>NC_059110.1:51593860-51913059 GCF_020740685.1 Jaculus jaculus
TCTGTGCATAGTCTTCACAGTAATGAAACCCACACTGCTCTAGTATGAACAGAGCAGCTAATGACCCGTACACCTTAGTACATATATACAGATAAATCAAAATCTCTAAAAGGTGTGTTTCCCTGAACAGTTTTTTTTTTTTTTCTTGTAAAATAACATGATTAAAATCTCTGCTAACGTTTGGGGTTGGAGAGATGGCTTAGCAGTTAAGCGCTTGCCTGTGAAGCCTAAGGACCCCAGTTCGAGGCTCGATTCCCCAGGACCCATGTTAGCCAGATGCACAAGGGGGCATACACGTCTGGAGTTTGTTTGCAGTGGCTAGAGGCCCTGACATGCCCATTCTCTCTCTCTCTCTCTCTCTCTCTCTCTCTCTCTCTCTCTCTCTCTCTCCCTCTTTCTCTCTGTCTGTCACTCTCAAATAAATTTAAAAAAAAAATCTCTGCTAACTTTTGCAATTAATTCAATTTACTGTGTATTCTAAAAATAAACCTCCATAAGCAAAACAGAAAACTTAAGCCAGGCATGGTACACTGGAAGAAGAGGTGCGAAGAACAGGTGTTCAAAATCATCCTCATCTACATGGAGAGTTCAAGGCCAGACTGGCTAAATGAGACCTTGTCTCAAAAAAAAATTAATAAAAAATTTAAAAAAACAAGAAAAAAATGAAACCAAGAACAAACCCTAATTTTTTATAATAGATTTCTTATTTATTTCCAAGGTGTATTTTTCCATATAATTTCCAAATCTATAAGTACCATAAAGTTAAAAAAATTAGTTATAGGTAGTCAAAGCACTTACCTGCAAAAACCTAACAACTGGGGCTCAATTTCCCAGTACCGCCATAAAACCAGATGAACAAAGTATGCATGTATCTGGAATTTATCTGCAGTGCTGGAGGCCTTGGCACGCCCATTCTCTGTCTGTTTCTCTTTTCTCTGTCTGTCTCTGTCTCTGCTTGCAAATAAATAAATAAATGATTTAGATTACAAAAAGTTATTGGGGGTAGGGTCTGGAGAGATGGCTCAGTGGCTAGAGGCACTTACTTGCAAAGTCTGGGGTTTGATTCCTTAACACCAATGTAAAGCCAGACACAAAAAGTTACACAAGCATCTAGCATTCATTTGCAGTAGCAAGAGACCCTGGAGTGTCCCCTGCCCGCCACCCACATGCACATGCATGCACTTGAACACAAATAAAAAATAAAAATAAATTATAAAAACATTAAGCCAGGCATGGTTGTACAATCGTTTAATCCCAGCACTTGGGAGGCAGAAGTAGGAGGACTGTGGTGAGTTTAAGGCCACCCTGACACTACATAGCAAATTCCAGATCAGCCTGGGCAGAGTGAGACCCTACCTTGAAAAACCAAAAAAAAAAAAGTTATTAAATACAGTTCAAAACATTATTCAATAGTTTGAATCCTGCTTTAATAATGTCCTTTGATTTATGTACTGAGTCTTTCAACATGACTTTGTTTCCTCTGTGATATGTTGTATAACAATGTTTCTGAGTGTTGCAAATTTTGTCCACTACAGCCAAGAGCTATCATACACATTGTTATTCAGGCACATGCCCTTCTTTCTGCTGCAGTTCCATTTAAGACATACTAACATACAGAAATAAGCATGCCAAGATAGCCAGCTTAATCTAACTCAAGGAAATTGTTCAATTTAACTCAAGAAACAATTATGGAGTGTCTTTGTCACATGCTAGGAGGTCAGAGATGCTCTACAGGGTTGGCTGAACCTCACTCAGACTGTTTCCCGGACAGGCAGGACCAGAGCAAGTCTGCAGGAGGGCAGACACTGGTGTACAAGGTGCCAAAATAAACTTCTACTTGAATCTTAAAAAGCCACCCACTTAAAACATCAATATCAGCACATCACATGTTTAGCCAAATACAAATAACTAACAGTACTGTGAACGTTCTAACTGCAACAAATCAGGAGTTGGGTACAGGTTTTGAAAGCAATCTGTAAGTATCCATGATTTGATCCTACACTTAGACATTTATTCAGAGATGTACTGCTTGTTCTTATTTTCTTCTACATTTAAATCATCAGGATGAAATTCTTGATATCCATTCACAAATATTGTGGTGAAAAGAAGATCAGGGTTTTTAGATCTGCATAAATTCACCACAAGAATTAGGAACACTTTACTCTATATTTATCAAGGTAATAAAGCTGGACTAAACCCAAACTTATGGGTTTACACAAATTGAATCAAAACTAATAAGCAATTTATATTATGGAAGACAAAAATCATGTGAAACAGGCTGTAGAAATATCTAATTTTAGTTGAGTGGGACCCAAGGAACAGAGCAAAAGGTAGTGATAAATCAGCCTGGGCAGCTCAGCACTGATACCTGGGAGAGATGAGCACTTTTTTTTCTTTAATTTTTATTTATTTATTTATTTGACAGTGAAAGAAGGAGAGGGAGGGAGGGAGAGAGAGAGAGAGAATGAACATGCCAAGGACTCCAGCCACTGCAAGTGTTGTCCCCTTGTGCATCTGGCTAATGTGGGTCCTGGGGAATTGAACCTGGGTCCTCTGGCTTTGTAGGCAAATACCTTAACTGCTAAACGATCCCTCCAGCCCAAGATGGACACTTTTTAAAGAAACTGAACACAAGCACCATTCACTAAAATCACTAATACTTAGGTTAAAGCAATAGTGGTTCATGCTATGCCCGTAATCCTCACACCTGGGAGCCTGAGGCAGGAAGATCACAAGTTTAAATAGGCCAGTCTGGGTTACATAACAGACCCTGTCTTAAATAAACAAATGAAATAAGGAGACTAGAACTTCATAAATATTGGTAATCAAAAAGGTTGGGGAGTCTGGTAGACCCTAAGCCAACTTGAGGAATAAGGTTAAATGCAATGCAGCATGTTCTCATTAAAAACTAGGCTACAGGACTTCCGGCCACGATGGTGACCGCTTAGCTACGCTGAAAATTCTGGGGAAAGAAAGGCAAGACATTAAGGGTTTTCTGGGTCTTCTTGTCAGTGGGAGGGCACAGAGGAGGGGAAAAGAGGTAATTGTGAATCCGCTGGCGGGCAGGTAGTTCACCACTCCCACCAAACAGCCGCTTTGCCCAGCGCCACTGCCTCTGTGCTCCAATCGCATGCCAATCGATCCCTGCGTGCAGAAGCTTAAAATGCTCTGCACACTCACCCGCATTACTGCTCCTGCCGCTGCACATTCAGGGAGCCCAGACCCACAGCAACTGCCACACAGCCCAGACTGTGTCTCTCGCTTGCACCAGCTCAGATGCCACCACCTACCTGTCTGCCATGCTGGCCATCCACCATTGTCCTATGGCAGGGGAGCGCAGACTATTTCCAGGTCCCAGTGTTCCCAGCCAGAGTTTGGGATATTTCAGTGCTTGGTGCCTCAGTCCCCCTCCAAGCTCGAAAGCAGAGAGCTTTGGCTCATTATTGCTTGACAATTCAGGCAACTTTGGTGCCCCTATCAGGCAGTAGATAGGCAGCTTTGGCAACCAGGTGCCAAAGCCCAGGCTGCTTGGCAAGTGCCCCAGGCTTCCTCAGATTCCCATTGCACTAGACCAGGCTGATCCACCCACCTACGTGCCCATACACTGTCATGGGCAGACCACAGCGCAAAAGAAATAACATGAAATATCAAATACAATAAAATCCAGTTAGATCACCCAGTCCTACAATAAATACATCTAACCAAAACATAGAAGAGTTATTAGGATCAGAACATCAAATTGAAGCTATGAACAATGCAACCCTGACCAACCTTCTGGTAGAACTTTCAGGAAAGCAACAAAGGACCAATAATCGTGTGGATGCTACCATCACTAAGCTAGAACAAATAGATAAGAAATGGAAAGGAGTTCAAAGAGAGTTAAGAGTTTGAGGGAGAGTGAAAAAAAACAAGACCTTAAAAATCAGCTGGCCATACCAAATGAAGACATAAAGAATGCAAGGATGAATTTCAAGATTCATAAACAAAATCAGAAAATGATGTGAAAAGGGAGCTAGACAGAGCAATGGAAATGATACATAGAAAAGTAGTAGAAAATACAAACTTAATTAAACAAGTCCAAAATTCTCTATAGGCTCTCGAGAATAGAGTCAGCTAAGTGGAAGATAGGAACTCTGATCTGGAAGACAAGATGGAAGAATCAGTTTAACAGTTCAAAAATTACACTAAGTTCAAAAGTTCCTGTGAACACATCATGAGGGAATTGTGGGATACACTTACACATCCTAATATCAGAATCATTGGAATACCAGAAGTAGAAGAATTTCAGACCAAAGGCATGGAGAACTTATTTAACAAAATAATTGAAGAAAACTTCCCCAGTCTCTTAAAAGAAAGGCCCATCAAGATACAAGAAGCCAAAAGAACACCAAACAGACTGGACCAAAAGAGAAACTCTCCAAGACATATTATCTTTAAGACTCTAAACAATGACACCAAAGAGAAAATCCTAAAAGCAGCTATGGAAAAACAGCACACCACTTTCAAAGGTAACACCATCAGAATTATTCAGACTTCTCAATAGAAATCCTGAAAGCTAGAAGGGCCTACAAAGAAACACTCCGAAGTCTAAGAACCTGTGGCTTCCAACATCTCTACTCTACCTAGCAAAAGTATCCTTCATAATAGACAGTGAAAGAAAAACTTTCCATGCCAAAACTCAGCTTTACAATTATATGAACACAAAACCAAACCTACAGAGAGTACTTCAAAATTCTCCACAAGAAACAAATAATCAAACTCAAATGCCTACAAGAAGCAGATCACAAACCAAATTCAGAGTAGGCACAAAAAACTTCAAAGTCCATGAAAACAACACACATCTACCACCACAATATGGCAGGGATCAAATCAAATCTGACAGTCATTACCGTAAATATTAATGGCCTTAATTCACCCACCAAGAGACACAAGCTAACAGGATGGATCAAAAAATTAGACCCCTCAATCTGTTGTCTTTGAGAAACCACCTCACCACTAAAGACAGACACCTCCTCAGGGTGAAAGGGTGGAAAACAATATTCCAAGCAATTGGGAATAAGAAACAAGCAGGTGCAGCTATATTAATATTGGATAAAATAGACTTCAAACCAAAAATAATCAAAAAAGACAAAGAAGGCCACTTCCTACTTATCAACGGAATGATCCATCAAGAGGATACTATAATCATAAATCTGTATGCACCAAACACAGGGGCACCACAGTTCATAAAACAAAATCTACTTGCCAATAGAACAGAAATAACCACCGACACCATGATAGCTGGGGACTTCAATACACTATTATAAACAGATCATCCAAACAGAAACACAATAGGGAAGTAAGAGAGCTCAACAAAACCATAGATCACTTAGACCTAATGGACATCTACAGAACTTTCCATCCCAAACCCACAAAATACATATTCTTCTCAGCAGCCCATGGAACATTCTCTAAAATAGACCATATACTGGGTCACAAAGACTGCCTTCACATATTTAGGAAAATTGACATAATTCCCTGCATGATATCAGATCACAATGATATAATGTTAGAAATCAACAACAAAAGACCCACCAAGAATCCCAATGGCACCTGAAAACTGAACAGCACACTCTTAAACAATAAGTGGATAGTGGATGAAATAAAAAATGAAATTGCAAAATTCCAGGAATTGAATGACAATGAGAACACATCATACCAAAACTTATGGGACACAATGAAGGTGGTCCTCAGGGGAAAACTCATAGTACTCATTGCCTTCATAAAAAAGACAGAAAGATCCCAAATCAATAACCTAGCCATCCCCTTAAATGCACTGGAAATATAAGAAAAATCCAACTCAAAGAGCTCCAGAAGGAAAGAAATAATTAAAATTAGAGCAGATATTTATGAATTGGAAACCAAGGAAACAATTAAGACAATTGACAAAACAAAGAGCTGGTTCTTGAAAAAATAAACAAGATTGACAAACATCCGGCCAATTTGATCACGCAAAAAAAGGAGAAGCTTCAAATTAACAAAATTCAACATGAAAAAGGTGAGATCACAACAGACATAAGTGAAATTGGGAGAATCATCTGGACATATTTCAAAAACTTCTGCTCTACAAAACTGGATAATGTGGAGGACATAGATAAATCCCTGGATGCATACCATCTATCAAAGTAAACTCAGAGCAGAATAATCACCTCAATGAACCCATCACACTCATGGAGATTGAAAAAGTAATAAAAAAAAAAAAAACTCCCAAAAAGAAGAGTCCAGGACCAGATGTCTTCTTAGCTGAATTCTATCAAACCTTCATGGAAGAACTCAAACCAATCTTCTTAAAACTGTGCCACACAATTGAAGAACAGGGAAAGCTACCCAACTCCTTTTATGAAGCTAGTATCACCCTAATTCCAAAACCAGGCAGAGATACCACAAGAAAAGAAAACTACTGGCCTATTTTCCTAGTGAACTTAGATGCAAAAATCCTGAACAAAATCCTCGCAAACCGAATCCAACAACACATCAAAAGCATTATCTACCTTGACTAAAGGGTTCATACCAGGAACACAGGGGAGGTTCAACATACAGAAATCAGTCAATGTAATACACCACATAAACAAGGTTAAACACAAAAAAACACATGATCATTTTAATAGATGCAGAAAAGGCCTTTGACAAAACACAACATCACTTCATGATCAAAACATTGGACAGAATTGGCATGGTTGGTTCATATCCTAACATGATAAAGGCAATATAAAAAGCTCTGGAGGCCCAAATAATATTTAATGGAGAAACACTGGAGGAATTCCCAATAAGATCAGGAAAAAGACAGGTTTGTCATCTCTCACCTCTGCTTTTCAATATAGTACTGGAAGTCCTAGCTCAAGCAATAAGACAGGAGCAGGAAATAAAAGGGATACAATTTGGAAAGGAAGAAGTTAAGTTAGCTCTATTCACTGATGACATGGTTGTATATGTAAGAAACCCAAGAGACTCCATCCTAAAATTTCTGAAGGTGATTAACTCCTATAGCAAAGTAGCAAGATACAAAATCATTCCACAAAAATCAGTAGCATTTCTATATGCAAATGACAAAGATACAGAGAAAGAAATAAGGGACATAGTCCCATTTTCAATAGTAACAACAACAACAAAAATATCTTGGAATAACGTTAACCAAGGAAGTGAAAGATCTATACAATAAAAACATAAAACCATTCAAAAAAGAAATTAAGGAGGACTTGAGAAAATGGAAAGACCTCCCATGCTCCTGGATAGGCAGAATTAACATTGTGAAGATGACAATCCTACCAAAGGCAATATACAGATTTAATGCAATTCCAATTAAAATCCCTACAGTATTCTTCACAGAGATAGAAAAAGAGATCTCAAATTTCATATGGAAAGGCAGAAGGCCTCCCATATCCAAACATATCTTCAGGAGAAGAAATATCTCTGGAGGCATCACCATACCTGATCTAAAGCTATACTACAAAGTCATAGTAATAAAAACAGCATGGTACTGACATAAAAACAGGAGTATAGACTAATGGAATAGACTTGTGGACCGGATTTTGAGTCAAGCAACTATAGCTACTTGATATTTGACAAAGGCCCGAACAATATAGTCTGGTAAAATGAGAACATCTTCCACAAATGGTGCTGGACAAACTGGATAACCACATGCAGGAAACTGAAACTTGATCCACACATTTCACCATGCACTACACTCAAATCCAAATGGGTCAAAGACCTCAATATAAGACCAGAAACTCGAATACTACTGGAAAATAATTTAGAAAGTACTTTCCATGATACAGGAATGGAAAAAGACTTCCTGAACAAAACCCCAGTAGGTCACGATGTTAAACAATCACTCAACCAATGGGATCACATGAAGCTGAAGAGTTTCTTTACAGACAAGTATACAATAAGCAAATTACCCACAGAATGGGAGAAAACATTTGTGGGTTATCCAACTGATAGAGGCCTAATCTCTTTAATCTACAAAGAACTCAAAAATCTGAACAGTAAGAAGTCAAACACCCCACTCACAAAATGGGGCAGAGAGATGAACAGGCAGTTCACAGAGGAAGAAATAGAAATGGCCAAGACACACTGAAGAAAATGTTCATCATCCCTAATCATCAGAGAAATGCAAATTAAAACAACTATGAGATCCCACCTTACCTCAATAAGGATAGCAAACATCAAAAAATCAAATGAAAATAAATGCTGGCGAGGCTGTGGAGAAGCAGGAACACTCATCCACTGTTGGTGGGAATGTAGGATGGTACAACCACTTTGGAAAGCAATATGGAGTCCTGAAAAGGCTAACTACAGAGATACCAACAGACCCAGTTATTCCCTTACTGGCCGTCTACCCTAAAACCTTCAAACCACAGGCTGGAGAGATTTGCTCAATCATGTTTGTAGTGGCTCAATTTGTAATAGCTAAGATCTGGAATCAATCCAGATGTCCATCAGTAGAAGAACGGATAACTAAGATGTGGTATATCTACACAATGGAATTCTACACAGCAGCAAGAAAAAAAAAATGACACAAATAAATTTGAGGAAAATGGGTGAACCTGGAACAGATCATTCTTAGTGAACTTACCCAATCTCAGAAAAAAATTCACCACATAGTCTCACTCATCTACAGCACCTAACCTGAATCTACCCAAGATATTTACATACCCAAGAAGCATCTCATGGACTAGATACTAGGAAGGATGGGGAGTGAGGGAAGGACATCGAATAGGTGGGAAACACTAATCTAGACCCAAACGGCAGTGGTACCATATAATTGTACGTCCTAAAAGGAAGACCAAATGGCTGAACCTTCACCAGGCCCTTACAGGAAACACCTGAACCACAAGACACTGGAGAGGGTAGGATCAAGTCTAATCTAAATGTTATACATCTTCCCTCCCTTCCTCTCCCTCACCCTCTCCCTCTCTCTCATCTCTCTAACTATTGTATATTAGTTATCTTTTTCCTCATTTTCTTAGTGGGCACTGGCCTGTTATACCCAGTACCAGCATGGAGCTATCATCCACAATGAGCTTTTGATCACAGAAACCTACAAGGTTTCCTAAAAGAATGACAGATTTCTGTCACAGTACTTGATGACCCACCAAAGGTTAGTGGTAAGACCCTATTGCTGAAAACTCCATATGTAGCTGACATGTAAAATGGAACAGCATGGCTGGAAGCCAGGAGAGAGTCAGTCCCCAGACAGTCAGCGTGTCTAATGCCAGGAGGTGCTACATGGATGACTGGGGGAAATGACCAATATATGTCAAAGTAACTCATGGTTGAACCTACTTAGCAGCAAATAACCTGTCCTGATGTCCACACAAGTGCAATAGTGGCACACAGCCATGGAGGGAACCAACTGCTCTTGATTTAGCTAACTGATCCCCTTAGTGGTACAGGTCCCATAGCTGGAGCTGGGAAACAAGTCAGAACCATATCCAAACATAAGCCCACTCTCCAATATCAAGCTACCATCAATCATGGTCTACAAGAGGGCCTACACCTGTTAAACTCTCTATTAAAAAAAGTAAGGGTTATCTCATTTGTCCTGGTGCTAACTTACTCTTGGTTAGAGAATCTGCTTCTCTTTTTCAGATAGATGTCGATCCTAAGGAGAGAGCCACCCCATCATACCTTAAAAGGGCCCTGGCTGAAACTAAGGAAAAGTGGCGAAACAAGCAAGGGTGCTGATTTCCTGATGAACCGGATACCAGCACAAGGGGGAAGGAGACCAACACAGAGAAAAATCAACTCCTACCAAATCAGAAAGCCAGAGCCTCAGAGGCCCCCAACACCTCATCACTGAAGTAGACCCAAAATGAACCCAACATGGCTCAGGGAAATTTTGTGGAAGAGGGGGCAGAAAGAATGTTAGAGCCACATGTTGGTTCATGACATGCAGAGACATTTATCGTAACAATAACTGTGGTCTAACCCCACAATGCACGACCCATATACCTCAACAAGGAGGGGCCTTCGGGGAGGGGGTAGGACACGGATGAGACTAATAATGGTACCAAACTGCCTGTATTTGTTGAATACAAAACTAAAAAAATTAAAAATAAAAACTAGGCTAAGGTTGGGTGTGATGGCACATGCCTTTAATCCCAGCATTTGGTAGGCACAGCCATGAATTTGAGGCTACCCTGAGACTACATAGTGAATTCCTGGTCAGCCTGGACCAGAGTAAAACCCTACCTTGAAAATTGAAAAAAAAAAAACAAGCAACACTAAGCTAGTAGGTGGCATAGTGGCACACACATTTAACCCAGCGCTCAGGAGGCAGAGGTAGGAGAATCTCTGTGCGTTTAAGGCTTGCTTGGGACTACAATGAAATCCAGGTCAGCTAAAACTAAAACAAATAAACAAATAAATTAATAAAAAATAGGCTGGTACAATAATTCTCTCTTTCTTTTCTTTTCTTTTTCCTGGAATTCACTATGTAGTCTCTGGGTGGCCTCGAACTCAACAGTGATCCTCCTACATCTGCCTCCCAAGTGCTGGGATTAAAGGCGTGCCACCACGCCCACCTTAGTACACTAATTCTAAGCACTGAATGCACTACTATTATTCATGACCACTGTTCAACTACATAGCTGCAGCTTATCTCTAGACCTAAAAGGGGCATGTATGCTTATATTTATGAACTCTTAAAACTGTGCCAGCAAGTGCTATTCTAGAAGATCATAGATGTAAATTTTAAAAATAAGCCTTTGAAGCTGGGCATGGTAGTAAATACCTGTAACCTTGTATTTGAGAGGTAGAATCAGGAGGATCAGGAGTTCAAAGTCATTTTTTGGCTACATAAGGAGCTCAAGGCTAGCCTGGGCTTCAGGTTCTTGCTATGTAGCCCTTGCTGGCCTAATACTCTATAGCTTATGCATGATGGCCTTGAGTTAGAGGCAAGTCTTCCACCTCAGTTACCTAGTGTTGAGGTTAAAGGCGTGTACCTCCAAGCACATGCCTGCTGTCATTGGTTTCTTGTAAATGTTCTAAATATATGAGATGTTTCACAGTAACTCAAATGGCACTATCTTCCATCTGTCAACGGCAAAAAAAAAAAAAAAAAAAAAAAAATCACTTTGCAGCTCAGTATGCTAAGTCATCCTTCTTCCTAAGCAGTACTCTATAAAGTATTCACTCAGCCTGGGTGACCACTAGATGTCTGAAATTTCATGGAAAAATGGGTGACAGCTTTGGCCAAATGAAAGCAGAGATACATGGTTAGGTGGATTCACTGATATACAGTTTTAAAGGTGTTGCATCAGCCAGTGTGGTGGTACATGTCTGCAAATCTAACACTAAGCTAAGACTGAGGGATCAGGAGTTGAAGCTCAAACCTAGGTACATAATGAGCCTGAGACCAGACTAGTCTACATAGGACTCTGTATCATCAGAAAGAAATAAGGAAAGAAAGAAAGAAAGAAAGAAAGAAAGAAAGAAAGAAAGAAAGAAAGAAAGAAAGAAAGAAAGAAAGAAAGAAAGAAAGAAAGAGGGAGGGAGGGAGGAAGAAAGAGAAAGAAAGAAAGAAAGAAAGAAAGAGAAAGAAAGAAAGAGAAAGAAAGAAAGAAAGAAAGAGAAAGAAAGAAAAAGAAAGAGAAAGAAAGAAAGAAAGAAAGAGAAAGAAGGTAGGAAGGAAGGAGCTGGGTATGGTGGCGCACACCTTTAACCCCTGCAAATGGGAGGCAGATGTAGGAGGATTGCTGTGAGTTCAAGGCCACCCTGAGACTACAGAATGAGTTCCAGGTTACCTTGGGCTAGAGTGAGACCTTATGTCACAAAAAAAGAAGAAAGAAAGGAAGGAAGGAAGGAAGGAAGGAAGGAAGGAAGGGAGGGAGGGAGGGAGGGAGGGAGGGAGGGAGGGAAGGAGGGAGGGAGGGAGAGGGGGGGAGGGAAGGAAGGAAGGGGGTGAGAGGCAAAAACCAAAGAGGGCTGGGGAGATAACTCAGATGTTCAATTCTCCAGTACGCACTTACAGCCATGCAAGTGTCTGAAGTTCCTTTACAATGAATGGCAAGAGGCCCTGACAAGTCCATAGTTACTTTCTCTGTTCAATCTCTCTCTCTTTGTTTGCAAAAGAATGTTTAAAACAAAACCAACCAAGAGAGCCAGGTGTGGTAGCTCACACCTTTAATCCCAGCACCTGGGAGGCTGAGGCAGAACTGCCAAGGGTTTAAGGCCAGCTTGGGCTACAGAATGAGGCCATTTCAAAACAAGAAAAAAAATTAGACAAACAACAACAAAAAAGTGAGTAGAGAAAAAAAAATCTTTTAATATTTAAAAAATTCATTAAAGGGCTGGAGAGATGGTTTAACGGTTAAGCGCTTGCCTGTGAAGCCTAAGGACCCCGTTTGAGGCTCCGTTCCCCAGGTCCCATGTTAGCCAGATGCACAAGGGGGCGCACGAGTCTGGAGTTCGTTTGCAGAGGCTGGAAGCCCTGGCGCGCCCATTCTCTCTCTCTTCCTCTATCTGTCTTTCTCTCTGTGTCTGTCACTCTCAAATAAATAAATAAAAATTTAAAAAAAAATTCATTATAGAGGTGGGGAGATGGCTCAGCTGTTAAAGGTACTTGCTCACAAAGTCTGCCAGCCTTGGCTCAAATTTATGCCCAGTCACCCATATAAAACCAGTGTTTCATTTGCAGCAACAAGAGGTCAAGGCGCGTACACACACACACACTCACACACGTAAAATAAACAAATAAATAAAAATAAAAAGTATGGAATCTCGATATTTAATAAAAACATATATTGATTACAATTTTGCCTTATGTTAGTATCGTTCTACAGTGACTCTAGACAAAGTACTTAGGGTCTTATTTTGACAAGTAGGTATACAAGTAAACTATCTGCGGAGTATCAGGATTTCAGGCAGAATGAATGCCTGGTTCCATGAAAAAATGTCCGCTTTGGCTCTGGCTGATTCTCGCTTTGCCAGGAAGCGCAGTGGTGGGAGAGCTGTCCAAGCACTCCGCACACCCGCTGCCATAACTAACCCTGCAACAGCAGAAGAGGAGAGAAACAAAAGTAAGAAACCCCGCAGAAAGCTGGCCCTTACCCACCAAAAGAGAACTCATTAACGAGGACTGATGAAGCAGAGCCATCCGGGGGCTGGAAAACCAGTTTCCTGCTTTATCTGGAGGACGGACGGGTGGGGCCGAAGCCGAGGACCAGCTACAGAGGAGAAGCAGCCGGGTCGAGAGTCGGGTCCCTCGAATACCCTAGTGGGTCCCGAGCCACGAAATGCAAGCTGGGTCGCCGGCGAGGCGAGGGCACAGGGCCAGCCCGGCTGGGAGGAGCCGCCACCCGCGCGCGGCCCAAGTCCGACTCTGCAGCCGGCGCCGGGACTGGCGCCAGGTGGGTGTCCGGCCTCCGGGAAGGAGGGGGCGACCCGGAGGGCAGGGTGCCCGGCCGGGCTCCCGAGCCGCCGGCTCCCCGGGGCTCGGCCGGCTCCGCCACGTTCGTTCACTCACCCGGCTTGTCCGCCTGCATCCGGAGTGGAGCGCAGACCGCCAGCAGCAGGGCCACGAAGCCCAGCCCCATCGCCCTGCGGGCGGGCTCTTACTCCCCGCGACGAGCTCCGCGCCGCCGCTGGCTCCCGCAGCGAGTTCGGAGGCCGAGAGCGGCGCCCTAATGCCGCCCGCGCGGAATCCCGAGGGAGGGCCTGCACCCCGCCCCGCCCCTCTTGCCCCGCTCCGCCCCCAGGGCAGGCTGGGCTGGGAGGCCACCAGGCGCACTGCCCTTCCCCTCCGGGAGCTGCCGATTTTGCTCCTTCCTCCCCATATCTCCACCTGCCCCAATTCTCTAGAACCTGAAGCCCAAAGGACACATGGCAGAAAGCCACGAGGTGCGGGAGTCCTCCACTGCGTGTGAGCGAGGGCCTTGTGCCCACACTGGTTTCTTCTGGGCTGGGCCAACCCCACAGAGTGGGTGAGGAGCTCAGACGTTGTACTGTGCCAGGTGGGATCTGTCCTGAAGGCGATGTCTAGTAAAATCCAAATTAAGCTCCGCTACTCATGCTTCCATTCAAGTTATTTGACTCAGCACTGTGCCTATCTTGGAAAGTGCCAAACCCAGGTGGCACTTGCAGGCGTTAAAAGTAAGTAGGCGGGCTGGAGAGATGGCTTAGCAGTTAAGCGCTTGCCTGAGAAGCCTAAGGACCTGGGTTCCAGGCTCAATCCCCCAGGACCCACGCAGCCAGACACACAAGGAGGCGCACGCGTCTGGAGTTCATTTGCAGTGGCTGGAGGCCCTGGTGTGCCGTGCCCATTCTCCATCTCTTTCTCTCTCCCTCTTTCTCTCTATGTCATTCTCAACTAAATAAATAAAAATGAACAAAAAATAAATAAATTAATTAAGTAGGCAAGTACATAATGCAGATGGTAATCTGTGACATGGAGGTGTTCTTGAAGCACTTTTTAGGGAACGAGACTCTGCCTGTTAAGGGGAAGCTTACCATTCTGTTTCCCTACACTTCCTCTTTTCGAAGGCACAGTCTTAACTTCAATGCAAGTTCTGGAGTTGTTCCATATAGGAGAGCAAGGGTCTTAACATGTGTAATCAAATTTGAGCCAGGAGGCCGGCTTTGCAAGCAAGCACCTTTAACTGCTGAACCATTTTCCGCCAGCCCTACACCTGTGTTGTGTTTTTTTTTTTTGCTTGTCAGTGGATGTATGTTTTTTTTTTAATTTATTTTATTTTTATTTATTTGTTTGACAGAGAAAGAGGGTGGGAGGGAGAGAGAGAGAGAATGGGCGCCCCAGGGCCTCCAGCCACTGCAAATGAACTCCAGTCACGTGTGCCCCCTTGTGCATCTGGCTAACGTGGGTTTTGGGGAATTGAACCAGCAAATTGCCTTAACTGCTAAGCCATCCCTCCAGCCCCCTTCACCTATGTTTTAAGATTCTTCCTGTCTCTTTCTCAGCCTGTCACATTTTCTTCCTCCCTCCCTTCCATCGTGTTTTTTAAAAAATTTTATCGTGTGTGTGTGTGTGTGTGTGTGTGTACACTAGTGTCTCTGGCTGCTGCAAATTAATGCCGAACAAGTGTGCCACTTCTTGTGTTTGTTTCACAGAGGTGCTAGGAAAATCAAGCTGGGTCTGGAGGCTTTGCAAACAAGGACTTTTAACCAAGCATTATCTTATCTTCCTTCCTTCTCTCCCTCCCTCCCTTGTTTCTTTCTCTCTCTTTTTTTTCTTTCTTTTCTATTTGAGACATGCTGTCACTGTGAAGACCTGACTGGCTTGGAACTCCCTATAAAGACCAGGTTGACCTCAAACTTACAGTAGTTATTCTGCGTTTGCCTCTACCTTCCTAGTGCTGGAATTCCAGATGCATACCACCTGGTACCATTCTTTCCAGGTCTCTTCTTCCCCCATTCCACTGAGGGCCCTCCTCAGTGGGGTTGCAGGTATTCTCCATGGGGTTGTGGGTTATGCATTGTGGGAGCAGTTAGTGTCAGGGGGAGGCCTCTGGGTATGATGTACCAGCCTATGGCTCTTACGATCTTTCTGCCCCTCTCTTCCATGAAATTCCCTGAGCCATGGTGGGTGTGTTTTAAGTGATGAGCTCTTAGGAGACTCTGGATCTCTGCTTTGGTAGGTATTGAACATCCTCCGTGTCTGTCTCTCACACCCTGGTGCTGATTGTCAGACTCACTATGGAAGTAGCACTCGTGCTTATCTTCACAATTCCTCTGTAGTTTCAGCTGGGGCTTGGCTGAAGTGCAAGGGGTAGTTTATCTGCTTGGATTTCACTACCTTCTGAGATGGCTTAGTGGTTAAGCCCTTGCCTGTGAAGCCTAAGGACCCCGGTTCGAGGCTCGACTCCCCAGGACCCACGTTAGCCAGACACACAAGGGGGCACATGTGTCTGGAGTTCGTTTGCAGTGGCTGGAGGCCCTGGCGTGCCCATTCTCTCTCCCTCTCTCTCTCTGTCTCTCTCAAATAAATAAACAAAAATTACCAAAAAAAAAAAAAAAAAAGAAAGAAAAACAGATTCTCCAAGGGAGAATGAAGTCAGTGCAGGTTAAATGAGATCAGCCTTATTAATTTAGGGAGAATTTGATGGCTGTGACCCCCTCTTTTAGCCAAAGACTACTGAGAGCTTGGCACTAGAGAGCACAATCTTTGTCTCCATAGGATTCTGATCTGGTTCTCAATACCAGATATGGGTTCCTTTACACTGAGTGGGTCTCTTAGCCAATCAGAAAGCTATTGGTCAGCCAACAAGGCTGTGTGCCACTATTGCACTCTGTGTACATCTTGTCAAGGTGTTTGCTTCCAAGTAGCTTAGAGCCCTGGTTGCTCAAACCATTGTTGGCCACCTTATCCCAGTAGCTCATGTAGCACTTTCCAGAACTGGGCTGTCTGGGGACTGGCTCACTTCTGGATTCCAGCCATGTTCTGTGCTGACAGCATATGGTATATTCAGCAATAGGGTCTTATCTTTTACTTCATGTGGGTAATCAAGTGCATTGACCAATAGGGTCTTATCTTTACCTCAGGTGGGTAATCAAGTGCACTGACAGGAGCCTGTCTTGTTTTGGGGGACCTTGTAGGTCTCCTGGATTAACAGGTCATTGTGGGTAGCAACTGCATTCTGGTACTATGAGTTACAGACCTGGTGGGGGGGGACCTTAAGAATAGGCTTCATCCCACCCTCTCCAAGGCCGTCCTTTTTAGGTGCTCCCATGCTCCTTTTGAAGGTTCAATCTTTTAGTGTATCTTCAAGGATAAAGGTTTCTACAGTACCAGTTCATTTTAGGTTTATTTTGTGTTGTTTTTTTTCCCTCCATCTTTCCCTTCCCCCAGTCCCTTCCATCCCGATTGTCTGCTCCTTGAGTTGCCTAACAGGTATGTCAGCAACTCCAGCTGGTCCAGGTTAGGAACCACAGATGACTGAAACCATACAGCGTTTGTATTTCTGTGATTGTGTGAGTTCACTAAGTATAATCTATTCCAAATTTGTTCATTTTTCTACAAATTTCATTGTGTCATTTTTTTTCTTGCTGTTGAACAGAATTCCATTATGTAAATGTACTACCACTTCTTATTCATTCATCCAATGATGGACACCTAGGTTGATTCCAGTTCTTAGCTAATATGAATTGAGCAGCTATAAACATGGTTGAGCAAATATCTCTGCAGTGAAGCATGGAGCATTTAGGGTAAATGCCCAGTAAGGGAATAACTGGGTCTGTTGGTAGCTCTATGTTCATGCTTTTCAGGAATCTCCATATTGATTTCCATAGTGGTTGTACAAGCTTACAATCCCACCAACAGTGAATGAAGGTTCTTCTTTCTCCACATCCTCGCCAACATTTGTTGTCATTTGATTTTTTTAATGATTGCCATCCTTACTGTAATAATGTGGAATCTCATAGTTTTAATTTGTATTTCCTGGATGGTTAGGAATGTTGACATTTTCTTAAGTGTGTGTTAGTATTTCTTCCTCTGAGAACTCCCTATTCTGCCCCATTTTTGTAATAGGTTGTTTGATATTTGTTGTTTAGTTTTTTGAGTTCTTTGTAGATACTAGATATTAGGACTCTGTCAGTGGTGTAGCTGGAAAAATTTTTCTCCCATTCTTTGGATAATCTATTGGCTCTGATCATGGTATGTTTGTGCAAAGACTTTTGAGCTTCATGAGACCCCATTGGTCAAGTGATTGTTTAATTTTCTGGGCTACTGGGGTTTTATTCAGGAAGTCTTTCCCCATTCCTATATCATGGAGAGTTCCTCCTATTTTTTTCTTCCAGTAGGAGAAGAGTTTCAGGTCTTATATTGAGGTCTTCAATCCACTTGGACTTGATTTTTGTGTATGGTGAGATGAGAGGCTCTAGTTTTATTTTTCAACATATGGTTATCCAATTTGTCCAGCACTATTTGTTGAAGATGCTGTCTTTTCTCCAGTCTACATTATTGGCACCTATATCAAAGATCAAGAAGCTATAGCTAATTGACCTAAAATCTGGGTCTTCAGTTCTGTTTCATTGGTCTGTATTTACATTTTTATGGCAGTTTCATGTTGTTTTTGGTCCTCTGTCTTTGTGATATAGCTTTAGATGGCTGTTACAGTCAGGTTCACATTGCTGGCAGAAATCACCCAACCAAGAGCAGCTTGTGGGAAGAGATTTGTTTTGGCTTACAGGCTCCAAGGTGAAGCTCCATTATGGCAGGAGAAAACAATGGAATGAGCAGAGGGTGGACATCACCCTCTGGCCAACATCAGGTGGACAATAGCAATAGGAGAGTTGGCCAAACACTGGCAAAGGGAAACTGGATGTAATACCCATAAGCCTGTCTCCCACAATACAGTGCTTCTAGGAGTCTTTAGTTCCCAAATCTCCATCAGCTGGGAACCTAGCATTCAGCACACCCAAGTTTATGGGGCCACCTGAATCAAACCACGACATTCCACCCCTGGTCCCCGTAAACTGATAACCGTCCATGATGGAAAATGCAATGCATTCAGTCCAACTTTAAAAGTTCCCCTAGTTTTTATCAATCCTAATGATGTTCAAACATCCCCATAATCAAAGGTCTTTTAACTAAGCCATAATACCAAAAAAAATCCCCCTAAAGCCCATAATGGCACAGAATAAATACTTATAATGCAAAAGATGGCATTGGGCATAGCAAAGAAATATTCAGCCAATACAAGATTTAAAACAACCAGGGCAAACATCAAACTCTGTAGCTTCAAGTACAACAACTCTACCCATTGACAAATCTCCAAGACCAATAATTCTAACCAGCAACAAGTTTCTGGAGTCCTAATTATGCCCCTCTAGCTAGGCTACTCACAGTCCTGGAAAACTTTACCGGGGCTAGCAGCTGTCCTGGGCAGGCATCTCCTGGTCCCAGCATCTCCGCTGGGTCTCCACTGGAAGCCACAGTTCATCTTCATGGCTTCATTGGGCACCCATGAAGCTATCCAGCAACCTTCTGCACATTGCTCATGGCTGTTTTCAAGACACAAGACCATGTTGCAAACTCAATGATTCTCTCTTTCCTGCATTTCTTATACTCCATAATACCAGGTGGGGTGCCAATTTGTTAATCCGGGGGGGACAAAGCAGACTTTGAAGGACACTCCTTCAGCATTCAGGCTCCTTCAAAAGAGTCTACAATCTTCCTGTTGCCCCAGTGCAGGTCAACTGGCCCAATCTCAATGATTGTAAACTCTCAAACAATTGCAGGTGAATGGGCAGCAGTTCAGGCCCAAAGATTTTTCTGTGCCATATCCCTCTGCACACACCAGTCTGTTTCTACACAAAGCAACCCTGCAAAATTTCTCAAGACATGGCCATAATAGCAAGCCTGTCACCCAAACTTATTGTAGCCCAGTTCAGACAAAGCTCCTTTTCACCTTCATAAAAAACCTCACAATCTGTAGTTCTTACTGCATTCAGGTCTTTCAACTCTGACCAGAAGAATCCATCAAGCTGTACCTACAGCACTGGAAGGTGTCTCTTAGGCCAAGGTTTCAAATACTACCACATCCCTCTTAAAAATCAACTCCAAAAGGCCAAAGCCACACAGTCAGGTATTTAGCAACAATCCCACAGCTCTAGTACCAATACTACTGCTGCAGTCAGGTTCACATTGCTGGAAGAAATCACCCAACCAAGAGCATCTTGTGGGAAAAAAGGAGGTTTATTTTGGCTTACAGGCTTGAGGGGGAAGCTCCATAATGGCAGGAGAAGACGATGGCATGAGCAGAAGGTGGACATCACCTGGGGTCAACCTCAGGTGGATAATAGCAATAGGAGAGTGCCAAACACTGCTAAGGAGAAACTGGCTATAATATCCATAAGCCCACCCCAACAATACACTGCCTCCAAGAGGCCTTAGTTCCCAAATCTCCATTAGCCGGGAACCTAGCATTCAGCACACCTAAGGTTATGGGGGACACCTGAATCAAACCATGAGAATGGTGCATGGTGATACCACCAGAGATGTTTCTTTTGCTGAGAATATTCTCTTGCCATAGTTGTCAAGACTAGGGTGTGATTAAATGAGTTTGATGATTAATCTCTGATTGTCAACTTGATAAGATTATAATCACCATGGGGAAAAAAAACTCTGCATGTGTTAGAGAAAGAAGGAGGCAAAGTAGGACTATCTATGGCAGAGGAATTAGACTTTATTGGAGGATAGTACAGGGACACCACATCTCAATAGTGGTGACTCTGGAAATATGAGATGTTCCAGTAGCATCAGGCCAGGGAGGTTTTATGGGCGAGGCATTAGCAAGTGTGAGGGCAGTGAACTTCTTTGAACTCTGGTTTCTTCCCTAGACCTGTTCTTCTACAAACAACCAGGACCCCTGGAGGGGTGTCTTTCATAGGATTGTGGTTGATCAAGTTCAGCCCCAGGAACTTGGTTTCAGGGCTAATTTCTTCTTGAGACAGTTCTTAGTTCTAACCAACTAGCCTTTCACATGGGATATCTAGCCATATGAGTGCCTTACCTTAGCTCTGTACTTCCCTCAATAAATATAATAACTTAGTAATTATCCTTCTCAGCATTTTAAAATTCAATTCTTTGATTAAAATTAGAAATGAACCTAAGGCTTGGGGTTCAAGAACATTCCTGGACTCTGAGCATCCTGTTACACTATCATATAGGAGAATAAATTGCATGTTAGAAACAGGTATAACTTACAGCCAACAGACATAGAACTGGTTGCAGAGAGATGTCAGGTTATATACAGAAAAAATATTATTGGCCATTAAAAAGGCTAAGATAGCCCAAAATATTATTGGTTCTGGAGTAGTAACATTTGCTTCTCCACAAAGTTTGTAGTCTATCACTGACATTTTAGTCACACAAGTGTGGCTTTATGAATTGTCAAACATCCCTTTGTGTCCCACATGACTAACAGGCTTTCTCTTAGAGTTGCATACATGGATCAGGCATGAAGGCAGTTTTTTCAGGAGAGTGATGTTAACCAGAATGCTTATGAAAGCAACTCCTAGATTATATTAAATCTATTAGCCATTATGGTCTCATCATTATATAGCTATATGGATTTTTCTATATATCATTTGACATTTATAGGTGACATGTGAGTATTATATCTAGGGTTGAAAATAATAGCATTAGAAGTAAGGAGACAAGGAATGTTGTCTGTAAGATTAAGTAAGTAGAGTTAGTTGAAATTTTTCTAAATAAGTTTTCTTTAAGTAAGGTGGAAGTGGGAAGTATAAGAAAATAGTTTAAGTAATAGTTGGAATAGTAAGTTTCATTTTCATTTAATTCAGTCCAGAAGTCGAAAAGTCTTAGTTTTAGAAGAATTAATGCAAATATGTTAGGCTGAAAAAGTTAAGTTTGATTACTCTTGATAACTTGTTATTATCAATTGTTTATTTTGTAGACACAATGAAATTTATATAATTAGTTCCAGTTTTTATTGGAATAAGTTTATAGCAAACTAAAGGTTTTATTCAATGGGAAAACATATGAGTAGAACATTTAAGAAATCTATTATTATAAACAGATGTTTTATCAAACAAAACAAAGGCTTATCAGATAGCAAAATATATAAACTTAGTATTTGGGTATAACTGAATTATAAGTTCTAAGTTTTTCCTTTTACACAATTTTTGTTTAATTTTTATTAGCATTTTCCATGATTATAAAAAAATATTCCATGGTAATTCCCTCCCTATTACACAAAATTTTTATTTGTAAACCATTTTGTGAACTTTAGTAAGAGTTGGGTAATATTTTGAGATTTATTGCTATAGTTAAGTACTGTATAAACATTTTAAGAGTAGAATTGTATTTAGGAAAATTTGAATTATTTAATAATATATTCAGTGAGAAATTTAATAACCTTTTAAGAAACCTTTCAATATGTTAGTATATATCATATATTCTATATTCTATTCAGCATCAGACCTCTGGTCAGAAGGCAGTGACCTTTTTCCTTTTTTATATATAAAATTTATTTTATTTTATTTATTTTACTTTTTTTTCTCAATTTTTATTAACAATTTCCATGATTATATAAAGTATCCCATGGTAATGCCCTCCCTCCCCCACCTTTCCCCTTTAAAATTCCATTCTCCATCATATCCCTTCCCCATCTCAATCAGTCTCTCTTTTATTTTGATGTCATGGTCTTTTCCTCCTCTTATGATGGTCTTGTGTAGGTAGTGTCAGGCACTATGAGGTCATGGATATCCAGGCCATTTTATGTCTGGAGGGAGCATGTTGTAAGGAATCCTACCCTTCCTTTGACTCTTACATTCTTTCCACCACCTCTTCCGCATTAGTCCCTGAGCCTTGGAAGGTGTGATTGAGAGGTTACTCAGTACACCAGTCACTTCTTTCCAGCACTATGATACCTTCTGAGCCATCCCAAAGTCACTGCCATCTGAAAAGAGAAGATGCTCTACCCAAAGTGAGAGTAGCATTAATATAAGGGTATAAATATTAAGAAAAGTGCTTACTGGGCAGTTTGATAAGCATAGTATATACATTTTTCCAGACATCAGCAGATGTTGTACCTCTAGGGCTCATGACTACCCCTGTTTTAAGTTTTCAGTATCAGGGAGATGTTTCCCCCATGGAGCAGGCCTCCAGTCCAATTGGAGGGCAGTTGGTTTCCACCATGACAGATGTGCCACTATTGCACCCATTGACTCATTTGGGCTGTCTGGCCAATTATAAGGCTTGCAGTGTCCACTGTTGAGTATCTTCACTGGTGGTATCTCTTTCTCCCACTGAGATACATGTAGAATGGCTTCTTCCAACTTTCTGTCAGCTGGTCTACATGGAGGAGGTTATCAGCTCAGTGCCAAAAGGATTTCTCATTGGCCTTGCAGCCCAAGTATGTGACTTCTTCAGCAATAGGGTCTTACCATCTATTCCTGGTGGGAATCCAAGGACCTCTGCAATGGCCTATAGTGTTTTGGGGGCAGCAGGGACCTCCCTGGCCAACAACTCATTGGAGGTATCCCATCCCTGGCACTGAAAATTTTCTAACAACAATCTATGGCTCCTGAGTGTTCCATTGTCCAAAACCAGAGGATTCCACGTGAATTATTTACATCCTCTTAGATTTTGATTATCCCTCCCTCCACCTTTCCTTTACTCAATCTCTTCCCCTGACTTTACTTTCGGCCGTTTCATCCCCGTTAATCTATTCTTCTACTTACATATATACAATACCATCCTATTAAGTACATTGTTCCCTTCCTTTCTCTTCCCTTTATATCTCCTTTTTAAATTACTGGCCTCTGCTACTGAGTTTTTTCCTTCTCACACAGAAGCCCGATCATCTGTAGATAGGATCCACATATGAGGTAGAATGGCTTTCTGGGCCTGGGTTTCCTCACTTAGTATAATTCTTTCCAGATCCCTCCATTTTCCTGCAAATTTCATAACTTCATTTTTCTTTACCACCGAGTAGAACTCCATTGTATAAATGTGCCATATCTTCATTATCCAGTCATCATCAGTTGAGGGACTTCTAGGCTGATTGCATTTCCCAGCTATTATGAATTGAGTGGCAATAAATATGGTTGAGCATGTACTTCTAAGGAAATGAGATGAGTCCTTAGGATATATGCCTAGGAGTGCTATAGGTGGGTCATATGGTAGATCAAATTTTAGCAGACTTAGGAAACTCCACACTCATTTCCACAATGGCTGGACCAGATTGCATTCCCTAACAGTGTAGAAGGGTTCCTCTTTTTCCACATCCTGCCAGCATTTATGATGATTTGTTTTCTTGATGGTAGCCAATCTAACAGGAGTGAGATGGAATCTCAATGTAGTTTTAATCTGCATTTCCCTGATGACTAGGAATGTAGAACATTTTTTTAGATGCTTATACGCTATCCATATTTCTTCTTTTGAGAACTCTCTATTTAGCTCCATAGCCCATTTTTAATTGGATGGTTTGACCTCTTATTATTTAACTTTTTGATTTCTTTGTAGATCCTAGATATTAATTCTCTATCAGATATATAGTTGGCAAATATTTTTTCTCATTCTGTAGGTTGCCTCTTTGCTTTATTCACAGTGTCCTTTGCAGTACAAAATCTTTGTAATTTAATGAGGTCCCAGTAGTTAATCTGTAGTTTTATTGCCTGAGCAATTGGGGTTATATTCAGAAAGTCTGATGTTAAGGTCTTTCATCCATTTGGATTTAATTCTTGTGCATGGAGAGAGAGAAGAAGCTATTTTCATCCTTCTACAGATAAATATCCAGTTTTCACAACACCATTTGCTGAAGAGGCTGTCTTTTTGTATTTTTGGCATTTTTATTGAATATCAGGTGGCTATACCTACTTGGACTTATCTGGATCCTCTATTCTGTTCCATTGATCTGCATATCTGCTTTTGTGCCAGTACCATGCTATTTTTGTTATTATGGCTCTGTAGTATAGGTGAAAATCAGGTATGGTGGTACCTCCCAACTTATTTTGTTGCTTAGTATTATTTTAGATATTTGAGGGTTTTTTGTGATTCCAAATGAATTTTTGGATTGTTTTTTCTATTTCCGTGAAGAATGCCTTTGGAATTTTGATGGGGATTGCATTAAATGTGTAGATTGCTTTTGGTAAATAGCCATTTTCACAATATTGATTCTTCCAATCCAGGAACAAGGGATGTTTTTCCATTTTCTAATGTCTTCTGCAATTTCTCATTTGAGTGTTTTATACTTTTCATTGTACAGATCATTTACTCCCTTGGTTAGGTTTATTCCAAGGTACTTTATTTATTTATTTTTTTGATGCAATTGTGAATGGGAGTGATTCTCTGATTTCATCCTTTGTATGTTTGTTGTTAGCATATAGGAATGCTACTGATTTATTTTGTATTTATTTATTTTGTATCCTGCTACATAGCTGTAAGTGTTTATCAGCTCTAACAGTTTGCTGGTAGAGTCTTTAGGGTCCTTTATATATAGAATCATGTCATCTGCAAATAATGATAACTTGATTTCTTCCTTTCCAATTTATATCCCTTTTATGTACGTCTCTTGCTTTATTGCTATGGCTAAGACTACCAGTACTATATTAAATAAAAGTGGGAACAGTGGACACCCTTGTCTTGTTCCTGATTTTAGTGGAAAAGTTTCCAGTTTTCCACCATTTAGTAATATGTTGGCTGTAGGCATGTCATAAATAGCCTTTATTATGTTGAGATATGTTCCTTCTATTCCCAGTCTCTGTAGGACTTTTATCATGAAGAGATGTGGATTTTGTTAAATGCTTTCTATGCATCTAATGAGATGATCATATGATTGTTTTCCTTCAGTCCATTTATATAATGTATTACATTTATCGATTTGCGTATATTGCACCATCCCTGCATCTCTGGGATAAAGCCTACTTGGTCAAGGTGAATGGTCTTTTTCATATATTCTTGTATTCTGTTTGTCAATATTTTGTTGAGAATTTTTGCATCTATGTTCATGAGGAAGATTGGTCTGTAATTTGCTTTTTTTTGTTCTATCTCTGCCTGGTTTTGGTACCAGGGTGATGCTGGCTTCATAGAAGGAATTTGGTAGGATTCCTTCTTTTTCTATTTTATGTAAAACTTAAGAAGAAATGGTGTTAGTTCTTCTCTAAAGGTCTGGTAAAATTCAGCACTGAATCCATCTGGACCTGGGTTTTTTTAGCTTGGAGGTTATTGATAATTGTTCAGATGTCCATGTTTGTTATAGGTCTATTTAAGTGATTAATCTCATCTTGATTTAATTTAGGTAAGTTGTATAAATCAAAGAAATCATCCATTTCTTTCAGATTTTCATACTTTGTGGAGTATATGCTTTTATAGTATGTCCCTATGATTTTTGAATTTCTCTGGCCTCTGTTGTGTTGTTACCTTTTTCATCTCTAATTTTATTAATTTGTGTCTCTTCTCTCTTTCTTTTGGTCAATTTGCTAAGGGTTTATCAATCTTGTTTATCCTTTCAAAGAACCAATTCTTTGTTTCATTATTTCTTTGGATTGGCTTTTTTTTGTTGTTGTTTCTATTTCATTAACTTCTGCCCTAATCTTTATTATTCCTTCCCGACTACTGGTTTTTGGTTTGCCTTGTTCTTCTTTTTCTAATGCTTTAAGGTAAAGCATTAGGTCATTTACTTGCTACCTTTCAAATTTGTTAATATAAGCACTTAAAGCTATAAACTTACCTCTTAGGACTGCCTTCATTGTGTCCCAGATATTTTGCTATGTTGTGTTCTCATTATCATTTGACTCTTAAATTTTTTGATTTCCTTCTTGATTTCTTCATTGACCCATTCATCATTTAGTCGTGTGTTGTTTAATTTCCATGATTTTGTGTATGTTCTATAGCCTTTCTCACTATTTATTTGTAGTTTGATTCCATTGTGGTCAGAGAGAATGCAAGGAATTATTTCAATTTTCCTGTATTTCTTAAGATTTGCTTTGTGTCCTGATATATGGTCTATTTTAGAGAATGTTCCATGTGCTGCTGAAAAGAATGTATATTCTGCAGCATTTGGATTAAATGTCCTGTAGATATCTGTTAGATCTATTCCTTCTATGATCTCATTTAGTTTTGATGCCTCTCTGTTTATTTTTTCCTTGGATGACCTTTCAATTGATGAGAGTGGAGTGTTGAAGTCACTCACTACCACTGTATTTGGTGTTATCTGTGACCTTAGTTCTAGTAATGTTTGTTTTATGAATTTGAGGGTCCCCATGTTAGTTGCATATATGTTTAGGATTGTAATGTCCTCCTGATGGAGGGTGCCTTTAATCAATATATAGTGACCTTCCTTATGTTTCTTAACTAATGTTGGACTGAAGACTACAATGTCAGGTATTAAGATAGCAACCCCTGCTTATTTTCTAGGTCCATTTGCTTGAAACACCGTTTTCCAACCTTTCGCCCTAAAATAGTATCCATCCTTTGTAGAAAGGTGGGTTTCTTGGAGTCAACAAATTGAAACATCCTGCTTTTTGACTCAGTCTGTGAACCTATGCCTTTTGGTTGGGGCATTGAAGCCATTGATATTAAGAGATAATATTGAAAGGTGTGAGGTGTGTATTCATTTTCACCATTTTTTGTAGTTCATCCGGTTTTACCTTTGGACTCTTGTGTTACCTAGTATTGGAGTATTGTTTGTTTTCTCCTGGTTCCTTATGTGTGTGCTTTTCTTTTTCTTCAGCATGGAGGATTCCTTCAAGTATTTTCTGTACAGCTGGTTTTATCTTCAAATACTCTTTAGCTTGCTTTTGTCGTGGAATGTCCTTATTTCTCTGTCTATTTGAATGGATAGTTTTGCATGATAAAGTAACCTTGGTTAACAGTTGTTATCTTTCAGGACTTGGAATATATCACTCCACACCCTTCTGGCTTTTAAAGTTTGTGTTGAATAATCTGCTGTAATCTTGATAGGCTTGCCTTTGTAGGTTTTGATTTTTTTCTCTGACTGCTTTCAATATTTTTTCTTTGGTTTGTGTGTTTGGTAGTTTGATTATAATATAGCGAGGAGAGGTTCTTTCCAGGTTTTGTCTTGCTGGAGTTCTAAAGGATTCCTGTATCTGCATTGGCACCTCTTTCACCATTTGGGGCAAGTTTTCTTCTATGATTTTGTTGAAGACACCTATTATGTCTTTGGAGTGAAATTCTTCTCCTTCTACTATGCCCTGGATTCTTACATTTGATCTTTTCATAGTGTCCTGAATATCTTGAAATTCCCACTCATACTTTTCTATTAGTTTGTCTTTCTCTTTGTTGGACTGTATTAGATCTGCCACTTGGTCTTCAAGCTTAGATATTCTGTCCTCTCCTTCATCCATTCTACTGGTGAGGTTTTCTATAGAGTTTTTTTTTTTATTTCATTAGCTGTGTTCTTCATTGCTAGTATTTCTGACTGATTTTTCTTTATTTCTATTTCCTTATTTATATCTACTATTGACCTCTTTATTTCATTAAATTGGTATCCTATGTTTTCTTTGATTCCTTTGATTTCCTCTTTGACTTCTTTGAACATATTTATGATCATTCTTTTGAAATCTTTTTCAGGCATTTCCTCTAACTTGTTCTCACTGGATGTCATTTCTGATGTATTAATACTTTTTAGTGGATTTATATTGTCTTGATTTTTGGTGTTTCCTGTGTTATAATGTATATATTTTTGTATCCTGGAGTATTTAATGATTGGATTGTCTAGTTAGCTGGGATTTGTTAGTTAGATTTGTCAAGTAATCGGATGGTATATAACTTCAGCGTAGGAGCTTAAGGCATTAGGTGTGGCTCTCAAGACTCTCAGAAGTATTTATCCATGAGTAGGAATTATGACAACCAGATACTCTAACTGTTCCTTAGGGTGTGTGGTGCCCCACGCACACCCTTAATCCTGACAACAAGGAGGTTAAGATTTCTGATCTGTTGAGGGCTCCAAGTCAGCTTGTGACCAGGTGAGACCCTTCCCTGGTGTAATCCCAGTTACCTCTGTTCCTGCTTGGGTCCTGCTGTCTGTTCAAGTTATCATGGCTGGATCCCTGGACCACTGCTCTGTTCGCTGGATCTGGGCACTGGAGGTGGGGGAGGGGAGGCTGCCGATGGTGCTATAGTTCTCTCGCTGTTCCACATGTTCTTCTACCTTGTGATCTGCTCCTCCATTGTTCACTGTTACTCTTCTTTCACGTTTCTTGATTTTGTGGATACTGCAAGTGTGAGTGGAAGCTTCCCTTACCTGGCTTTTTCTGTGGCTCACACTGAGCCTGGTGGCTTTCTGGTGTGCCACCATGCAGCCGCGATTGGCGGACCTGCTGGAGCTGCTTCTGTCGGCCTGTGAGTTCTGGATGCTCTGGATCTCTTGTACTTCTCCACTGCTGTTTCAATTTCCTATACACCTCACTTTTTAGTAAAAGTGTGTATTTTGTTGAGGGTTTATTCATGGCTTTTTACCCCCTAGGTTACTTTGGTGTGGTACCTACTCTGCCATCTTAACAGGAAGACCTTTTTCCTTTTAATTTACCAAGGACAATAGAAATTTAATGGTTTCCAAGTCTATTATTAATAGAGAGAGACCCACAGATTTTTGGGAGATTTGCACTGGGTTCAATTGTGACTTCTTTCAAGCTGAGATGGAAAGATGAAAGAAAAAAAATATGGGAGGGTTGTCTCCACTCCTGTTGACTTTTAGACTTGGAGAATAATAAAAAGGGGCCCAGATAGATGGAGTTAGTCTGTTATGTATAACCCTGAGGTGAATTTGTGGAACTGTAATGGTCCAGAAGGTCATTTATGTCAATCTTGTACTTAAAAAAAATTTTTTTTTGTTTATTTTCATTGATTTATTTGAGAGCGACAGACAGAGAAAGAGGCAGAGAGAGAATGGGCATGCCAGGGCCTCCAGCCACTGCAAACGAACTCCAGATGCGTGTGTCCCCTTGTGCATCTGGCTAACATGGGTCCTGGTTAATCAAGCCTCGAACCAGGGTCCTTAGGCTTCACAGGCAAGTGCTTAACTGCTAAGCCATCTATCCAGCCCTCAATCTTGTGCTTTGCAATAATTTTTATTAGTTATGTATATAATGTGTATATAGCCATGATGGTACCATCATTATCCTTCTCCCTTTCATCTCCCCATGTGGATTATGGGTGTTGCATTGTGGGGGTAGCCATCAGTTATTGGGGAGAGGCAATTTTCTATGAATAATGACCCAACTTATGGCTCTAACAATCTTCCCTCCCCCTCTTCTATGAATTTCCCTGAGCCATGTTGGGTTCATTTTAGGTTTATTTCAGTGATGGGAGGTCTTGGAAGTCTCTGTGTCTCTGGATATCTGATTTGGTAGGAGATGAGTGTTCTCTGTGTCTGTCTCCTTCACCCTTGTGCTGGTACCAGGCTCACTGAGAAAGCAGCTCTTAATCATTACCCCACTAACTCTATGGCTTCAGCTGGTGCCCTGGAAGGGTGTGATGGGCTGATACTCTCCTCAGATTCTGCATCCATCTAAAAAAGAGAAGCAAATTCTCTAATGGAGAGTGAGGTCAGTGCAAGATGCATGGATACCCATTATTATTCTAGAGAGAATTTAGTAGATGTAGGCCTTCTTGGAGCCCACTATTGGTGGGAGCTTGATATTAGAGAGCAGGCTTGTTTTTGGATATGGCTCTGACTTGTTTCCCCATTCTAGGTATGATTTCTTTTCCACTGAGCAGATCCATTAGCCAAATAAAGAGCAGTTGGTAACCCACCATGGCTGTGTGCCACCATTGCACTTGTGTGAGCATCATGTCAGGTGGATTGCTGCTGGTTAGCATAGACCATGAGTTGCTTAGACAGATGTTGGTCATTTCTGCTAGTTGCTCATGAAACAGCTTCAGGCACTAAACAAGCTAACTGACTGGGGTTTGACTGTCTTCCTGTTTCCAGTCAGGTCGCTCCATGTTCTGTCCCAACAGCATATGTTGTCTTCAGCAGTAGGGTCTTAACATTAACCTTTGGTGGGTCATCAAGTAGTCTGACAGAATTCTGTCTTCTTTTCGGAAACCTTATAGGTAACTGATCAACAGCTCATTGTGGATGTTATACACGTGTTGGTACTGAGAGTTACAGGTCAGTGAAAAGGAAGAAGGAAGAAAATATAGGTAATATAAAAGAGAAAAGAGAGAAAGAAAAACAGGAGAAAATTGAAGGTAGTCTTTATCATATTTTCTCCAGGCCACTGTGATTCAGGTGTTCTCTCTAAGCACCTGATGCAGGTTCAACATTTTAGTATGTCTTTCACATTGTAGGACTTTATGGTACCATTTCCACTTAGGTCCAGTTTTGTGCCCCCCCCCCCCAACTCTTATCCTCCCCTCCTACTTCACCATCCCAATTTTCCAGTCCTTGAGATGTTTATTAAGTATAGCAGCATCACGGGAAGATTCAGGTTAGGAGCCACAGATGAGTGAGACCATGTAATGATTATCTTTCTGTGATTGGGTGGGTCACTTAGAATGATCTGTTCCAAGTGTGCCCATTTTTCTTCAAATTTCATTGTGTCATTTTTTCTTACTGCTGCGTAGAATTCCATCATGTAGATATACCACATCTTAGTTATCCATTCATCTAATGATGGACTTCTTGGTTGATACCAGCTCTTAGCTATTGTGAATTGAGCAGATCTAAACATGGATGAGCAAATAGGTCTGAGTTGAGGTTTGGAGCTTTTAGGTAAATGCCCAGCAAGGGAATAATGGTAGCTATCCTTACTGGGGTAAGGTCGGATCACATAGTTGTTTTAATTTGCATTTCCCTGATCATTAGGGATGTTGAACATCTTCTTAAGTGTGTCTTTGCCATTTGTATTTCATCCTCTGAGAACTCCCTGTGCAGTTCTCTGTTCCATTTTGTGAGTAGGTTGTTTGACTTTTTATTGTTTAAATTTCTGAGTTCTTTGTAGATTCTAGAAATTAGGCTTCTGTCAGTTGTATGTCCAGCAAAAATTTTCTCCCATTCTGTGGGTAATATATTGACTCTGCTCATTGTATGTTTATCTGTAAAAAAAGCATTTTGCTTCCTGAGATCCCAGTGGTTGAGTGATTGTGTAATTTCCTGAGGTACAGGGTTTTTGTTCCTATATCATGGAAAGTTCTTCCTATTTTTTTCTTCCAGTAGTGGCAGAGTTTCTGTGTTATATTGAGGTCTTTGATCCATTTGGACTTGATTTTGTGCATGGGGAAATGTGAGGATCGAGTTTCATTTTTCTGCATATGGTTATCTAGTTTGTCTAGTACCATTTGTAGAAGATGCTGTCTTTTTTCCAGTCTACATTGCTAGGGCCTTTGTCAAATATTAAGTAGCTATAGTTACTTGACCTAAAGTCCAGGTCCTCAATTCTGTTCCATTGGTCTATATTCCTGTTTTTATGCCAGTACCATGTTGCTTTTATTTATATGGCTTTGTAGTATAGCTTTAGATCAGGTATGGTGATGCACCTAGAGGTGTTTCTTTAGCTGAGGATATGCTTGGGTATTCGAGATCTTCTGCCATTCCACATGAATTTTGAGAGCATTTTTTTCTATCTCTGTGAAGAAAGATGTTGGGATTTTTATTGGTATTGCATTAAATCTATATATTGCTTTTGGTAAGATTGCCATTTTCACAATGTTAATTCTACCTAACCAGGAGCATGGGAGGTCTTTCCATTTTCTCAAGTCCTCCTCAATTTCCTTCTTGAGTGATTTTATGTTTTCATTGTAAAGGGTTTTCATCTCCTTGGTTAATGTTATTCTGAGGTATTTTTTTATGCTATTGAAAATGGACAATGTCACTTATTTTTTTCCCCTGTATCTTTGTCTTTTGCATATAGAAAGGCTACTGATTTTTGTGCATTGATTTTGTAACCTTCTACTTTGAAGGATTTAATCACTTTTAAGAATTTTGAGATGGAGGTTCTAGTGTCATTTATGTAGAGAATCATGTCTTCTGCAAATAGGGCTAACTTAACTTTTTCCTTTCCAATTTGTAGCCCTTTTATTTCTTTCTCATGTTTTATTACTTGAGCTAGTATGTCCAGTACTATGTTGAAGAGCAGAGATGAGAATGGACACCCCTGTCTTTTTCCTCATCTCAATGGGATTTCCTTCAGTCTGTATTATTTGGGCTTTAGGAGCTTTATATATACCCTTTATTATGTTGAGATATAGACCATCCATGCCTATTCTCTCCAATATTTTAAGCAGGAAGTGATGTTATATTTTGTAAAAGGCCTTTTCTGCATCTATTGAGATGATTATGTGTTTTTTGTGTTTAAGCTTATTTATGTGGTGTATTACATTGACAGATTTCCATATGTTGAACCATCCCTATGTTCCTGGGATGAAGCCTACTATATCCAGGTGGATAATACTTTTTAAAAAAATAATTTACATTTATTTTTATTTATTTATTTTCAAGGAGAGTGAGAGTGAGAGACAGAGAGACAGAAAGAGAAAGGTGGGGGGGGGAGGAGGAGAAAAGAGAAGGGAAGAGAGACAGAGAGAATGGGCACACGATGGCCTATAACCACTGAAAATGAACTCCAGATGCATGTGCCCCTTGTTTAGCTGGCTAATGTGAGTACTGGAGAATGAAACCTAGTTCCTCAGGCTTTGTAGGCATATGCCTTAACCACTAAGCAACCTCTCTAGCCCCCAGATAATATTTTTGATGTGCTATTGAATTCAGTTTGCAAGGATTTTATTCAGGATCTTTGCATCTAAGTTCATCAAGGAAATATGCCTGTAGTTTTCTTTTCTTGTGCCATCTCTGCCTGGTTTTGGTATTAGGGTGATACTAGCTTCATAACAGGAGTTGAGAAATCTTCCCTGTTTTCCTATTGTGTGGCACAATTTGAAGAAAAATTGGTTTCAGTTCTTCTGTTTGAAATAATTTAGCTGAGAAGTCATGTGGTCCTGGATTCTTCTTTTTAGGGAGGTTTTTGATTACCCTTTCAATCTTGGTGTTTGTGATAGGTATGTTTAGGAGATTAATCTCTGAGTTTAATTTGGTAGGTGGTATTGTTCTAGAAATTCATACATTTCCTCCACATTATCCAATTTTGTGGAGTAGAGGTTTTTGAAGTAAGTGCTGTTGATTCTCCAAATTTCACTTATGTCTGTTGTGATCTCTCCTTTTTCCTTTCTAATTTTGTTAATTTAAAGTGTCTCTTTTGATTGCTTGATCAAATTGGCCAGGGGTTTATCAATCTTGTTTATTTTTTCAAAGAACCAGCTCTTTCATTTCATAAATATTCTTAATTGTTTTCTTAGTTTTCAATTCATTAATTTTTGCTCTGATCTTAATTATTTAATTCTGTCTGGAGCTTTTGGGGTTGGATACTTCTTGGTTTTCCAATTCCTTTAGGAGGATGGTTAGGTTATTGATTTGTGATCTGTCTTTGTTATGAAGGCATTTAGTGCAATAAATTTTCCCCTGAGGACTGCCTTCACTGTGTCCCATAAGATTTTGTACATTGTGTTCTCAATGTCATTCATTTCCAGAAATTTTGCAGTTTCGTATTTCATTTCTTCCACTACTCATTTATTGTTTAAGAGTTTGTTGTTCCTGTCGCATCTTTTGTTGTTAATTTCTAACAATACAGCATTGTGATTTGATATCATGCAGGAAATTATGTCTTTAAGACCCAGTATATAATCTATTTTAGAGAAGGTTCTATGGGCTGCTGAGAAGAATGTATAATCTATGGATTTTTGGTAGAACATTCTGTAGATGTCTGTTAGGTCTAATGGATCTATGGTTTTGTTGAGTCTCTTACTTCCCTGTTAATTTTCTGTATGGATGAGTATTGATGTCCCCAACTATGATGGTGTAGGTGGTTATTGTCAAGTATGTTATGTTTCATGAATTGAGGTGCACTTGTGTTTGGTGCATAAAGTTTAATGATTGTGATATTCTCTGGTTGGATTGTTCCCTCAATAAGTAAGAAGTGGCCTTTTTTTGGTCTTCTTTCATTAATTTTGGTTTGAAGTCTATTTTATCTAATAAGTATAGCTACACCTGCTTGCTTCTTGTTTCCGTTTACTTGGAATATCATTTTCTACCCTTTCACCCTGAGGAGGTATCTGTCTGTAGTGGTGTGGCAGGCTTCTTGAAGACAGCAGATTGAGGAGTCTAGTTTTCTGATCCACCCTGTTATCTTATGTCTCTTTATGGGTAAGTTAAAGCCATAAGTACTTAGGGCAATAACTGTGAGGCTTGATTTAATACTGCCATATTGTGGTGGTTTCTATGCTTTGATGTTTTCTTGGCTTTTGTACTTTTTGTGCTTTCTTGAAGTTCGGTTATTGTGATCTGCTTCTTGTGAAATTGGTTATTTGAATCTTCTGTGTGGAGCATTCTATGTGGAGTACTCTTTGTAGGTTTGGCTTTGTGTTCATATAGCTGTAAAGCTAAGTTTTATTGTAGAATGCTTTTCTTTCACCATCTATTATGAGAGTTATTTTTGCTGGGTAGAGTAGTTTGGTTTGGAAGCCATAATTTCTCAGAGTTTGCAGTGTTCCATTCCAGGCCGTTATGGATTTCAGGGCTTCCATTGAGAAGTCTGAAGTAATTCTGATTTTTTTTTTAAATATGTAAGTGTTGTCTCTCCCTAGCTGCCTTTAGGGATTTCTCTTTATGACTGATGTTTAAAGTCTTAATGATAATATGTCTTGAAGAATTTCTACTTTGGTCCAGTGTTTTTGGAGTTCTACTAGCTTCTTGTAACTTGATGGGACTTTTTCTTGTGAAAGTGGGAACGTTTTCTTCGATAATTTTGTTGAATAAGTTTTCTATGCCTTTGGTCTGTATTTCTTCCCCTTTTGGTACTCCGATGATCTGAATGTTGGGATATTTAAGGCTATCCTACAGTTCCTTCATATTCTGTTCACACAATTTTTTTAACTTATGGAAACTTTTGAACTTATGAACTGTTTCTTCTGTTTTGTCTTCCAGTTCTGAGTTTCTATCATCCAAATGTCTGACTCTATTCTTGAGCGCTTCTTTACAGTTTTGGTCTTGTTTCATTTGGTTTGCATTTTCTACTGCTTTTTTATGTATAGTTTCCAATCCTCTGTTGAGTTCCCTTTTCACATCATTTTCTGATTACCTTAATGCTTCCTGGAGTTCATCCTTGCATTTTTTAATGTCTTTATCGAGCTTAGCCAGCTGGTTATTGACATCTTCTTTTATTCCCTCTCTTGCAGATCATTTAACTGTCTTAGGAACCCTTCCTGTTTTTTTTTTTTTTTTTTTTTTCTATTAGGTCTAATCTAATGAGCACACCATTCATACAATTATTGGTCTTTTGTTGAGTTTCTGCAAGTTCTGCTATTTGCTTGGCCAGGGTTGCATAGTCTATTTCTCATTTGTGGGTTCCGATCCTATTGTCCCTTCTATGTTATGATTAGAGACATCCATTGTGGGATTGGGCAATTTTGCTGGATTTACTTGCATCTGATTTTTCATGCTATTCCTTTTTTGCTGTGGTCTGCCCATTTCAATGGTTCTGAAAGCCTAGTGTGTGGGATGCTAGTTTGTTCAGGGGTTGCAGGGCAGTGGTGAGTGGGCTAGCAGTTACTTGCAGAGTTCAGAAAAGCTAAGGTGAGACACTAGCTGGGGGTTTCTGTTTGGAGGTCTAAGGGGGAAGCAGCAAGTGGGATGGCGATCATGCTTCATGTGCTCAGAAGTGGTGGGTGGGAACAGTGACTGGGATGGTGATGTGTATGCAGGGCTTAGAAAGGCTGGGTGGGAATGGTGACTGGGACTATGATCATGAGGGGCTTCAGCAAGGCTGGGTGGAAACGGCAGCTGGAATGGCAATTGTGCATGCAGGTGTCAGCAAAGCCGAGTCAGAATGGTTACTGGGATGGTAATCATGAGCATGGGGGTCAGCATGGAGGTCATAAAGGCTAGGGCAGGAATAGTGCCTTGGATGGTGATTGTACATGGGCTCAGAAGGGTTGGGCAGGAACCAGGCTGGGACAGGAAAAAGCTGGGACTGCAATTGTGTGTGCTGGGGTCAAAAAGGCAGGTCAGGAATGGTGACTGGGATGGTGATCCATGATGTGTGGTGCTCAGAAAATCTGGGTGGGAACGGTGACTGGGATGGCAATTGCATGCATAGAGGTCAGCAAGACTGGGCAGGAATGGCGTCTGGGATGGCCATTGCACAAGGTTGGGTGGGAAAGGTGGCTGGGACCATGATCGTGCCAGTGGGCTTCAGAAGGGCTAGGGTGGGAATGGTGACAGGGACTGTGACTGCGTGTAGGGCTCAGAAAGGCTGGGCAGGAACCATGACTTCGATGGCCACTGTGCACATGGGGGTCAGCAAGTCTGGGTTGAAATGGCGACTGGGACAGCAATTGCCTGTGCGGGGATCAGCAAGGCTGGGTGCGAATAGCTACCATGCACAACGGTGTCTGCAAGTCTGGGCAGTAATGACAACTGGGATGTTGTCTGCACCAGTGGAGCTCTGGCCGATGGCAGGAAAGCCTAGGACGATGGGCCTAGACTGCTAGTTTGGGTCCACTTGGTCTGTAGTTAGTGCAGGAGGGACCTCCTACTAGGACTGTGGCTAGGATAGCTGCTTGAGGGGGTTGGGGACTGTTTGGCTAGCTGATAGTTTGGGAATCAGTGGATTCCCTATTTTGCTCCTTGGCACTCTCCCACTGGAAGCCTACTAGAATCAGCAAACCCATAAACAATGCCACACCCCAAACCTTAAGGGTCTTGCTTTTTCTTCCCCATGAGGTGAGATGAGGTTATGAGGACACCATCTTGACCTATCTTGTACTTTTGACATATGTTACACTTAATTCAAGCTTAAACAAAGCTAGATAAAATATGTTGATTTTGTTAAGGACGCAGGTTTTTCAGTAGTCAAAGCTTAACATAGGTGATCTATGAATATTTGGATTTAAACCTTGGTATGAGATAATAAATTTATCAACTTATAATTATTATAACTATATATTATATATTATATATAGTTAAGCTGGTTTATATAAACAATTAAGGCAAGAGAAATACAGCGAAACAACTTAAAAATTTTTTTTGTTCATTTTTATTTATTTATTTATTTGAGAGCAACAAAGAGAGAAAGAGGCAGAGAGAGAGAGAGAGAGAGAATGAGAATGAGAATGGGTGTGCTATGGCCTCCCAGCCACTGCAAATGAACTCCTAATGCGTGTGCCCCCTTGTGCATCTGGCTAAGGTGGGTCCAGGGGAATCGAGCCTCGAACCGAGGTCCTTAGGCTTCACAAGCAAGCACTTAACTGCTAAGCCATCTCTCTAGCCTGAGAAACAACTTTTTATGCTAACCTATTTTATCTTTACTGATAACACAGTTTATAATTGTAATTTGGTAGTCCCTTTCTGTATTTTATTTAGAAATCAACCTTAAAACTCAGGAAGTTGTTGCTCAAAAGGAAGCATGTATATTGTATATTAATAGTTATAAAACCAAATTAACCACTTTTTTAAGGATTAAGAATTTAAGTCATAATAAACATTCAGAAGGCAATGTTAGGAGAAGGATTAAATTAACATGTCTATTGTAGTAAATCATGAATAAGCATAAAGCAAAAAGTCCAGAAGTAATTTATTTTAAATATATTGTAAAGCTGTTTTCTTTTTGGTTTTTTGAGGTAGGGTCTCACTCTAGCTCAGGCTGACCTGGAATTCACTATGGAGTTTCAGGCTGGCCTTAGAACTCATGGCAATCCTCCTAGCAATTTAACAGCATCTCAGAATTTATCTATGAACATCCAAACATGTAACGACCTTAAGCACTAGAATCATTACTGATCATATTTTAGTTACACATAAAGACAGACTACATGAAACCTAGAATACATGACATATCATGGCTGGCCAGTGTTAGGCATGACAAAGAATACAATAGATAGACAGGTTTTTAAGATATTAGTTATACTTCAAATTAATGAAGACGTAAATTAATTTGATATTTTTGAATTTATGAGTACTAGCTTATGAGCTAATGTTTTCATATTAACAATCAACAATATATAATGTTTTCAGTTTGAATTTAACAGTGACATCTTTTAAGCTTGTGTTGCAAAGACAAATTTATATGGCCACTGTTAAATGAAGGAGAACAGAGTACCAAATGTTGGGAAAAAAGGCTGAGAGTGGCATGAGAGTGGGAAGAGATGTCTGTAAGAGCTGAGGCAGAGCGGAGGAGGATGAATGGCTGTAGCATAGTGAGGGAGGGTGGTGGAAACTGTAGCAATGGAGGAGGAAGAGATACAGAAGAGAAGAAATGGAGAGAGGGGTTGGAGATTGATGTCTGACTTTTAGAATTGTTTTATAATGCAGCCAATGGACTATCTTTGGAATCAAATGACATTTACCCGTTTTGGAGTTTAGATATAGGCTGAGTCACTTTATCTCTCAGGAAAAAGTTATTTGAAACATTTTTTTTTTTGTTTGGAGTTTTTAAAACACACCCAGAAAACTACCAAGAAAGACATCCCCTTTTGGCCTAAAGCCTGGCTTAAGACTGCTGGGAAATGGAAAAACCTCCCACATTAGGGAGATGGACCTCTCATAGTAGGGAGAAGGACATACCACCATAGGTGTGCCAGCCTGCAGCACGAAGGTTGAAACAAACTCCGAAGGAGGGAGTGGGAATGAATCTGAGACAAGAACACAAGGAATGGAGCCAAGACAAGTTCTGATAAAGGCTCAGGTTTATTCAGGCAGACAAAAGCTTATATGCAGAAGATAAAAATTTCTTGATGATGCCTACAAGCCTAGGGTCAGCTTTGCCAGTGCCATGTGGTAACTCCCCTGTGTCTGGTGCCTATGTCTTATGTTAAATAATGCCTTTGTGACTGGCGCCACCTCACCTGGGCTGTCTTCTCACCTAGGCTGCAGGATAAGGCCTTTGTGTTAAGAGATTAAAGACCACCTGTAGCTTGCAGTTCCTCTGCAGCTCCCAACATCTCCCCCTTATTTATAAAAGAAATGGCTATGTCTGTCTTTAGGTTGTCAGGGGCAGAGGACATCCTTAGCTCCCAAGTCCAAAGAGCAGCTGCGGCTCCCAACATCTCCTCCCTTCTATACAAAAGAGGGGGAGACCCGCTATTTAGCAGTTGGCTTTTACCAACTGGGGGAGTAGTGACCTGACCCCTCCCTTGGGCTGTCATTTTTTTGTCCCGCAATCTTGGCCCTTGGTACCTTTGGGGAGGGGAGGCACAGCCTTTATGATCATAATAAGTGTGGTACCAACCTCCATGCAAGTCAGGTTTTTCTCTCAGAGAATTCAGAAGTGGTCAGAAAGGGACCTTCCCTTGCGGTGCTTTACCTCACACCCATGTTGGTGCCCATATCGTACTGACTTTATTGTAAGCTGATATGCATATGTCTGAATCCTATGCAGCTCCTAAAGGAGGGGAGTCCATCATTGGACAAACTATTGCCCCGGCCAGTGGGAAGTTGAACAAGGACTTAAGGGGAAGTTAACCTGAATGGGGGAAGGCAAACAGACACAAGATGGAGACCAATCTAGATATTTGTCAAGGTCTCGAAGTTTATTTTTACACATAGGTTTTTATAGGGTTGTAGGGGGAAGGAGTCATAATCAGGCCAGAGATCACAGGGTTACTGGCTAAATGCAATTTCTTTGTTTCTTCATCAATTACTGGCAGCACCAGGATAGGCTATCACCCAGGCGTAACAGCTTCTTCATTTCTGGTAATAGATTATTACATGAGGAAATAGAAACTTAACTTGCTATATGACTGTTTCTGTCAACATGGCTGAGGTTTGGTTCATAGATCCCAACATCTCCTCCCTTCTTTTACACAAAAAGAGGGACGGCCCACTTTGCAGCAGTGGGCGTTAACCAACTGGGGGAGTAGGGACCCAACTATTCCTGTGGGTTGTCTTTTTCCCACAATCTTTGGCCCTTGGGACCTTTTGGGGAGGGGAGGCAGGGCTTATGTGGCCAGAGACTGAGGCACAGCCTTAATGATAACAGTTATGGTACCAACGTCCATGTAAGTCAGGTTTTTCTCTCAGGAAATTCAGAAGCAGTCAGAAAGGGACCTTCCCTTGTGGTGCTTTGCCTCTCACCCATGGTGGTGCCGATATTGCACCCACTTTATTGTGAGCCAGTATGCATAGATCTGAATCCTATGCAGCTCCTGTAGGAGGGGTAGCTATTTGGCCATGACAGGTAGACCGTAGCAATAGCAGAGGTGTACAGGACAGTAGTATAGTAAATGAGTACAAAATGTAAGATCAAGGGAGAGTGACAGCCACAGGTGGTAGGTCTTCAGTGGCAATGCCTTGATCCGCCAGCTAATGAACCTGCAAAGGCTGCATCTTAATGGCATCAATTGGTTGACGTATAAAAGACATGATTTTTTTAAATTTAATTTATTAGTTTTCTTTTCAGTAAATACAGGCAGTTTGGTACCATTGTTTAGGCTCATCTGTGCTCTACCCCCTCCCATTGGACCCTCCTTGTTGATGAAAATGGGTTGTGCATTGTGGAGTTAGCCCCCAGTTATTGGTATGATAAATTTCTCTGCAAATCATGACCCAACATGTGACTCTGACATTCTTTCTGCCCCCTCTTCCACAAAATTTCCCTGAGCCATGTTGGGTTCATTTTAGGTCTGCTTCACTGATGAGGTGTTGGGGACCTCTGAGGCTCTGGCTCTCTGATTTGGTAGGAGTTGATTTTTCTCTGTGTTGGTCTCCTTCCCCTTTGTGCTGGTATCCAGTTCACAGGAAAACATTACCCTTGCTTGTTTCGCCAGTTGCCCTTAGTTTCAGTTGGGCCCCTTTTGAGGTATGTTGGGGCAGCTCTCTTCTTAGGATCTGCATCTATCTGGAAAAGAGAAGCAGATTCTCCAACGGAGAGTAAGTTAGCACCTGGGAAGTTGAGATAACACTTACTTTTTTGATAGACAGTATGATAGGTTTAGGCCCTCTTATACCCCATGATTGATGGTAGCTTGATATTGTAGAGTGTGCTTGTGTTTGGGTATGGTTCTGACTTGTTTCACAGTTCCAGCTATGGGTCTAGTACCAGAGTGGATCAGTTAGCCAAATCAGGAGCAATTGGTTCCTCACCATGGCTGTGTACCACTATTGCACTTGTGTGGGCATCACATCAGGTTATTTGTTGCTTATTAGGTTAAACAATGCGTTACTTGGACAGATCTTGGTCATTTCCCCCAGTCGCCAATGTAGCACCTTCTGGCACTAGACATGCTGACTATCTGGGGACTGACTCTCTCCTGGTTTCCAGCCATGTCATTCCATTTTATGTGTCAGCTGCATATGGAGTCTTCAGCAATAGGGTCTTACCACTGGCCTTTGGTGGGTCATCAAGTACTCTGACAGAAGTCTGTCATTGTTTTGGGAAACCTTGTAGGTTTCTCTGATCAAAAGCTCATTGTGGATGGTAGGCCCAAGCTGGAACTGGGGGTTACAGGTCAGTGTCCACTAAGAAATTGAGGAAAAACATAACTAATATACAAGAGTTAGAGAGGAGAGAGATAGAAGGGAGAGGGGGAGAGGGAGGGAGGGAAGATGTAGGAGATTTAGGTCAGTCTTGATCCTACCCTCTCCAGTGTCTTGTGGTTCAGGTGTTTCCTGTAAGGGTCTAGTGAAGGTTCAGCCATTTGGTCTGTAAAAGACATGATTTTATTTCTAATAATAGATCCAACTGTGAGTAGGAGGATTAAAATAAGTAGAGGTCTTTCCAGCTTTGTCATGTTAGGAAAAAAATAGTTTCTCAGGGAAGTGTTTCTTCCCTGGATATGTGAGATGTCATTGTGGGATCATCAGCCTGTTTTAAAAGTCTCTCTGGCAGCCATCTCACTGCATTTTCTTTGGTGTCAAACAAGCATACTGATCCTTGGCCCCAAATGAGTACTGGGTCTGGGCCATTCCATTTTAAGGTTAAAGGATCTTTCCCACATAGCTTTGGTGAAGGTATATTTTGTGTTTGTGTGCCAAAAGCGCTCAGCAGCTGACTTTCCTTGAGCATCAAGGGTTAAAAAGTTTAAGACAAAGCATGATGAAGAATGTTTTTTGGGGAGCCTTTTATGGGATATAAATCCCCCATTTTTAACTTTTGGAGGGTATGTTTAATAGTTTGATGGGCTCGCTCAACAATTCCTTGACCCTGGGGATTTTATGGTATGCCTATAATATGTTTAATTTGTAGTTGATGACAGAAATTTTGGGATTTTTTCCCAGTATATCCAGGACCATTATCAGTTTTAATAATTTGGGGCTTTCCCATGACACCAAGGCAATTGAGTACATGAGCAATGACATTTTTGAAGCTTCTCCAGCATGGAGGCTGGCAAAAATGAATCCACTATAGGTATCCATAGTAACATGGAGGTATTTAAAATTACCAAATGAGGGAACATGTGTTACATCCATTTGCCAGATCTCATTGGGAATTAAACCTCTAGGATTTATGCCTAACTAGGGAACAGGTAGGAGGGTGACAAAGTTTGTGCATTCTTTGACTATATGGCGAGCTTGTTTCCTAGTGATTTTAAAAAGAAGACACAAGGTTTGAGCATTAAGGTGATGTACAGAGTGAGCTGCTTTGGCCTGGGCCAAAGCAGCCTGAGGAGAAAGTCCCCTCATGTCAGGATGGCCTTTGCAACATTTTCCAATCATTTACTGAAAGCCATTTATCACTAAGGGCCTCTAGTAGGGTCTTGGTAAAGGGAGCAGTAGGTCTATAAGAGGAAACAGCACTTTTTGATTCCTTGATATGTTTAAATTTTTAATGGTGATGCTGCTGGGGCTTAATAACGATATTTTTGTTCCTGTCTGGCTCACTATCATCATCTGAATCAGAGGATTGTTTAGAGTGCTTATCTCCTTCAGAGCCTTTCTTCCCTGAATCTGTTTTTGCCCCACTCAACTCAGGTGGTGAATGGGTTAAAGACTTTGCTCTTGCTTTCACTTGGGTGTGTGTTATTGGAAATGCATGAACAGTCTTGTGTTGTTTGATTTTAGCTTGGATGTGCTGCACAGGGGCAGTAGAGGGAGAGTGGATTTCTAGGTCTAAGTCAGGGAGTTGTTTAAGTAAAGTGGCTTTTTCTTTTTTAACTGCAAGGAGAGTTTTTAGTGACTGGGATTCCCGGGAAAGTTGGCAGGTCGCCTGTCGAGTGATTGCTTCTAACTCACAATTGAAAGTTACAGGGTCACAGAAGTGATGTGACTTAGGCATGTGAAGATAAGGTGGGGGGGTCTGCTATGGGGATTGTAGGAGGTGACCAGTCAGGGTTGTGATATCTGGCAGCCTCACACTCTAGCTCTGATTCCTCATCTAGGGAAAGAGGAGTATTAGGGGGAGGGGTAACTGCAGATTTGGAGAGAATAGGATAAATGGATTTAAGGGCAAGTGGGTCATCCTTAGGCATAGGAATGATGACAGAGGGGCACTGCAAAGGGGGATCATTTGTCTTGCCTAGTGCCTTTGCCTGGGAGCCACCGCTGTGGTGCCTGCCTGGAGGGCAGGGAGGCTGGGGGAAGGGAGCTGCTGCAGCAACAGTAACTGCTCGGGAATCCTGATGGCTGGAAGTTAGTTCATGAATGGGAGGGGTTTGGCTAGGTTTAAGGTTATTTTTACAAAAGAATTCTCCATCCCTAACAACTTTTGAAATGTCCGGTTGACACCGGTGAACCTGAAGTACATTGTTTATTAAGTTCCAGTATGAGAAGATTTGAACTGGGACTTTTTCAGGGCCAAAAGTCCTATAGTAATCTTTTAAACAATCTCCCATTCTCCCCCATCTTTTTTCATCAATGGTACCTTCCTGGGGAAACCATGAACATAAATCTTTTAAGAAGAGGAAAAAACGAACAAGATCTTTTTTCTTAACTTTTGCCCCATGAGTCTTGAGGGAGTTTTTAAGTCCCCAGATAAAAAGTTCCTGTTTACTTAGGGTCTGTCCCATGATAGAAAAGGAAAGAGGAGAAATGGCAAGACCAAAGGGCAACATTCCTGGTCAGAGAACCAGCATGGGGGATTCCCCAGTGAGCTTGATGTGAGCCTGACTGCAATTTTAAGAGCTGGCAGCCACTCTAAGAGCATTTACTGGCTGTTGCTTACCCAGTTTTGTTGATAGGGAGAGAGGCTAGATAGGAGGTCTTTGCCAATGCCCAAATGGGCTGTCGGGACTCGCACAGGGAGCTAGGGGCCTTCAGCCAATGCCAGAGGGTAGCCCTGGCCAAGAGGCTTCAGTTGCCCTGTCGCTATGTTGCAATTCCACGTGATGGCGCCAACCAAAAGTAAAAGGAGGAAAAGTGCAAAAAGAAACCCCACAATTCTTGTGTCTTGCAAATTTGAGTGAATAGTCTTTAAATAGTTTGCCTTAGAACTCGTTGCTTGTCTTACCTTAGCGGATCTGTATCACAGGCGGTCTTTATGTGGTGATCACAGTGGGGGTCTGTATTACAGGTGGACTGCCTGCAGTGACCTGTACGCAGATCTTCACTCACCCCCTTTGTGGGGTGGCGATCCAATGGTGGGGACGGCCGTCCACTCAAGTGACATTTAGGTTTCTTCTTCAGGCCTACTTTTGGGCACCACTTGTCCCAGCCAGGGGGAAGTTGAAGAAGGACTCACGGGGATGTTAACCTGAATGGGGGAAGGCAAACAGACACCAGAAGGAGACCAATCTAGATATTTGTCAAGGTCTCGAAGTTTATTTTTACACATAGGTTTTTATAGGGTTGTAGGGGGAAGGAGTCATAATCAGGTCAGAGATCACAGGGTTACTGGTTACATGTAATTTCTTTGTTTCTTCATCAATTATTGGCAGCACCAGGATAGGCTATCCCCCAGGTGTAATGGCTTCCTCAGTTCTGGTAATAGATCATTAGATGAGGAAATAGAAACTTAACTTGCTACATGGCAGTTTCTGTCAACATGGCTGAGGTTTGGTTCATAGCTCCCAACAATACATGCTCTGTCTTAGGTTGGATGTCTCCTCCCCCGGTCTTACCCATTTCTGGCTACCAGCCAAATAAATTAAGGGAGAATTAGTATAAGGTCTGAGGGAGCTAAGGATGTGTTCTATAGTGCACACCTCGGACCTCTGTGTGAACATTCGCAATAGACTTCATTAGACACTTGAAGCAAATAGGCAATAGGCATAAGAGAAGCAGAAAGCAAGCTCCCACAGCTGCAAAACTGCCTATCCAGGAACTTAGAGAGTCCCAACTAGGCAACACAGACTTAATTGCAGCAAGTAAATCATTAGCAGCCTTAGTGACATCAAAATCAAGATGACTGTTCTGTATAGCTAAAATTTCTGAATGCAAACTAACCAAATCTAACTAAATGTTATCATGGTGCCAAATTCCTTCCAAGTGCATTTTGACCTTTACCCAATCTTCATAGCTAGCATTGTAAGTTTTAGAAGTGATGTAGATCCATTGATTATCTGCATGGCATTCTAATCGAGCTCTAATCTTTATTCCTTGAATTTGCTCTCCTAAATAGGTCACTATATCAAACAAGGCATCTATCTTTTCTTCTAACTTCTTATCTATGGCTACCTGAGTTCCCAAAGCAACAGAAACGTTTTTAGCTAGATTATTAAAAAAGTGAACAGTATGAACTTCTTGTGTAAGAGCAACAGCAGCAGTAGTAATAGAGGCCAATAATGTAATAAATGCAGCAATTCCAGCAATAATTAAACCTACAACCCTCTTTTGTCTATTTAAACTATTTTTAACCTTCTCTACAATTTAAATACCCTTGTCAGAATACCAAGGCTTTGAAAGATTAATAGGAATCATAACAAATGCATGTTGTTTGACAATCATTACAGTTTCAGAATCATGAGAAATACAATTGGACAGACTACAATTATCACAGGTAACATTACATATTCCTTCAGACCCATGATGCCAAGTAATATTTATATTTCCTAACATCAGGGCATAAGGTGGTGTAACACAGGCCATAACAGTTCCCATTGGAAGACTATTTGAATTATTGCTGGCAGATGTAAACTTGACACTTCCCATAGCAGCAGAAATTTTCCACATGTAAGTTTGCTGATGTCCATTGTCTGACCACCACAATCCTGAGGACTGTCCAGTAGCCCAATCATTAACCCATACAGTTTTATTCCCTATAGAACCTGCTGATCCTGACCAATCCTTAACATATCTAGTAGATCCAGAAACATTATACCTGATAAATTTTTTCCTACACATTTGCTCCAATGTATAGAGTTATTGAACCAAGGTGTATTTCCTTCACAGGGAATCAAGTCCTCTGGTGGACTATCCCCTGTAACTTGATTTCCATAGGGAAGCCAAATAGAAATTCTGCTTGTTTGAACCTGCTTAATCTTCTTTATACCTTGTACACGCTCTTGTACATGCTTTACAGTAATGTTTATTTCCTTTAATTCAAAACACCCACTATGCTGGTCTTAGAAAAGCATAGTGGAATACCTAGACCATGCCTTGAATATGAACTCATAATTACTTGATGTAATTTTATATTTTTACTAGATGGCGTGCTTAGCAACTGAGTGTTATTGATGAGAACTATGATTTCTTTTTTCTCCCAGGTCACCAGATGTAATATAGGAGGGTCAGGAACATAGGTCCAGTAGAGGTCACTGTAAGCAAGATGTAGATGACTCCATATTATCAGGATCAGCAGTGTTCTCTTGTTTGATCTCGTGGCCTGCATACTGGACCAAACATTATGGCAACCATTTGGCTCTATTTTCTTTCTGTGAAAAAATACAAACAGATCCGCATCCCCATATTAATACAGGGTCAGGTCCACTCCATTTGTTAGTCAATGGATCTTCTCACATTACTTTAGCATAATTAGTATTGGTTTGTGCATGCCAAAAATGGTCAGCAGCAGAAAACCCTTTTGCATCCAAAAGTAAAAAAATTAAAATAAATAAATTATGATTTAACCATTTTGTTACTGATCCCTGTGCTATTTCCCCCTTTTTAGTTTTTTGTAACCAGATTTTTAATGTTCCATTTGCTCGTTCAGTGATATCTTGCCCTTGGGGGTTATAAGGAATTTCAGTAACATGCTCAATATTAAAAGAAGAACAAGTGCTTAAATCCTGCACTTGTATATCCTCGTCCATTATCTGTTTTCAGTTGTTTAGGTGCTCCTAAAATATTAAAAGAATGAAGACAATGAGCAATAACATGTTTAGCAGCTTCTCCCATCTGAGCAGAAGCACAAATTAAACCAGAATAAGTGTCAATAGAAACATGTACAAATTTCATTTTTCCAAACTCAGGAACATGAGTTATATACATTTTCCATAAATGGCCAGGAGTCAAACCTTGAGGATTGACACCATGGTGTGGCACAGCTAAAAATGTAAGACATTGTTGACAACTTTTAACTATCTGTCGTGCTTGTTCACGTGTAATTTTATATTTAAGATGTAGAGTATTAACATTAAGATGATGAAGCTTATGAGCATTAATAGTTTCTTCCACAGAAAAAATTCTAGTAGCCTCATCTGTAATAGCATTTCCCAGAGCTAAGGGTCTGGGGAGGCCAGAATGAGCACGAAGGTTACCTACATAGAAAGGTACTGAGCGCTGGAGAATCAAAAGTTGAACCTGTGCAAACAAATTGTAAACAGTAGAAGAAAGACTTATTGTACTACAGGTTTCCAAATAAGGAACTGAGTGGGCAATATATTGGCTATCAGTGTAAATATTAACAGATATAGTAGCAGTATGTTGCAATAAGGCTTTAAAGGCTGCCAGTTCTACAAATTGTGCAGATTTATAAGGAGTATTAAAAGTATATGTTTGTCCATTTAAAGAATAAGCAGCTAGGCCAGAAGAAGATCCATCTGTAAAGGCCAACATAGCATCCTTAATAGGAGAAAACTGTGTATTGGAAGGAAAAATGACTTGATGTTGCATGAAGAACTGAATTAATTTATGTTTAGGGAAATGATTATCAATGCTTCCTGCAAAACCTGCCATGGATAGTGCCCAAGTATCTGAAAAGGCAAAAGCCAAGAAACCTGTTTTGAATTATAAGGCTGACAACCTGTGGTTCTATAGCAAAATATTTAATAAATTCAGCTCTTCCATTCATCACTACTAGCAACATCATCATAATAAGGAGTGACAGTACTTGGAGGAGAAGATGCAAGATGTACCCAGAGTATAGGAGCTCCTTGCCATAACAATCCTGTTGGAGTATATGGGGTAGGAAATACAAGTAACCACAACTCTATATCAACATAAGTGATAAATTGTTCTTGTATAGCTTTTTGTACTTTAATTAATGCTTTAGAAACTTCAGGTGTAAGAGAACGAAAAGAAGGATTAGAATCCCCCTGTAGTATATTAAATAAAGGTTTTAATTTATGAGTAGTAAGTTTTAAATAAGGCCTAATCCAATTAATATCTCCTAACAATTTCTGAAAATAATTTAAGGTGGTAAGGTTCTGTGTTTTAAGAGTAACTTTCTGTGGTTTAATTTGTTTTGCATATAAATAAAACCGAAGATAAGAAAAAGAGGAATCTTGTTATACCTTTTCAGGTGCAATTTTTAATCCCCACATAGTGAGCTGTTATTCCATATAGGAAAAACAAGCCAAAACATCTGTCTTTTCTTTTCCAGCTAATAAAATATCATCCATATAATGAATAATATATATCTGAGGAAATTTGCTTCTTGTAGAAGCTCTAGCCACAAATTTCTGACATAAAGTTGGACTATTAGCCATACCCTGAGGGAGAACTTTTCATTGATATCTTTTCATAGGCTCCTTAGAATTACTAGAAGGAACAGTGAAAGCAAAATGGCAACAATCTTGTGGATGTAAAGGTATAGTAAAAAAGCAATCTTTCAAGTCAATAATCACTTTAGAAAAGTCAGCCAGAATATCTACAGGACTAGGCAGACTAGGTTGCATAAATTAAATAATTAAATGCATAGTAACATTTACAGCCCTTGTAGAGATCTTGTAGTAACTGCCACTTTTCTGATTTCTTTTTAATGACAAAAATTGGAGTATTCCAGGGTGAAGATGATTCCTCTATATTCCCTGCCTCTAATTGCTCTTGAACTAGCATTTGTGCAGCTATCAGTTTTTCCCGTGTCAATGGCCACTGATCCACCCATACAGGATCATCAGATTTCCAACAAATGGGCTCTGCGTGGGCGGCACGGCCTGACCAGTGGCCACTAGGGGAAATACCCCAGCCCTTGATGATTTGCATTAGAAGCTACCTGACTAGGTGATGAGTCACCTTGTCCCCATTTTCCTAATTCCTTACCAGGAAAGTAACCCTGTCTAAGTATTTGAGCAGCAACAACTTCATTAGGACTGCACATTAACAATTTCATCTGACTCAAAACATCTCTTCCCCACAAGTTTAAAGGCAAACTGTCTATAATGTAAGGTTTACAATACCCAGCATTTCCTTCCTCATCTTCCCAAAGTAATTCTGCAGCACTCTGCTCAGGACAAGAGGATTGTCCAATACCTCTCAATTGAGTCCCTGTAGGATGCTTAGGCCAAGAAACAGGTCAATGATTACCAGACAAAATAGTACCATCAGCTCCGGTGTCTATTAACCCTTCAAAATGTTTCGCATTTAATTTTAAAGTTAATTTTGGACGTTCCTTACTGATGGGTTGAACCCAGTAAGCATCTGATGAACCAAATCCTTGAGTCCCTTGACCCTGAACATTAGTGACCCTTCCCGTTCTTATCATTGGAAGGAGCAACAATTGAGCTATTCTCTGACTGGGAAATATTGTAAAAATTGTTTTTGGAGAAGACACCATAATTTTAAGTTCTCCTGTGAAATCTGCATCAATAACTCCACGTGCTACTTGTAATCCCTTCATAGTACTGCTACATCTTCCCAAAATTAAGCCTACACTGTGCTTTGGTAGTGGGCCACATACTTCAGTAAGCAGTGCTTGAAATCCGACTTCTGGAGTCAGTACTGTGTAGGTGGAGGAACTGAGGTCAAATCCGGCACTCCCTGGGGTGGCTCAGAGAAGTTGGGAGACTGGCTGTAACTGGCTGTTTGAGGAACAAACTGAATTGCCCCATAAACTTGTCTTTGTGGGGCCTGGGGCTGGCCCCTCCTCCTGTTTCCCTGCTTCTGGATAATAGGGTTGCCATCTCTATCTGTTTTAGATCTATATTCATTTGTCCAGTGTTTTCCTTTTTTGCACTTTGGGCCAAGACCAGGAGCTGGATTATTGGAATTTCCATTATTTCTTTTATTTGGACAATCTTTTTTCATATGTCCTATTTTTCCACAAGAAAAGCACTTGCCAGATCTTGCTGCAGTGGCAGCCATTTGAAAAGGAATTCCTTGTAACGCTGCAACCATAGCTATCCCCTGCATATAGCTAGGGCCAATATCAGCAAATAATCTAATATATCCTTGTAGATAAACTTTCTTTCTATAAGGCTATATAACTGCTTTGCAAACACTATTTGCATTTTTATAAGCAAGCTGTTTTACAAAGTCCATACCAGCGCCAGCATCTCCAAATACTCTCCCTGCTGTTTTTATCAATCTCACTACAAAATCAGCATAATTCTCATCAAGACCCTGCATAGCCTTAGTTAAATTCCCCCCCCCCCCCCCAGTTTCTCCCTTCGAAGGAAGATTAAACCAGGCTTTACGATCTGCCATGGTTATTTGCTGATAAACAGCACAGGGATATGCAATTTAATTGTCATTCCCAGCATAATTTCCTTCCCCAGTAAGCATATCAACATTCCAATTACCATTTCCTGCCTGTTGATTCAACATTGCAGTCTTTTTGCATAAGCCATAGAATTCTACTCTCCAAATTAAATATTCTCCTCCTGATAAACAAGCTTTGCCTATAGATTTCCAATCATCTGCTGTTAGAATTTTCCCTGCAAATGCTTCTACAATTGACATAGTATATGGCAATGTAGGTCCATACTGTGCACAAACTATTTTTAATTCTTTTATGTCTTTAAAATTAAACGAAGCATATTGCCTCATCATTTGATCACCCTGTTGAAATTCAGTTACTGGATAAGCCAATGGAAAAGCTTGTGCTTCCTCATCACCTTCTTCCATGGCTTTCTGTATTACCCTTTCTAAGGGGGAGCAATTAAAAACAGGTTGAGTAGGATGCAATGAAGATGTGTGGACAATTTCAGAAGGCTTCTTAATAATACTATCTAACTCATCTTTTAATTTTCTTTTTTCTTTCTCCAGGTTTACTCTCTCCTTTAAAGCTACCACCTCATTTTTTAATTCTGCTACATATACTTGTGTGGGGGTATGAAGGAAGTGGGACATGGTGGGTCCCAATCTGCATGATAATTAGCGGCCTCTTCCTCTAATTCTGCTGTTTCTTCTGGCTCTAATTCCTCCTCTTCCTCATCACTCTTTTCCTTAGAAATTTGTAAGGATTGCAATGTTTTATTTAATTCTTTGTGAGTTACAGGTGTCCCTTTTTCAGGACTTTGATTTCTAATTCCTTCAATAACATCTGGAGTGTGATCTAACATGTTTAACTAAACTATCTTTTGTACCTGAATCCAAGGCATCCCTTATAAGGAAAAGGCAATTACCGGAACCTTATTAGAACCATGAGTTTGTAAAAAGACATGTAATTCTTTCCCTACTTTATCCCAAGCATCTGAATCAAAATTTCCCCACTCTATAAACCAAGGGCTCATTTTATTAATGAGATAAAAAAAATTTGCTTAAAGAACTTGATGCAATCCCAATTCCTTGTGCTTTTAAAATATCTTTTACTACAGCAATTAGCTCCTTTTTACTCTTTGCTTGTCCCATAACTGTGCCAACTTACCTTATTCCAGAAGACCAAGTGGGCAACTACAGTCCTCTTTTAAATTTTCACTTTCTTCCGTGGATCCTGAGTTGATGTTGGCATTCCTCACTGAAGTCCCTCATATTCGGAGTCCCTTGTTCCAGGTGCCATGATGTGCCAGCCTGCAGCACGAAGGTCGAAACCCCGAAGTGTGGGGTTCCCCGGAGGGGTCCCCGCTCAGGGCTGTCTACGGGACCCCAAGAACATTCACGCAGGACGCTCTCAATGCAAACCGCACGAGGTTTATTGATTCCGATGCATCGGGGCTCAACACAGATTCCTCTCGCAGGAGGAAAGGTGAAGAGCCCCTAGCCACGTGTTTAGTCAGCTTATAAAGGCTGAAAACTATAGGTATGCAGAGTCATAGGGGCTTTTCAGCCGTGGGTTCCCCTGATTGGGTGGGGCCCACGAGGCGGGCTCGTGAGGGTCCCTCTGATTGGGTAGGGCGTACAAAGGGCCAGGTCCTTATGGTATACTTTTTACAAAATGGAGGTAGTTGCATACTTTTTACAAAATGGAGGCAGTTGCAAAATGGCAGTTCTGTGATTCAGTGCAGTAGCAAGCAAGCCATATTACAGAAGCTTAAAAAGGCAAGTTAGCAAAGCAGCTAGAAAACAGAGCAGCAGAAATATGGCAACTTTTATCCTTTCATTTCCCCCTTTTCTTTGTCATAATTCCAATCATGGAATTTCAGTTTCTGCAAGAGACTGGTACTGTTGTTTAAGTATCATGACTTGGACAGTGCTGATCCTTTCTCTAATAAAGGTAACTAATCTATTTATTATTCATGGACCAAAGGTGAAGAGGAGAATTAAGATGATAAGTGGCCCTAGCAAGGTGGAGATCAAAGTAGTCATCCAGGGGGACCTGGTGAACCAAGATTCATACCAAGACTGGTTCTGTTGTCTCTCCCGTTTGCGTTGTTCTAGGTTTCCTCGTACTTTCTGCAAGCTGTTTTCTACTAATCCAGTCTTGTCTGCATAGAAGCAGCACTCTTCTTTTAGAGCTGCACAGAGTCCCCCCTGTTGTAAAAATAATAAATCTAGGCCTCTTCTATTCTGTAACACAACCTCTGAAAGTGAAGAAACCGAGTCCTTTAGGTTCTGCATTCCTGACTGTAACTCTTGTAGATCCTTGTCTATTGCTAAACTGAGTGGTTGGAGGTGACAAGGGAAGCTATGCCGGTGCCTGCTCCTGCAACACCCAACCCCATTATTAAGGGTCGAGATGGGGGGTTGTCTTGTTCTTTTGGCAGGTCAGCGGCAGATGTTTCTTCTGTGCGAGGCGATGGTAGTAACCAGCTTGATTGCAGAATCTACCTGACTCTTAATGAAACTGGTTAGTCATCTGAAGTCCCAGGGGCCAAAGGAGATAAGCAAAAGGAATCCAACAAAAGGGCCTAAAAGACTGGGAAGCAAAGTAGTTAGCCAGGGAGATGTGGAAAACCAATTTTTCCTCTAGATTTTTTTTTTTTAACTTTATCAAGGCTATTTTGTATTAGCCCAGTCTTATCTAAGTAAAACAACATTCTTCTTTGAGGGCTACACAGAATCCCCCTTCCTTTAAGAATACCAAATTTAGCCCTCTCCAGTTTTGAAGTACAACCTCAGAGAGCGAGGCCAAAGAATCTTTGAGATCTTGTATCCCCTCATGTATGAGGTTAAGATCTCTGTCCACTAAGGCACTGAGTTGTGAAAAATGCTGTTGGGAGGTTACCAGCGAGGCAATGCCTGTTCTTGCTCCCATAACACCAAGTCCCAGGAGCACAGTCAGGGTGAGGGCAGTTAAAGGCTCTCTATTTGGTTTAATGGCAATGCCTTAATCTATAGTAGATGTAAAACTTTCAGAATCATGAATGAAAAATCGTGGCAAAACTATAACTACAACACAATAGTCCTTAGTCTGTAAAAAGTCCTTGTTGACAATAAAGGGAGTCAGCCCCATGGAACAAGCAAGATAGGAGTTACTAGGGGCTTTAGTATATATAAAGGAGTCATTGATAATAGCAGTTTGGTTGCATACCGGTTCAAGAGTCAGAGGAGGGAGCATATCAGGGCCTAATAGACACAGTCCGAGGCCGGAAATGGATGCAAGAGTAATACCCCCCTCTGGGGCAGAGTGCCAGAATAATCCCTCTGCACTGTTAGTAGACACAGGAGATGTAAGGATGGCAATTCCCTCATAAAAGGGAGGTCCTAATCTGTATGGCATTTCAACCAAGCTCTATAATTTTATTTGAGGAACTTTAAATAAACTTATTTTAAGTAAACTTTATCTATGACAACAGGAACGTATGGTATAGACAGTCTATTTCCCTTTTATTTCTCCCTCTCATGAGAAGACACTCTAACTGCTTTAGGGGACTGGGTCGAAGACATCAGATCATTTACTACTTCCTGCTGAACGGGACACGAAGTGGAGACTTGTTGCAGTTAGAGAATCTCTCCTAGAGAGGGGAACTATTTTAATGTACCCCAGAGTGTAGGAAGATAATCTTGAAAGATAACTTTGGAAAGAATAAAAGTAAGGAGTTACTGAGAAGTGAACACACAGCAAACTGGTCTTTTTGCAGGTCGAGGGAATCCAGGTAGACAGGCTTGGATCATCTCAGGACCATCTGAGGATGAGCTGGCTGAGATCTTCTTTCAGAACTGTTCATTAAATGGCACAGTAGTATTTAACATGGCTTGTAAAACAGATGAGATGCTAGCAGAGTTATCAGAAACATATACATAACATTTAATCTTAATAATAAAGAGCTATTTTTTTTTTAATCTTTGGTTATACATTTCTCTCTGAGTGTTTAAGACCTTGTAGATAGCCAAAAGTTAATTAAGGATTAATTTTGGAGGTCATTAATGGCTCTCCAAAGAGACTTTAGGGACACAGGAGTAGCCCCATAGCTTTCTGGTGTCTTTTGCCTGTTAGGATGAGTCAGGGCCATGCTGGCCAGGTAGTTTTCCCTTCTTTGGGAAGTCAGGAGGACTGATTGCTCCTCAATTGTGACTCTCCTGTTTTACATTGTACACCACTTTTGTTTGGGTCTCCATATCCTCCCTGCTCAGGAAGACAGGTGACTTACCAGGGGGCCAGTGTAGAAGTGTCCCATCATCTCCAGTGGCCTCATGACATGGGAGCACAGGCCAAAATATTGACACTTTTTACTCCGATGATTCCAATTGGCTTTGGCTTCTACATAGGTGATTAACACACTTAGAAAGGAAGTTACACCAGCTTGGATGTACATACATATAGAGCACATTTAATTACTGAAATAGACTTAACTAAAGAATGGCACAGGGCTTCTAAAATCATTTTGTCCTATCTTTAAAATTTTTGTTGTACTGTGGTAGCATAAGTCATATATATATCTGAGGTATAGAAAGTAGGCACATCTCCCATTTTAAATATCCAACATTTATAAGTATAGGCAGAACCTGTTACCAGTCTTGAAAACAGTACCAGTTGATTTATAAACTTAATTCATTTAACGTAGAAAACAAGTAAGACAATATAACATCTTAGCACCTGTGTGAAAACATCTTTGATTAGTTTAGATACCTGTGTGGGTACAAATTACCCAGAGAACATTGGAAACAGAACCGTGGAGTTTGATTTTTTTTTTTTTTTCATATGAGGACCATTGTTTGAGCATGAGGCTGTGCCCTAAAGTAGGGAATATGTCTTAAGGGTTAATTTTGTTATAAGCACTGGACTTAAGATGCCAAAATTGAGATAGTTACTTTACATACAACAAAGTAGAATCTGGTCTTTTCTGAGCCCAAACAGCTAGCTAAATATTAATATAACCCTTGATAAATCTTTTTGAAAGAAAAAAACATTATTTGACAACCAATGATTTTGGCTTAAACTTGATAACTATTGATTTCATGCACCACAGAAATTTTTATTAACATAAAACAATTTTATGTTTTACCCATGACTTAAATTTGATAAAGCTCAAGCAAACTATCCCAACATACTTCAGCCTGAAAATATATTTTTTATATCCACATATATATATATATATATATATATTTTATATCCACACATCTTTATTTACATACTTTAACATTCTGATCTAAGTACCACTCAAAAGACATTTTTAACAAGCACTCTATGTCCCAACATTGAAAAATTCCTTCCCAGTTTCTTTCCTTTTGGGGCATTCGCGAACCCAACATCCTCTTTCCTTGCAATACGTACATTGATCCTTCTCAAGGGGCTTCCTAAAGCCCTCGGGTTTTTTTTTTTTTTTCTTTTTTTTAATCACTGTAGCCAATATCCTATCTAAGTTCCTTTCTTGTCTTGCTTTTAATGTCTGGAGTGGACTGCCTTATCTATGTCATTGTTATCACTGCCTGTTGACCGGGAGAAGTAAGGTCAAAAGGAGTATATCTCTGGGAAGCCTCCATCAAGCATTCTAAAAAGATAGAGGGAGGTTACTTTAGCCAGATTCGTGGGGCGGCGAGCAGCCCCCCCTGAGACCTGCCATCAGAGCCTGGTGGTAGACTGTCAGTTGCTCCCTACCTTCTGCTGAGTTGTAATTCCATTCAGGTTGGGTGAGAGGGAATCCCACATCAATCTCATTTGGGAGCTAGGTAGGCTGCTCATTTGGGCCTGAGACATGCTAGGTCAGGGGGAGGACCAAAGGCTCATACGGTAGAATCAGGTCCTTCAGTTTCTAGTCCCTTCGTGGTCGCCACGTTGGGCGCCCGTCGTCACCAGGGACATTCTTTCTGGCTTCCAACAGGATACGTTCTCTCTCCTCGGTCGTGAAGAGGGTCTGGAGTAACTGCTGGTAATCGTCCCATGTGGGCTGGTGGGAGAAAACTAGGGATTCCATGAGTGCAGTTAATTTTGAGGGGTCCTCTGAGAAGGGAGGGTGGTTGGCCTTCCAATTATAAAGGTCTGCGGAGGAGAAAGGCCAATATTGTAGGGGTGGCAGAGGTCTCTGAGTTGGATCATCCCCTGGTAAGATCTGGGTTAAAGGTCCCTCCTCGGGGCCATCCAACATTAAACATAGTCCCTTCTCCCTCACATAGAGTTTGCCATTTTCCTTTCTTTATTTCAACAGATAAATTATGAGCTCAGCTCTTAACGTCAGTCCAGTGAGCTAAAGTCAAGTCCAAAGGGGTTGAGATAGTCTGTCCCATGTTGGAAGGGGAATAAAAGAGATAGGAGAACAAAAGGATCTGGAGAACACCGAGAACAAAGAGACAAAGGCGGCCCAATCGCTGCTCGAGTAAAAACAAAACTGAAGCAGATGGCGGCGAGCGGGACCCAGATGATACTTCCCGACAGAGGCGAACTCGATCCGAGTTCTTCAGATAGGAGACAGAAAAACCTGTCTCCTGGAGGCAATCAGGAGCGTCCTCCAGATTGCTGGGTGGTGGTTCTCAGGCCCGTCAGCCCCAACTCAGAGCACCCAAAGGGAAGGCATCCAGATACTGAAACCGGTTGAAATCGAGAATTTTTCCAGAGGACAGATATAAAAGTACAGACATACACAGACAAGACGGGAGGCGCCTCTTACCTCTGAGGGGTCCTAGATGAGGTCTGGGGTCCTGTAGAGACTCCTGGCTGGCTCGCCAAATGTGGGGTTCCCCGGAGGGGTCCCCGCTCAGGGCTGTCTACGGGACCCCAAGAACACTCACGCAGGACGCTCTCAATGCAAACCGCACGAGGTTTATTGATTCCGATGCATCGGGGCTCAACACAGATTCCTCTCGCAGGAGGAAAGGTGAAGAGCCCCTAGCCACGTGTTTGGTCAGCTTATAAAGGCTGAAAACTATAGGTATGCAGAGTCATAGGGGCTTTTCAGCCGTGGGTTCCCCTGATTGGGTGGGGCCCACGAGGCGGGCTCGTGAGGGTCCCTCTGATTGGGTAGGGCGTACAAAGGGCCAGGTCCTTATGGTATACTTTTTACAAAATGGAGGTAGTTGCATACTTTTTACAAAATGGAGGCAGTTGCAAAATGGCAGTTCTGTGATTCAGTGCAGTAGCAAGCAAGCCATATTACAGAAGCTTAAAAAGGCAAGTTAGCAAAGCAGCTAGAAAACAGAGCAGCAGAAATATGGCAACTTTTATCCTTTCAGAAGGAGGGAGTGGGAATGAGTCTGAGACAAGAACACAAGGAATGGAGCCAAGACAAGTTCTGATCAAGACTCAGGTTTCTTCAGGCAGACACAAGTTTATATGCAGAAGATAAAAATTTCTCGACAATGCCTATGTGCCTGGGGTTAGCTTTGCCAGGGCCATCTGGTAAAGCTCCTGTGTCCGTGGCCTATGTCTTATGTTAAATAATGCCTTTGTGACTGGCGCCACCTCACCTGGGCTGCCTTCTCACTTAGGCTGCAGGATAAGGCCTTTGTGTTAAGAGATTAAAGACCACCTGTAGCTTGCAGTTCCTCTGCAGCTCCCAACATCAGGGAAATGAGAAAACCTCCCACATATCTCTGGTGTGGTCCTAGGGAGATTGAGTGAAGACTTTCAGTGGAGTCCCAGAGAGATTGAGTGAAGACCCCAGGAAGGTTTCAGGGAGATTGGGCGAAGGCTTCTGGCGAGGTCCTAGGGTGATCAAAGTTCCAGTTGTATATCCGCATTTTGGGATGCCCTATCTAAACTCCTTAGGCTGGGGTGACAAATCCGAGTTTTGGGTTGCATTTGGGTGTTAAAGAAACAGTCATTACTGACCTCTTGTCTTGGAGATTGAAAAGAAAGAGCAGAGAAGTGAGTCTGAATATGGGGCATTAGCCATTCCAGTTTTTGAAGTTATCAAAATCTGTAAAGACTTGGGATTTGAATGTGTCATTCTTGGCTAGCAGGAATTAATTAATGTCCAATTTATACTGTGGCCAGACTGTATTGTAATAAAAAAGTGATGTGTTTGGACTTAATTTTTTGAGGGGGGTTTCAGGTCTGGGGCAGATTTTGGGCAAGGAAGTCCTAGACCTCTGCCCAGTGCAGTGTCTGAGGGGGATATCTGGGGAGGAATGTGGTAGGATGTAAACTCTGGAAATAAATCAGGTAGAGTGCAGTGGGGTCATGGACTTTGTCTGGAGGGACCTGGTCCCAGTCATCTGATTTATCAGAAAATGGTGCTGATATTGCCTGTAAGAAAGCTTCAACAGGGCTGGAGAGATGGCTTAGCAGTTAAGTGCTTGCCTGTGCTGCCTAAGGACTCTGGTTCGAGACTCAATTCCCCAGGACCCACATTAGCCAGCTGCACAAGGGGGCGCACGCATCTGGAGTTCATTTGCAGTGGCTGGAAGCCCTGGTGTGCCCATTGTCTGTCTTTCTCTATCTGACTCTTTCTTTCTATCTGTAACTCTCAAATAAATAAATAAAATTTTTTTTAAAAAAAAGCTTCAACAAAAGGCAACAGAGAATAAAAGGGGGGGAGGAGTGGAGTCTAGGAAGATAGTCACTTTTGGGGTATCTCCATCTCTGGTTTGACAATGGAGGACCAAAATAGGTATCTTTTTGGGGTCTACGATAACATTAAGATTAGCCAGGAAATAGTCTACAACAGAAAGGCCAGTGAAGTTTTAGAAATTTGAGAACCCATGGAGGGTGGAAATTCAGGGGCATCAAGCATGCCTGAGCCATTGTTTCTGGCCAGAGGTTCTCAGGGCTGCCCTTTGAGGACACAACAAGGAAGCCTGGTCTGTCTCTCCCAGGTGTCTTAGGAAGAGAGACAGAGGCTGACTCACCATTTCCTTGGGTTAGACTGTCTGGTGCTGGATGACTCAGTGGATATGGTAAATAGCCTTTCCATGGCTGGAACCAGAAGGGAGAAGAGGAGAAGGTTTTAGGTATGCAAGTTACTCTGCTAGGCTGTTGGAACTTTGCTTAAGCCATCTGGAGTTTTGAGAGCCCACAAAACGTTGGCATTGGCCTTGTAGTCCTGCCCAGGGGAGTTGCAATTCTCACTCTATATCTTCTCCCTGCTGATATGACAATGTGATATGAGATTCCTGCTCCTGCCATTCTTTCCCCATCATGATAGAGTTCTCCTCAAAACTGTAAGGCAAAAATAAACTCTTTCCTTCCCTAAGTTTCCTGGGGCTGGTTTTTTGGTCCCTGCAACATGAAAGTAACTGATACTGTGAACAATCAATATCCACTCTGAATATGGGAAATAGCAAGTGTTTATAACCCATGAGGAGAGTGAAGTGGTCAGTGATAGAGAATATATAAGAGGAGGCAGCATAAATACCTTTTTTTGATATGCAGCTTTTCTACCTTTAATTTGTTTTGTAAATCCCTGAATGAATATAGACATGTTTCTTGGGAAACACTGGTGAATAGCTTACCCCAGAATTGTCCTAAGATGGGAGGGGTATGGCTCAGTTAGAATGTTTGTGTTGTAGTTATTTATTCATTGCTGGACAAACACCTTACTAGAAGCAACTTATGGGAAGAAAGGGCTTATTTCAGGCTTTTAGGCTCCAAGGGAAACACCATTTATGGTAGAATAAGCTGGATCACTTCCATAGATTCATAGCAGAGAGACACCACCATACAGCCAACAAACATTAACAGCCAGAGCTAAAACACTCTGAACATATCTTAGGCTAGATTTGAGATCCACTCTCAGTGACATACCCTCCACCACATTCTGCCCCTGGCTCCCATAACCTTTATTAACTTTAACACCATTCAAAAGCCCTGAATCTCTGGGCATGGTGCACATGCCTTTAATCCCAGAACTTGGGAGGCAGAGGTAGGATTATAGCTCTGAGTCTAGGCCAACCTGGGCCTACAGAGTAAGTTCTATGTAAGCCTGAGACTACAGGATGAGTTGTAGGTCAGCCTGGGCTAGAGTGAGACTCTACCTTGAAAACAACAGTCAAGAATCTTATCTGAAATTTAAGATTGTCTTTCAACTGTAAGCCCTGTATAAATCAAACACAGGTTATTTCCTTCTAATACATAATGGAACAGAGTAAACATTTCCATTGTAAAAAGGCATGACAGGGATTCACTGGACCAATGCCACTAATAAACAACATGTAAACATCAGATATCTGCAGTTTAAGTCGAACACCCATAAGCAGTTATGAAAGTCTCTGGATTCCAATTCTGCCTTCCAGCTAGGCTGACTGAGCAGCTATCCATGGCAGCCATTCCACAATCCTGGTGCATCTAAAACATGTTTGGGTCTACACTGCAAACCTAAGTTCATCTACATAGCTTCATGCAGTGACCTTACTTAACCTTTAGACAATGATTTCTACCCTGCTTCATATGCCACATATCACCAGTGGCTTCTGGAATTGTGTGCACTTCATGTCCTGCTTCTTTTCATTTTTCATGTTTCCAAAACCACTATCAGGTAAGTAGCATAGCCAAATTTGTAAATCCAGGAGAGAAATAAACCTTAACTTCTTTTTAAAAAATATTTTATTAGCATTTTCCATGATTATAAAAAATATCCCATGGTAATGCCCCCCCGCAACACTTTCCCCTTTGAAATTCCATTCTCCATCATATTACCTCCCCATCTCAATCATTGTACTTACATATATACAATATCAACCTATTAAGTACACTCCTCTTCCTTTCTCTTCCCTTTATAGCTCCTTTTTAACTTACTGGCCTCTGCTACTAAGTATTTTCATTCTTACACAGAAGCCCAATCATCTGTAGCTAGGCTCCACATATGAGAGAGAACATGTGGCGCTTGGCTTTCTGGGCCTGGGTTACCTCACTTAGTATAATCCTTTCCAGGTCCATCCATTTTTCTGCAAATTTCATAACTTCACTTTTCTTTACCGCTGAGTAGAACTCCATTGTATAAATGTGCCACATATTCATTATCCACTCATCAGTTGAGGGACATCTAAGTTGGTTCCATTTCCCAGCTATTATAAATTGAGCAGCAATAAACATGGTTGAGCACGTACTTCTAAGGAAATGAGATGAGTCCTTTGGATATATGCCTAGGAGTGCTATAGCTGGGTCATATGGTAGATCAATCTTTAGCTGTTTTAGGAACCTCCACACTGATTTCCACAATGACGGGACCAGATTGCATTCCCACCAGCAATGTAGAAGGGTTCCTCTTTTCCACATCCCCACCAATATGTATGATTATTTGTTTTCATGATGGTGGCCAATCTGACAGGATTGAGATGGAATCTCAATGCAGTTTTAATCTGCATTTCCCTGATGACTAGTGATGTACAACATTCCTTTAGATGCTTATATGCCATTCTTATTTCTTCCTTTGAGAATGATCTATTTAGCTCCATAGCTCATTTTTTTGATTGGCTTGTTTGATTCCTTATTATTTAACTTTTTGAGTTTTTTGTATATCCTAGATATTAATCATCTATCACATATATAGCTGGCGAAGATTTTTTCCCATTCTGTAGGTTGCCTCTTTGCTTTTTTCACTGTGTCCTTTGCACTGCAAAACCTTTGTAATTTCATGAGGTCCCAGTGATTAATCTGTGGATATTGCCTGAGCAATTGGGGTTGTATTCAGAAAGTCTTTGCCAAGACCAATATGTTGATGGGTTTCCCCTACTTTTTACTCTAGCAGTTTCAGAGTTTCAGGTCTGATGTTAAGGTCTTTAATCCATTTGGACTTAATTCTTGTGCATGGAGAGAGAGAAGAATCTATTTTCATCCTTCTGCAGATATATATCCAGTTTTCCCAACACCATTTGCTGAAGAGGCTGTCTTTTCTTCAATGAGTAATTTTGGCATTTCTATCAAATATCAGGTGGCTATAGCTACTTGGGCTTACATCTGGGTCCTCTATTATGTTCCACTGATCTACATGTCTGTTTTTGTGCCAGTACCATGCTGTTTGTATTACTATGGCTCTATAGTATAGGTTAAAATCAGGTATGGTGATACCACCAGCCTTATTTTTGTTGCTTAGTATTATTTTAGATATTCGAGGTTTTTTGTGATTCCAAATGAATTTTTGGATTGTTTTTCTCTATTTCCATGAAGAATGTTTTGGAATTTTGATACGGATTGTATTAAATGTGTAGATTGCTTTTGGTAAGATTGCCATTTTCACAATATTGATTCTTCCAATCCAGGAACAAGGGTTGTTTCACCAGTTTCTAGTGTCTTCTGTAATTTCTTGCTTGAGTGTTTTAAAGTTCTCATTGTAGAGATTCTTTACTTCCTTGGTTAGGTTTATTCGAAGGTTCTTTATTTTATTTTTACTTTTTAAAATTTTTCTTATTTATTATTTTTATTTGTTTGAGAGCAACAGAGAGATAGAGAGAGAATGGGCATGCCAGGGCCTCCAGCCACTGCAAACGAACTCCAGATGCGTGCGCCACCTGTGCATCAGGCTAACGTGGGGCCTGGGGAATTAAGCCTCGAACCAGGGTCCTTAGGCTTCACAGGCAAGTGTTTAACCACTAAGCCATCTCTCCAGCCCCTGTTTATTTTTTTTGATGCACTTGTGAATAGGAGTGATTCTCTGATTTCATCCTCTGTGTGTTTGTTGTTATCATATATGAAGGCTACTGATTTCTGTGTATTTATTTTGTATCCTGATACATGGCTGTAGGTTTTGATCAGCTCTAACAGTTTGCTAGTAGAGTTTTAGGGTCTTTTATGTATAGGATCATGTCATCTGCAAATAATGATAACTTGATCTCTTACTTTCCAATTTGTATCCCTCTTATGTGTGTCTCTTTCCTTATTGCTATGGCTAAGACTTCCAAAACTATATTAAATAAAAGTGGGGACAGTGGACACCCTTATTTTGTTCCTGATTTTACTGGAAAAGCTTCCAGTTTTTCCCCATTTAGTAATATGTTGGCTATAGGCTTGTCATAAATAGCCTTTATTATATTGAGATATGTTCCTTCTATTCCCAGTGTCTGTAGGACTTTTATCATGAAGGGATGTTGGATTTTGTCAAATGCTTTCTCTGCATCTAATGAGATGATCATGTGATTTTTGTCCTTCAGCCCATTTATGTAATGTATTATTATAGATTTGCATATATTGAACCATCCCTGCATCTCTGTGATAAAGCCTACTTGGTCAGGGTGAATGATCTTTTTGATATACTCTTGTATTCTGTTTGCCAATATTTTGTTGAGAAGTTTTGCATCTATGTTCATGAGGGAGATTGGTCTGTAATTTGCTTTTTTTGTTCTATCTATGCCTGGTTTTGGTGTCAGGGTGATTCTAATCTCATAGCAGGGGTTTGGTAGAATTCCTTCTTTTTCTATTTTCTGGAAAAGCTTAAGAAGCAATGGTGTTAGCTCTTCCTTAAAGGTCTAGTAAAATTCAGCAGTGAGTGTTAGCTCTTCCTTAAAGGTCTGGTAAAATTCAGCAGTGAATCCATCTGGTCCTGGGCTTTTTTTAGTTGGGAGAGTATTGATAACTGTTCAGATCTCCATGTTTGTTATACGTCTATTTAAGTGATTAATCTCATTTTGATTCAATTTAGGTAGGGCATATAAATCAAGGAAATCATCCATTTTTTTCAGATTTTCATACTTTGTGGAGTATATGCTGTTATAGTATGTCACTATGATTATTTGAATTTCTCTGGAATCTGTTGTGGTGTTACTGTTTTCATCTCTGATTTTATGAATTTGTGTCTCTTCTCCCTTTCTTTTGATTAGATTTGCTAAGGGTTTATCAGTCTTGTTTATCCTTTCAAAGAACCAACTCTTTGTTTCATTAATTCTTTTGATTGTTTTTTTTTTCTATTTCATTAATTTCTGCCCTAATCTTTATTATTTCTTCCTGTCTACTGATTTTTGTTTTTACTTGTTCTTCTTTTTCCAAGGTTTTAAGGTGAAGCATTCGGTCATTTACTTGTGCCCTTTCTAATTTCTTAATATAGGCACTTAAGGCTATAAATTTACCTCTTAGAACTGCCTTCCTTGTGTCCTAGAGATTTTGATATGTTGTGTTCTCATTATCATTTGACTCTATATATTTTTTGATGTCCTTCTTGATTTCTTCATTGACCCATTCATCATTTAGTAGTGTATTGTTTAGTTTCCATGATTTTGTGTATGCTCTATAGCATTTCTTGCTACTGATTTGTAGTTTAGTTCCATTGTGGTCAGATAGAATGCAAGGAATTATTTCAATTTTCCTGAATTTGTTAAGATTTGCTTTGTGTCCTAATATGTGGTCTATTTTAGAGAATGTTCTCCGTGCTGCTGAAAAGAATGTATATTCTGCAGCCTTTGGATGAAATGTCCTGTATATATCTGTTAGGTCCATTCCTTCTATGACCTCATTTAGTCCAGATGCCTCTTTGTTTATTGTTTCCGGTATGTCCTGTCAATTGATGAGAGTGGGATATTAAAGTTACCCACCACCACTGTGTTTGGTGTTATCTGTGACCTTAGTTCTAACAGTGTTTGTTTGATGAATTTGGGAGTCCCCATGTTAGGTGCATATATATTTAGGATTGTAATGTCCTCCTGTTGGAGTGTGCCTTTAATCAATATAAAGGGACCCTCCTTATCTTTCTTGACTAACATTGGACTAAAGTCTACCTTGTCTGATATTAGGATAGCAACCCCTCCTTGTTTTATAGCCCCATTTGCTTGAAACACCATCTTCCAGCCTTTCACCCTAAGATAATGTCTATCCTTTGTAGAAAGGTGAGTTTCTTGGAGACAACAAATTGTAGGATCCTGCTTTTTAACCCAGTCTGCAAACCTATGTCTTTTCGTTGGGGCATTGAGGCCGTTGATATTAAGAGATATTGTTAAAAGGTGTGTATTTATGTATTTATGTTTGCCTTTTTTTTTTTTTTTTTTTTGTGGTTCCGTTTCTACCTGTGCTCTCTTGTGTTAACTAGTATTTGAGTATTGCTTGTCTTTTCTAGGTTCCTTATATGTGTGCTTTTCCTTTTCTTCAGCATGGAGGATTCTATCAAGTATTTTCTGTAGAACTGGTTTTGTCTTCAAATACTCCTTTAACCTGCTTTTGTCATGGAATGTCCTTATTTCTCTGTCTATTTGAATGGATAGCTTTGCAAGATAAAGTAACCTTGGTTGACAATTGTTATCTTTCAGAACTTGGAATATATCACTCCAAGCCCTTCTGGCTTTAAAAGTTTGTGTTGAATAATCTGCTATAATCCTGATGGGCTTGCTTTTGTAGGTAACTTGATTTTTCTCTCTAACTGCCTCCAGTATTTTTTCTTTGGTTTGTGTGTTTTGGAGTTTGATTGTAATATGGCAAGGAGAGGTTCTATCCAGGTTTTGTTTCACTGGGGTTCTAAAGGCTTTTTGAATCTTCATTGGCTCCTCTTTCCCAATTTGGGGGAAATTTTCTTCTTCGATTTTGTTGAAGATGCCTACTATGCCTTTTGAGAGGAATTCTCCTTCTACTATGCCCTGGATTCTTACATTTGATCCTTTCATAGTGTGCTGAATATTTTGAAATTCCCACTCATAATTTTCTATAAGTTTGTGTCTCTTTTTTTAATTTTTAAAAATTTTTTAAAATTTTTATTAGCATTTTCCGTGATTATAAAAAAAATCCCGTGGTAATTCCCTCCCCCCCACACTTTCCCCTTTGAAATTCCATTCTCCATCATATTACCTCCCCATCACAATCATTATACTTAATATATATATATATATATATATATATATATATATATATATATATATATATATATATATATGTAGATCCTAGCTACAGGCTACAGATGATTGGGCTTCTGCGTGAGAAGGAAAATACTTAGTAGCAGAGGCCAGTAAGTGAAAAAGGAGACATAAATGGAAGAGAAAGGAAGGGAGGAGGATTCTTAATAGGTTGATATTATATATTATATATATGTAAGTTTGTCTTTCTCTTTGTTGGAGTGTATTAGATCTGCCACCTGGTCTTCTAGCTTAGATATTCGGTCCTCTCCTTCATCCATTCTGCTGGTGAAATTTTCTACAGAGTTTTTTATTTCATTATCTGTGTTCTTCATTGCTAGTAATTTGGACTGGTTTTTCCTTATTATTTCTATTTCCTTATTTATGTCTTGCTTTGCCTTTTTTATTTCATGAAATTGGTGTCCTGCATCTTCTTTGATTCCTTTGATTTCCTCTTTGAGTTCCTTTTTGACTCCTTTGATTTGTTCTCTGACTTCTTTGAATATATTTAGAATCATTCTGTTGAAATCTTTCTTAGGCATTTCCTCTAACTTGTTCTCACTCGAGGTCATTTCTGATGCATTAATACTTTTAGGTGGATTTATATCATCTTGCTTTTTAGTGTTTCTTGTGTTGTAATGTATATATTTTTGCATCTTGGATTAAGTTAAAACTTGGATTTTCTAGCTAGCTGGGTATTCTTAGGTGTATCAATTGATTTGATGTTATATATTTTCAGGGTAGGAGCTTAAGGTGTTAGGTGTGGCTCTTAAGCCTCTCAGAATATCTACAAAGGTGCTCCTAGGAGTTGAGTTTCCCTGCTATGAGAGTATTCAAGTAGGCTGAGTGGAATAAAATACAGGTAGATTGTAAAAGTTAACTAAACACTGTACCCATTCAATCAAAAACAGCCCCAAGTATGTATGCAAGAGTAGTTGTTATAACAACCAGATCCTCTATCAACAAAGAGGTTAAGATTTCTTGTCTGTTGAGGGATCAAGTCAGCTTGTGACTAAGTGAGACCCTTCCCTGGTACAATCCCAGTTCCCTTTGATGATTTTGGTCTCAGTCAAGTTGCTGCCTGGGTTGTCGGGCTGCTTTTCTGATTTCTGGAGCTGGGCACTGGCTTTTCCTGTGGGGCAAACTGAGCCTGACCGCGGTTGTTGGAGCTGATGGGGCCACTTTTGCCGGCCTGTGCAGGCTCTGGATGCTCTGCATCTCCTCTACTTCTCCGCTGCTGCTTCAATTTCCTATAAAAATTTCCTAGTAAAAGTGTGTATTTTGCTGAGTTTTTTTGGTCTTTTCCTCCCCAGGCTGCTTTGGCATGGTACCTATGCAGCCATCTTAACTGGAAGTCCTAAACCTTAACTTCTTTAAAATTCTTATTTTAAGTCACCTTCTTGGAAAAGAATTTGTATTCTTCCTCATTCAGCTCACTATCAAGGTATCATTTCTATTATTTCAATACAAAACATTTGATCTACCCTTGACAGTGGTAATCTTCTTAACAATTGCAGCTTCAATAGCCTAAAGCCATACTCTCGTTTTTTTTTCTCAGATCCTATAAATCTTTTACATTTTTTTATTTTTGTGAGTGTGGGTCTCACTTTAGCCCAGGCTGACCTGGAATTCAGTATGTAGTCTCATTGTGGCCTTGAATTCATGGAAATCCTCCTACTTCTGCCTCCCAAATACTAGGGTTAAAGACATGCACCACCACACCCGGCCTTTCACCTTTTTCTGAAACCAGTCTCTGTGTTGGTATCTTGAAACTTGCTTGAATTTTTCCTGTGAAAAACTATACATTTTTCATCTCTTTCTGTTCTATACCTTTCACATGCACACCAGTCTATTACTTTGACACTCAACCTTGATCAAATTATCTGGCATGGGCAGGAGAATGTTTTACTAGTAGCCCAACAAAGTTTTGTAGTTCCAACAAAGTTCCCTCTTTAAAATTTCATAAACCAAGCCTCAAAGTCCACAATTTTCTCTGCATTTAGCACTTTACAACTCTCACCAGACTTGCCCATCAAACTCTGCTTAGAGGACTTGAAGACTTCTCTAGTCCAAAGTGCCAAATCCTTCCATATTCCTCCAGCACATATTCCAAATGCCCAAACCCAGGTAGTCAGATTCATCACAGCAACAACTTCAGTCCTGAAACCAATTTACTGTTGCAATTACTTTCTCTTGAAAAAAAAAAAAAAATCCAGAAGCAGTTTATGAGAGGAAATGGTTTATTTCATGCTTACAGAATCCAGGGGAAGCACCATCCATGGTGGGGAAAGCTGAGTCACTTCCATCAGCAGACAGATACCATCAAACTGCCAGCAAACATGAATAGTAAGAGTTCAAATTGCTCTGAACACACCTTAGAGCTGGACTGAAGCTTCACACCAACAGCACACCTTCCAGCAGGCTGCTGAAGACTTAAGTTGCAAATAATCAAAAACACTTCAGGCTATGAGGAGTATACATTCACATTCAAACCCCCACAGCTTTTCTAACATGTACAATACCTTGGGATGAAACATATTATGAATGAGGCATAAAGTAAACTTACTTCTTTGTTAGCCAGGTAAAAAGTATATAATAGGAAGAAACAGAGAGTTTGGGCAGAACTACCCTGGGGTGGATAATGTGATCCCAAACAAAACTTAAAAAATATTTCAAAACCATAAATGAGGTGTGGTAGTGCAGGCTTGTAATCCCAGCCCTCAACTGGCTGAGGCAGGAGGATCATGAGTTTGAGGCTAGCATAAGCTGCATAGGAGGACCCTGTCATAAGAAATACATGAAAAGAGCTGTGTGTAGTGGAACATGCCTTTAATTCCAGCACTCTGGAGGCAGAGGTAGGAGGAATGTTGTGAGTTTGAGGTCACCCTGAGAATATAGTGAATTCCAGACCATCCTGGGCTAGAGTGAGACTCTATCCTCCAAACTAAAATTAAATAAATAAGTTATATATAATAGTAAGGTTGGGGAGATAGCTCAGTGAGTAACAGCACTTGTTTTTATTTATTTATTTTCAAGGAGAGAGAGAGAGAGAGAGAGAGAGAGAGAGAGAGAGAGAGAAAGAGAGAAAGAGAGACAGAGAGACAGAGAGAGAATGGGGATGTTAGGGCCTCTTGCCACTGCAAACGAACTCCAGATGCATGTACCATTTTTGGCATCTGGCTTTATGTGGAAACTGGGGATCAAACCTTGGCCATCAATCTTTGCAAAAAAGTTCTTTAACTACTGAACCATCTCTCCAGCCCCAAGAGTAATTTCTGCACAAGCATAAGGACCTGTGTTCAATGTCCTACACCCATGTACAAAGCAAAGTTTTTGTTTTAATTTACATTTTCAAGGGAAAGCTCCATGATAGCAGGGGAAAGCATGACATGAGATGAGACTGGACATTAGGTGAGAAATGACAGCAGAGGAGGCAAGGAGGAGCTGACTATAACAACCCAAAGCCTGCTTTCAACAACAGCTTCTCCAGCAAGGCTACACCTCCAAAATTTCCATCAGCTGGGGACCATGCATTCAGAACATGTGAGTTTATGCAGGACATATGATTCAAATGACCACACTATAACCCCAGGCCAAGAGGAGCAGAAATAGGAGGATTATTCTAGCTCTTAATCAGTAGTGTAAATGAACGGTGAGCTCTAAATTCAGTGAGAAAATATGACTCAGAAATAAGGCAGAAGAGTGATAAAGTAGGTCACCCAACATCCTTCCTTTCTTCCATGTATACGAGGGGTACTACATCTGCAAACGCATGCATACACCATGTATACATACAGACCACATATGCTACACACACCAAATAAACATCTGTAAAATAAATAAGTTTTGTGTTGTTGGAAACAATAGTTTCCAAACCTGATCTGAATTAGTCCTTTTTGTATGTGGTATTTGTTTTTGAAACAGGGTCTTTAGCCCATGCTAGCCTCTCTTTCACACATAAGTAGCCACAGATGACATTGAACTTATTTGTTTAAATTTATTGACAGTTTCCACATATACACAACATATGCTTATCATAAGTTCTTCTCACCATGCTTCTTTATCTTCCTTACCCCTTCCCACTGAATATCCTTTTCTTTCCAATCAGTCCATTTTCATTGCCATCTCCCTTCCCTCATCCATGATGACATGTGACATGTAGATGGGGCCAATACTATGCAGATATTATGCAGGTAATGATAGCCACTGTGGGGCCATGAATACAATGAGCACTTTGTGTTTAGAAGACAGGGTTCCAAAGCAATCTTCTCCAACCTTTGGCTCTTATTTTTTTTCTGTCACCTGTTCTGCAATTGTCCCCAAACCACATAGAGGGTGATAGAGCTGTCTCATTTAGTGTTTAGCACTCAACTGTCATTTCTTCACAGAATTTTGATGAATTTTGAATCTCCCTATTAGTCACCACCATCTGAAAAGAGAAGTTTCTCTAACTAAAAGTGAAAGCAATACTAATATATGGGCATAAACATAAGCATTTGTTTTGTATCATTTTATTGAAAACTTCCATACATACACATACTATACTGCTACGTCCATGGCAACCTCGCCTGTGTAGCAAGCAGAGATGCTTCTGTACTGGAAGAGAGCTGAGGACAGAGGGCCAGCACTCCTCGGAGGGATGCCCCCGATGACCCCTTGGCAGTCAGTTACTGTAATGGTTCCTGCTGCCCATGAAGTCACAACGACCTGATTACTGGTGCCAATGAGCTGTTTTCTGCGTTCTGTTTCTTTCCTGCTTCCTTCTAGTTGTTTGTCAAAGAACAGCTAGTTTCTACGCTACACTTACTATTAATCATGCACGCAATCAGAGTACAAAAAACAATTTGAGTATTGAATGTACCCCTCCTATGATTAGGACAATGGAGGAAATGTGTAACTCTACTAGGAATAAAAAATTAATTCTAGAACAGTTTTTAGATGGTATAGAGTAGAAACAACTTATGATGTTTTAGAACAATACTGATCCTGAAAAAGTGAAAGTAGAAATGTTGATCGGTAGTGTTCATAAAAAGCATGACGATTCTACAGAAAAGGAGTTGCAAAACTTAGGCATTCCCACCAGGAAACTTCCTGGGGGATATGTTCAGTACTTGATCAAGGGTTGATAGTAGACTCCCAGAGCTGGGAACTACTTAGTTCCACTCCCCTATGAGGGAGGATATGATGAATTCGGTAATAGATGAATGAATTATGAAGGAAAAAGGAGGCTATGGCATTCTCTTCCATTTATGAAATGCTTAGCAAAGACATGTAAGCCTTGGTGCTTATACTCTAGACAAGTAAAAAAAGAATTCCTGGAAAAAATTAAACCAGCCTTAAAATATTGGTGGTCTTTTGGATAGAAACACTTTTATAATGAATATGAGGATTATATAAATAATCTAATAAGTGGAAAGAGATGGCTCTCTGCTCGGTTTATAAAAAATAAATAACCTATTGTTCACCTTACATCCCTTACCCCAAGCTTCTATTCATGTAAAGCTGTGGTCAATGGGGCAAGACGTCCTTCTTAAAAAAAGGGAACATTCCTGCCTGATAAATATTACATGTATGCTTACAATAGAACAATACTTAAGATTGTTTAGATTAATGATTTCTAAGATCACTTGTTGGCTTGCTAAGTTTCCCTGTTCAATCTGTATAAAATCTTCATGAAACCTTCAGTAAATTGCAGCAGCATATTCAACCTAGAGTGTGTCTGTCTGTCATTTCCTCACCGAATCCCGAGTTCTCCTTGAGCCTTCGCCCTTGTTCTCCCTCGGTCCTGATCTCCCCGAGAGTTAGTCCGCGGCACTATACCATGATCATAATCCCCTCCAACCTCCTTCCCTTGTTTCTCCTCCTATATCCCCCTCTACTGTGAAAACAGCACTAATGAATAAGAATTCATAAGAATTTAGAGGGCAGTTTAGTGGAAATAATATATCAATGTGCTAAACAGCAGTAGTGGCTTCATCCCTAAGGCTTATGACCTTCCCAGGCATAGGCTTTTGAATAGGTTTTCAGTATCAGGCATGAATGCTCTCCCATGGAGTGGGCTCCAATCCAGAGAATAGTTGGTTACTCCCATAGCAGACATGCTTCTATTGAATTAGTGGGCATATCTTGCCTGGCTAATTTGTGTTGTGTAGTTTGCAGAGTTTACTGCTGCTTAAGACTGCTGACTCCCCCTCATGTTTCCTCCATGCAAGAAGCTCCCATGATGAACAAGGACAGTTCATCAATAGGGAGGAGGCTTCCAGCTCAGCTCAGCTTGATCCCTGAGAGAGGGATGGGGATCTGCAGAGATAGCCTGCTTAGGAAACACATTCTGATTACTTGCATAGGATGGCAAGGGTTCTGTTTCACCTCAGGCTTCAACACTCAAAGAATAAAGTACAGCATTAGAAATGGCAGTTTGAGGAACTGAATTTTGTGTTGGTTCTCAGAGGTGCTCCTGTACAGTATACTAGTTAATAGCTGTACTGTGCTCATTACCAGATTGATCAGATTATTTTCTTAGTTCTGTTGCCTGTCTCAACAACAGAAAGGCTTATTTGACCCTTATTCTCCTGCATCTTCAAGTACCAGAGACTCTTTATATGCTACTTAGTCCACTTTTGAAGAAATATGCTCTTGAAATGTACTGTGTGCTTGCTGCATCATCAAAATATATCATATGCGAATGAATTTCAAAGGGGAAAGTGTTGGGGGGAGGGAATTACCATGGGATATTTTTTTTATAATCATGGAAAATGCTAATAAAAATTTAAAAAAAGAAAAGAAAAGAAAAGAAAATATATGCACCAGCCATCCAGCCATGTAGCACCACATCTGTAACCCCAGCACTTGGGAAGTGAAGGACAGCCTTGTCTATATGGCAAGCTTGAATTGACACTGGGCTACAAAAAAATAAAAAAAAAAAAAAGTATAAAAAAATACCCTATCCCGTATCTCCTATCCCCTATCTCAAAAACAAAAATGTATTAACAGGGTATGGTGAGACAGGATGGTAATGAGTTCAAAGCCAACCTGGGGTACATAACCAGTGTGAGCCAGCTTGAATTACATAGTAAGACCCTGTGGTAAAAAACAAACAAACAAGCAAACAAACAAAAAGCAGTTTAATGTAAAAGAAGCTATTTGATCTCTGGTCATTGAGTGGTAGATATATTTTTCTTTATTATTTCCACTGAGTATAACTTAAAATTCAGAACATTATACACAAAATAAACTTATGAGGACATAGGAAGGAGTAGAGAAATTCTTGAGATTTTGCCCTGAGGAATAACACAGTGGTGAATCCTCTGGGACTTCACTTTACTTTATGTAGTATAGATTAGGGACTATAAGAACTTGCAACTAGTAAACGACAATAAGTGCAGACAAAACAAAATATCTGGATATAATGGTTCATGCCTATGACCTTAGCACTTGGGAGGCTGAAATAAAAGAAGCACCTTGAGTTTGAGGCTAGCCTAGGATAAATTCTGGAATATATAGAAAAATTCTAGCAAAAACAAACAAACCAACAAACAAATTAAATTAAACCAAACAAAAAAGCCTGGTGTGCAGTTGGAGAGATTTCCCAGTGGTAAAAATGCTTGCTTTCAAAGCCTAATGAATCAGGTTCAATTCCCCAGTACCCAGAGAAAGCCAGATGCACAAAGTGACACATATATCTGGAGCTGGTTTCTAGTGGCTGGAGCCTCTCTTTTCTCCCCCCTCACTTTCTCTCTTTGCACATAAATATGTAAATAAAATATTTTCTAAAAGCCTGCTGTGATAGTCCATGGCTATCATACCAGGATGAATTCAAAGGATTTCCATGAGTTCAAGGCCTGCTTGTGCTATAAAGTAAGTTTCAAGTCAACCTGGGCTATAGTGATGTTGGGCACTGCCAGGCACAGGCTGGAGCCTTCAGGAGAGGGGCCTGAGCTTCCAGGCATGCCTAAAAAACCCCAGGCTACAGGAGGTCACTCCCTCTCCAAACCCAGCACACCTGAACTTAAGCTGCGCCCATAGCCCTGCAACCTTTGGCCAGTTGCCTAGGAAACTCCTTATCAGCTTTCATACAGCCCATCCCACTGAGACCCTAGATCATCTGACAACAGTCCTCCCTGCTTGCCTACCTGCTGGAATGAATGTTCCCACAGGAACCTTGTAAGTTCAGTTCCCTTAGGACCTTTCTCCCACCCTCAGATGCTTATAAACACATTTCACTGACAATAAACCTAGAGAGAGGAAGGAGTCATGAGGTCAACACAGCTAGGAAAACTAAAACCTAAATGATCATAGGGCCATACCCTAAGGTTATAGGAATACTAAACAACTGTTGAGGATGAGACTCTGACCAAGATTGTGTAGCAATTCTCTCTGAATTGAAACACTCCTAAAGGGAGGATGGAGTCACGAAGTCATCAAATTGGGGAAAAATGCTTTAAGACCTCTCCCTAAGGCTATATAAAGGGAAAACAACACCTTAGAGATGAGACTGATTAAGCTGCCTGCAAGTCATGTAGTGTGCTTGAGACTTCCTGCAGAGTGTGCAGTGAGCTCCAGAGATGCAGCTTCCATGAGTCTTCACCTATGCTGGGCTGGGCTTTTCAGTAATACAGCTTCCTTAGTCATCTACTACTCCTGTAAGCAACTCCTAATCCTTCTCTGCAAATAACACTAATAAACCTACTTTTAAAAAAATTTTTATTAGCATTTTCCATGATTATAAAAAAAATCCCATGGCTCTTAAATTCTTTCTGCCACCTCTTCTGCATTAGATCCTGAGCTATCCCACGGCGCCCCACCACTGTCCCACACCCTGTCATGCGCCCCACCACCGTCCCGCGCATGGCCCTGCACCCCTTCCCATGCCCCGCCACAGTCCCTCGCACTACTGCCGTGCCCTGACCTGCACCCCGCTGCCACTCCCCACTGTTGCGCTCGGCTGCGGGCCCGCTGCCACTGCAGAAGCTTAAACTGCTCTGCACATTTGCCCACATTACTGCTCCTGCCACTGCACATTCAGTGAGTCCAGTCCCACAGCAACTGCCACACAAACTCAGACTATGTCTCTGGCTTGTGCCAGTTCAGGTGCTTTCCCAGCCAGCCCCCATTCTTCTGAGACAGGGGAGCACAGACTGTTTCCAGGTCCCAGTGTTCCCAACCAGAGTTTGGGCTGTTCAGGGCTTGGTACCTCAGTCCCCCTCCAAGCTCGAATGCAGGCAACTTGGCGTATTCACACTTGAGAATTCAGGCAACTTTGGTGCCCCTGTCAGGCAGTAGATAGGGGGCTCTGGCAAGTGGGAGCCAAAGCCCAGGCTGCTTGGCAACTGCCCCAGGATGCCTCAGATTCCCATTGCACTAAAGCACATGCAGATCCACCCACCTACATGCCCATATACTGTCATGGGCAGACCACGGCGCAAAAGAAATAACATGAAAAATCAAATGCAAGAAAATCCAGTTAGATCACCTAGTCCTACAATGAATAATACATCTAACCAAAACAAAGAAGAATCATCAGGATTAGAACATTAAATTGAAGTTATGAGCAATGCAACCCTGACCAACCTACTGATAGAACTTGCAGGAAAGCAACAAAGGACCGATAATCATGTGGATGCTACCATCACTAAACTAGAATAAAAACAGGAGTATAGACCAATGGAATAGACTTCAGTATCCAGACTTTGGGTCAAACAACTATAGCGACTTGATATTCGACAAAGGCCTAAACAATATGGCTGAAAAAAAGACAGCATCTTCGACAAATGGTGCTGGACAAACTGGATAACCACATGCAGGAAACTGAAACTTGATCCACACATTTCACCATGCACTACACTCAAATCCAAATGGATCAAAGACCTCAATATAAGACCAGAAACTCGACTACTACTGGAAGAAAATTTAGGAAGTACTTTCCATAATATAGGAATGGAAAAAGACTTCCTGAACAAAACCCCAGTAGCTCAAGATCTTAAACAGTCACTCAACCAATGGGATCATATGAAACTGAAGAGTTTCTTTACAGACAAGCATACAATAAGCAAAGCCAATAGATTACCCACAGAATGGGAGAAAATACTTGGGGGTTACCCAACTGATAGAGGCCTAATCTCTAGAATCTACAAAGAACTCAAAAATCTAAACAGTAAGAAGTCAAACACCCCACTCACAAAATGGGGCCAAGAGATGAACAGGCAGTTCACAGAGGAAGAAATGCAAAGGGCAAACACACACTTAAGAAAATGTTCATCATCCCTAATCATCAGAGAAATGAAAATTAAAACAACTATGAGATTGCATCTTACCCCAATAAGAATAGCAAATATCAAAAAATCAAACGAACATAAATGCTGGTGAGGATGTGGAGAAGCAGGGACACTCTTCCACTGTTGGTGGGAATGTAGGATGGTACAACTTTGGAAAGCAATATGGAAACTCCTGAAAAAGCTGACTATAGAGATACCAACAGACCCAGTATTGCCCTTACTGGGCATCTACCCTAAAACCTTCAAACCACAGGCCAGAGATTTGCTCAACCATGTTTGTAATGGCTCAATTCATAATAGCTAAGAGCTGGAATCAACCCAGATGTCCATCAGTAGAAGAATGGATAACTAAGATGTGGTATATCTACACAATGGTATTCTATACAGCAGTAAGTAAAAATGAAACAATGAAATTTGAGGAAAAATGGTTGAGCCTAGAACAGATCATTCTCAGTGAACTTACCCAATCACTGAAAAAAAAATTACCACATAGTCTCTCTCATCTATAGCACCTAACCTGAGTCTACCCAAGATATCTTACATACCCAACAAGCATTTCATGAACTAGACACTAGGAGGAATGAGAAGGGCATTGAAGGGGTGGGAAACACTAATCTAGACCCAAACGGCAATAGTACCATGAAATTCTACTTCCTAAAAGGTAGATCAAATGGCTGAACCTTCACCAGGCCCTTACAAGAAACACCTGAACCACAAGACACTGCAGTGGGTAGGATCAAGTCTAACACATATCCTCTACATCTTCCCTCCCTCCCTCTCCCTCTTTCTCTCTCTCTTGCCTCTCTAACTCCTATATATTAGTTACCTTTTTCCCTCATTTTCCTAGTGGGCACTGACCTGTAACTCCAAGTACCAGCATGGGCTATCACCCACAATGAGCTTTTGATCAGAGAAACCTACAGGTTTCCTAAAAGAATGACAGATTTCTGTCAGAATACTTGATGACCCACCAAAGGTTAGTGGTAAGAGCCTATTGCTGAAGACACCATATGCAGCTGACAGGGCATGGCTGGAAGCCAGGAGAGAGTCAGTCCCCAGACAGTCAGCGTGTCTAGTGCCAGAAGGTGCTACATGAGCGACTGGGGGAAATGACCAATATCTGTCCAAGCAACTCATGGTCCAACCTACATAGCAGCAAATAACCTGTTGTGATGCCCACACAAGTGCAATAGTGGCACACAGCCATGGTGGGGAACCAACTGCTCTTGATTCAGCTAACTGATCCCCTCAGTGGTATGAGACCCACAGCTGGTACTGGGAAACAAGTCAGAACCATATCCAAACATAAGCCCACTCTACAATATCAAGTTACCATCAATCATGGGGTACAAGAGGGCCTACACCTATTAAACTCTCTATCAAAAAAGTAATTGATATCTCAATTTTCCAGGTGCTAACTTACTCTTCGTTGGAGAATCTGCTTCTCTTTTTCAGATAGATGTCGATCCTAAGGACAGAGCTGCCCCAACATATCTCAAAAGGGGCCTGACTGAAACTAAGGACAATTGGCAAAACAAGCAAGGGTGATGTTTTCCTGATGAACTGGATACCAGCACAAGGGGGACGGAGATCAACAGAGAGAAAAATCAACGCCTGCCAAATCAGACAGCCAGAGCCCCAGAGGCCCCCAACACCTCATCAGTGAAGCAGACCAAAAATGAACCCAACATGGCTCAGGGAAATGTTGTGGAAGAGGGCGGAAAGAATGTCAGGGCCGCATGGTGGGTCATGATATACAGAGACATTTATTGTACCAATAACTGTGGTCTAACCCCACAATACACAACCCATATACCTCAACAAGTAGGGGCCAATGGGGAGGGGGTAGGTCATGGATGAGCCTAATAATGGTACCAAACTGCCTGTACTTGCAGAGTAGAAAACTAATTTAAAAAATTAAAATTAAGGGCTGGAGAGATGGCTTAGCGGTTAATTGCTTGCCTGTGAAACCTAAGGACCCCGGTTCGAGGCTCGGTTCCCCAGGTCCCACGTTAGCCAGATGCACAAGGGGGCGCACGCGTCTGGAGTTCGTTTGCAGAGGCTGGAAGCCCTGGCACGCCCATTCTCTCTCTCTCCCTCTAACTGTCTTTCTCTCTGTGTCTGTCACTCTCAAATAAATAAATAAAAAAATTAAAATAAATTAAAATAAAAAAAAAGGAAAAAGAGCGAAGACTTGATATACATAATACTTTGGTCAAATGTCCAGATCTATCACAGATTATGGGCAGTATAAAAAGTCAATGTCATTTATATACCATTCTTTTTCATTTATTTTCTTTTTAATTTTGAGATAGAATGTGATGGTCTTGGCTGTCCTCAAATTCACTACCTAACTGAGGATGATCCTGAACTTCTAATCCTCCTTCCTCTACATCCTTAGGTAAGGATGAGATTATAGGTATGTGTGCTACCACACCCAATTTCTATGATGTTGGAGATCAAACTTGGGGCTTAACACATGCTAGGCAAGCTGTTGAAACCTGAGCTTCATCCCAGCGTTCTGCAACATTCTTTTACAAAATATTTTAATTTATTTGAGAGAGAGTACATATGGGCACACCAGAGCATCCTGGTGCTGCAAATTAACACGTCTCACTTTTGCCTCCAGTTTTACAAGGATGCTAGGGAGTCAAATCCTAGGCTGACAGTCTTTGCAAGCAGGTGCCTTTTACTGTTGAGACATTTCTCTACCTCCCACTGTAGCATTCTTAATACAACAAAATTATATAAATGGAGAACACATTAGTGGTTGCCACATGTTAAGGAGGGTGATAGCAGTCAGAAGTCGAAGTTGCTTTAAACAACAACCAAAGGGATCTTAGTGATAGAAGTGTTCTGTCTTGATTATTTTAGAGTCCAGAGTGCTCACCATTACACCATGGAACCAACATGCCATATTGAGTATTTCAGTGAATTTCATTTCTTTTAAAAATATTTTTACTTATTGATTTGGGAGAGAGGTGGGGAGACATGGGTACACTCTTGCCACAGCAAATGAGCTCTAGATTATGGGCTGACAAGATGACTCAGTAGTAAAAAGTATTTTCTTGCAAAGCTTACCAGCAAGGAGTTCAATTCCCCAGTACCCATGTAAAGCCAGATGCACAAAGTAGTAAATGCATGTGTCTGGAGTTTGTTTGCAGTGGCAAGAGGCCCTGGAATACACATGCCAGAACCTTTTTTGTTCCTCTCTCTCATGCACATGCATACACACAAATAAATAAAAATTCAAAAAAAGAAATATAGAACCATATCAATTTTTTTAAAAAAAGGTGTTTTAAAAGGCATTAAGGGTGAACGCTGTGCTGGAAGGTCTACAACAAAGCAGGGCTCCACGGGAAGACCTTTTAACCTCCTTGTCAATCCACAGATGCTAGATTTATTTGGGTCTTTGCCCTTGAGGTTTGGCCTTTGTTTGAGTTAGGCTTGGCTTGATTTGAGTTTCTGGAAAGATCTGGGAAGCCATACTTTCTCTCTTCTCACTTTTTAAATTAAATTTATTTATTTATTTATGTTTATTTATTTGAGAGAAATTGAGAATGGGCACACTAGGACCTTTAGCTACTTTAAATGAACTCTAGACGCATACAACACCTTGTTTATATGGCTTATGTGGGTGCTGGGAAATCGAAACTGGGTCCGTTAGTTTCACAAGTAAACTCTTTAATTGCTAAATCATCTCTCCAGCCCTCTTTTCTTATTTTTAAATCTACTGTATAAAAAAACTTGGTTAATAGTCAATGAATAAGTTTAGTGAACATATTCTTGTTCAAGTCCCATTTGATAGTTACTAAGTCTATTTAGCAGTTGGTTTCCCCTATAACAGACATGTACCCATTGGCTCATTTGGCCTGACTGATGATGACTCCTCTTTATCCCATGTAGCTGCATGCAGCACAGCTTTTTCCAACTTTTTGTCAGCTGTCTACAGGGAGGAGGTTTTCAGTTCAGTTACAGCAAGATTTCTCAATGACCTTGCAGCCCACGCCTGTGGAGTCTTCAGCAATAGGGTCTTAACATGTATTCCTGGTGGGAAACCAAGAGCCTCAGCAATGGCCTATAAATTTTTACGGGTATCAGGGATCTCCCTAGCCACCAACTCACTGGCAGGCCTCCTATCCCTAACACTGGAAATTTTCTAGTTAACAATCTGTGGTTTCTGGGTGTGAAATTGTTCCAAAAAGTAGGTTTCTATATGACTTATTCATACCCTCTTACATTTTGATTAACCCTCATCCACCCTTCCTTGATTCATTCTCTTTCCCTGACCTCACATAGACCTTCCCACCATCAGTAATCTGTTCTTCTACTTACATACATACAATACATCCCCTAAGTACCCCCACTCCCTCATTTATAGCCCCTTTTTAGCTTACTGACCTCTGCTATCAACTTTTATTCCAAATCACATACAAATCCATACACTTGTAGCTAGGATCCACATAGAGAGAAATGAGGCACTAGGCTTTCAGGTCCTGGGTTACCTTACTAAGTATAGTTCCTTTACAGGTCCATCCATTTCCCTGCAAATCTCATAATTTCATTTGTTTTTACTGCTTAACAGAACTCCATTGTACAAATGTACCACATCTTCATTATCTGCACACCAATTGAGGGACATCTAGGCTAGTTCAATTTCCTAGCTATAGTGAATAGAGTGGCAATAAACATGGATGTGCAAATATCTCTAAGGCCATCTGATGAATCCTTAAGATATTTGCCTAGAAGTGGTATAGCTGGGTAATATGGTAAATCTATTTTAAGCTGTCTCAGGAACTTGCACAGTGATTTCCACAATGGCTGTACTAGTTTACATTCCCACCAACAGTGTAGAAGGGATGTTCTGTTTCTGTATCCTCGCCAGCATTTATTGTCATTTACTTTCTTGGTGATAGTCATTCTGACAGGAGTGAGATGGAATCTGAAAGTAGTTTTAATTTGCATTTTCCTGATGGCTAAGGATGTAGAACATTTTTAAGGTGTTTATAGGCCATCTGTATTTCTTCTTTTAAGAACTCTCTATTTAGTTCCAGAACTCATTTTTTAATTGGGTTGTTTGAGTTCTTATTATTTGGCTTTTTGAGTTCTTCGTATATCCTGGATATTAGACCTCTGTTAGTCAGATGTATAGTTGGCAAAGGTTTTCTCCCATTCTGTAGGTTGCCTCTTTGCTCTATTCACAGAGTCTTTTGCTGTACAAAAGCTTTACAATTTCATGAGATCCTAGAGGTTGATTAATGATTTTATTTCCTGAGCAACTGGGGTTGTATTCAGAAAGTCATTACCTATGTCAGTATGTTGAAGGGATTCCCCTACTTTTTCCTGTAGCAGTTTTAGAGGTTTGGGTCTGATATTACGGTTCTGGATCCATTTGGACTTGTTTTTGTGTGTGTATGGAGAGACATAAAAATCTACTTTTATCCTTCTACCTATAGATATACAGTTTTCCCAGCACCACCTGTTGAAGAGGCTATCTTTTCTCCAATACATGTTTTTGGCATTTTTGTCAGAAATCAGATGGCAGTAGCTGCCTGGATTAACATCTGGGTCCTCTGTTCTGTTCCATCGGTCTATATGTCTGTTTTTATGGCAGTACCATGCAGTTTTTGTTACTATGGCTCTGTAATATAGGTTAAAATCAGGTATGGTGATTACTACCAATCTAATTTTTGTTGCTCAAAATTGTTTTGGATATTTGAGGGGTTTTGTGCTTCCAAATGTATTTTAGGATTGTTTTCTCTATTTCTGTGAAGAATACCATTGGAGTATTGATGGGGATTGCATTAAATGTGTAGATTGCTTTTGTTAAGATTGACATTTTCACAATATTGATTCTGCCAATCCAAGAATATGGGATGTTGTTCCATTTCCTAGTGTCTTCTGCAATTTTTGTCTTAGGTGTTCAAAACTTTTTACTGTAGAGCTTCTTCAATTATGTTTATTCCAAGTTACTTTATTTATTTATTTGCTTATTTTTTGAGGCAATTATGGATGGGAGTGATTCCCTGATTTCACCCTCAGCATGCTGTTAGTATATAGGAAGGCTACTGATTTCCATGTGTTTATTTTGTATCCTGCTACATTGCTGAAAGTGCTTATAAGCTCTAACCATTTCCTGGGAGAGTCTTTAGGTTTCTTTATGTATAGAATCAAATCATCTGCAAATAATAATAATTTGATGTCTTCCTTTCCAATTTGTATCTCCTTTATGTGTGTCTCTTGCCTTATTGCTATAACTAAGACTTTCAGTACTATATTAAATAAAAGTTCAGACAGTGGACACCCTTGTCTTATTCCTGATTTTAGTGGAAAAGTTTCAAGATTTTCCCCATTTAATGTTATATTGGCAGTAGGTTTGTCATAAATAGCCTTAATTATGTTGAGATATGTTCTTTCTATTCTTGTAGGACTTTTACAATGAAGGGATGTTGGATTTTGTTAAATACCTTTCTACATCTATTGAGATGATCATGTGATTTTTGTCTTTCAGTCCATTTATATGACCTATTATATTTATTGATTTGTATATATTGAACCATCCCAGCATCTATGGGATAAAGCTTACTTGGTCAGGGTGAATGATCTTTTTGATATAGTCTTGTATTCTGTTTGCCAATTGTTTCTGAAAATTTTTGCATCTATGTTCATGAGGGAGATTGGTCTGTAATTTTCTTTATGGGTTTTGTCCTTGTCTGGTTTGGTATCAGGGTGATGCTGGCTTCATAGAAGGCGTTTGGTAGCATTTCTCCCTTCCTATTTTATGGAAAAGTTTGAGAAGCCACCTAAGTCTGGACTTAGTTTAGTTGGTAGAGTTTCTATAACTGTTTTGATCTCTTTACTTTTTATAGGTTTATTTATGTGGTTAATCTCATCTTGATTTAATTTTGGTATGTCATATTAATCAAGGCAATCATTCATTTCTTTAAGATTTGCAAACTTAGTGGAGTATATATTCTTAAAGTATGTCCTTATGATTTTCTGAATTTCTTTGGTATCTATTATAGTGGTGCCTTTTCATCTCTAGTTTTATTAATTTGTGTTTCTTTCTTTTGAATTTTTTTTTTTAAATTTTTATTAACATTTTCCATGATTATAAAATATATCCCATGGTAATTCCCTCCCTCCCCACCCCCACACTTTCCCGTTTGAAATTCCATTCTCAATCATATTACCTCCCCATTACAATCATTGTAATTACATATATACAATATCAACCTATTAAGTATCCTCCTCCCTTCCTTTCTCCACCCTTTATGTCTCCTTTTCAACTTACTGGCCTCTGCTACTAAGTATTTTCATTCTCACCCAGAAGCCCAGTCATCTGTAGCTAGGATCCCCATATGAGGGAGAACATGTGGCGCTTGGCTTTCTGGGCCTGGGTTACCTGACTTAGTATAATACTTTCCAGGTCCATCCATTTTTCTGCAAATTTCATAACTTCATTTTTCTTTACCGCTGAGTAGAACTCCATTGTATAAATGTACCACATCTTCATTATCCACTCATCTGTTGAGGGACATCTAGGCTGGTTCCATTTCCCAGCTATTATAAATTGAGCAGCAATAAACATGGTTGAGCATGTACTTCTAAGGAAATGAGATGAGTCCTTTGGATATATGCCTAGGAGTGCTATAGCTGGGTCATATGGTAGATCAATCTCTAGCTGCTTTAGGAACCTCCACACTGTTTTCCACAATGGCTGGACCAGATTGCATTCCCACCAGCAGTGCAGAAGGGTTCCTTTTTTTCCACATCCCCGCCAACATTTATGATCATTTGTTTTCATGATGGTGGCCAATCTGACAGGAGTGAGATGGAATCTCAATGTAGTTTTAATCTGCATTTCCCTGATGACTAGTGACGTAGAACATTTTTTTAGGTGCTTATATGCCATTCGTATTTCTTCCTTTGAGAACTCTCTATTTAGCTCCTTAGCCCATTTTTTGATTGGCTTGTTTGATTCCTTATTAGTTAACTTTTTGAGTTCTTTGTATATCCTAGATATTAATCCTCTATCAGATATATAGCTGGCGAAGATTTTTTCCCATTCTGTAGGTTGCCTCTTTGCTTTTTTCACTGTGTCCTTTGCGGTGCAAAATCTTTGTAATTTCATTAGGTCCCAGTGGTTAATCTGTGGTTTTATTGCCTGAGCAATAGGGGTTGTATTCAGAAAGTCTTTGCCAAGACCAATATGTTGAAGGGTTTCCCCTACTTTTTCCTCTAGCAGTTTCAAAGTTTCCGGTCTGATGTTAAGGTCTTTAATCCATTTGGACTTAATTCTTGTGCATGGCAAGAGAGAAGAATCTATTTTCATCCTTCTGCAGATATTTATCCAGTTTTCAAAACACCATTTGCTGAAGAGGCTGTCTCTTCTCCAATGAGTATTTTTGGCATTTTTATCGAATATCAGGTGGCTATAGCTACTTGGGCTTACATCTGGGTCCTCTATTCTGTTCCACTGATCTACATGTCTGTTTTTGTGCCAGTACCATGCTGTTTTTGTTACTATGGCTCTGTAGTATAGGTTAAAATCAGGTATGGTGATACCACCAGCCTCTTTTTTGTTGCTCAGTATTATTTTAGATATTCGAGGTTTTTTATGATTCCAAATGAATTTTTGGATTGTTTTTTCTATTTCCATGAAGAAAGCCTTTGGAATTTTGATAGGGATTGCATTAAATGTGTAGATTGCTTTAGGTAAGATTGCCATTTTCACGATATTGATTCTTCCCAGCCAGGAACAAGGGATGTTTCTCCACTTTCTAGTGTCTTCTGCAATTTCTCGCTTGAGTGTCTTAAAGTTCTCATTGTATAGATTCTTTACTTCCTTAGTTAGGTTTATTCCAAGGTATTTTATTTTTTTTGATGCAATTGTGAATGGGAGTGATTCTCTGATTTCATCCTCTGTGTGTTTGTTGTTAGCATATATGAAGGCTACTGATTTCTGTGTATTTATTTTGTATCCTGCTACATTGCTGTAGGTTTTGATCAGCTCTAACAGCTTGCTAGTAGAGTCTTTAGGGTCCTTTATGTATAGAATCATGTCATCTGCAAATAATGATAACTTGATTTCTTCCTTTCCAATTTGTATCCCTTTTATGTGTGTCTCTTGCCTTATTGCTATGGCTAAGACTTCCAAAACTATATTAAATAGAAGTGGAGACAGTGGACACCCTTGTCTTGTTCCTGATTTTAGTGGAAAAGCTTCCAGTTTTTCCCCATTTAGTAATATGTTGGCTGTAGGCTTGTCATAAATAGCCTTTATTATATTGAGATATGTTCCTTCTATTCCCAGTCTCTGTAGGACTTTTATCATGAAGGGATGTTGGATTTTGTCAAATGCTTTCTCTGCATCTAATGAGATGATCATGTGATTTTTGTCCTTCAACCCATTTATGTAATGTATTACATTTATAGATTTGCGTATGTTGAACCATCCCTGCATCTCTGGGATAAAGCCTACTTGGTCAGGGTGAATGATCTTTTTGATATACTCTTGTATTCTGTTTGCCAATATTTTGTTGAGAATTTTTGCATCTATGTTCATGAGGGAGATTGGTCTGTAATTTTCTTTTTTTGTTCTATCTTTGCCTGGTTTTGGTATCAGGGTGATGCTGGACTCTTAGAAGGAGTTTGGTATGATTCCTTCTTTTTCTATTTCCTGGAAAAGCTTAAGAAGCAATGGTGTTAGCTCTTCCTTAAAGGTCTGGTAAAATTCAGCAGTGAATCCATCCGGGCCTGGGCTTTTTTTAGTTGGGAGATTATTGATAACTGCTCGGATCTCCATGTTTGTTATAGGTCTATTTAAGTGATTAATCTCATTTTGATTTAATTTAGGTAGGTCATATAGATCAAGGAAATCATCCATTTCTTTCAGATTTTCATACTTTCTGGAGTATATGCTTTTATAGTATGTCCCTATAATTTTTTGAATTTCTCTGGAATCTGTTGTGATGTTACCTTGTTCATCTCTGATTTTATTAATTTGTGTCTCTTCTCTCTTTCTTTTGGTCAGATTTGCTAAGGGTTTATCAATCTTGTTTATCCTTTCAAAGAACCAACTCTTTGTTTCATTAATTCTTTGGATTGTTCTTTTTGTTTCTATTTCATTAATTTCTGCCCTAATCTTTATTATTTCTTCCCGTCTACTACTTTTTGGTTTGCCTTGTTCTTCTTTTTCCAAGGCTTTAAGGCGAAGCATTAGGTCGTTTACTTGCGACCTTTCTAATTTCTTAATATAGGCACTTAAGGCTATAAATTTACCTCTTAGAACTGCCTTCATTGTGTCCCAGAGATTTTGGTATGTTGTGTTCTCATTATCATTTGACTCTATAAATTTTTTGATTTCCTTTTTGATTTCTTCATTGACCCACTCATCATTTAGTAGTGTATTGTTTAGTTTCCATGATTTTGTGTATGCTCTATAGCCTTTCTTGCTACTGATTTGTAGTTTAATTCCATTGTGGTCAGATAGAATGCAAGGAATTATTTCAATTTTCCTGAATTTGTTAAGATTTGCTTTGTGTCCTAATATATGGTCTATTTTAGAGAATGTTCCATGTGCTGCTGAAAAGAATGTATATTCTGCAGCCTTTGGATGAAATGTCCTGTATATATCTGTTAGGTCCATTCCTTCTATGACCTCATTTAGTCCAGATGCCTCTCTGTTTATTCTTTCCCTCGATGACCTGTCAATTGATGAGAGTGGGGTGTTAAAGTCACCCACCACCACCGTGTTTGGTGTTCTGTGACCTTAGTTCTAATAGTGTTTGTTTGATGAATTTGGGAGCCCCCATGTTAGGTGCATATATGTTTAGGATTGTAATGTCCTCCTGTTGTAGTGTGCCCTTAATCAATATAAAGTGACCTTCCTTATCTTTTTTGACTAACTTTGGACTAAAGTCCACCCTGTCTGATATTAGGATAGCAACCCCTGCTTGTTTTCTAGGCCCATTTGCTTGAAACACCGTCTTCCAACCTTTCACCCTAAGATAATGTCTATCCTTTGTAGAAAGGTGAGTTTCTTGGAGACAACAAATTGTAGGATCCTGCTTTTTAACCCAGTCTGCAAATCTATGTCTTTTCGTTGGGGCATTGAGACCGTTGATATTAAGAGATATTATTGAAAGGTGTGTATTTATGTTTGCCATTTGTGTGTGTGTGTGTGTGTGTTACTTGTTCTACCTGTGCTCTCTTCTGTTAACTGGTATTTGAGTATGGCTGGTTTTTTCTAGGTTCCTTATATGTGTGCTTTTCCTTTTGTTCAGCATGGAGGATTCTATCAAGTATTTTCTGTAGAGCTGGTTTTGTCTTCAGATATTCCTTTAACCTGCTTTTGTCATGGAATGTCTTTATTTCTCCATCTATTTGGATGGATAACTTTGCAGGATAAAGTAACCTTGGTTGACAGTTGTTATCTTTCAGAACTTGGAATATATCACTCCAGGCCCTTCTGGCTTTAAAAGTTTGTGTTGAATAATCTGCTGTAATCCTTATGGGCTTGCTTTTGTAGGTAACTTGATTTTTCTCTCTAACTGCTTTCAATATTTTTTCTTTGGTTTGTGTGCTTGGAAGTTTGAGTATAATGTGGCGAGGAGAGTTTCTTTCTGGGTTTTGTCTGGCTGGGGTTCTAAAGGCTTCCTGTATCTGTATTGGCACCTCTTTCCCAATTTGGGGAAAATTTTCCTGTATGATTTTGTTGAAGATGCCTACTATGCCTCTGGAGTGGAGTTCTTCTCCTTCTACTATGCCCTGAATTCTTATATTGGATCTTTTCATAGTGTCCCGAATATCTTGAAATTCCCACTCATACTTTTCTATAAGTTTGTCTTTCTCTTTGTTGGACTGCATTAGGTCTGCCACCTGATCTTCTAGCTTAGATATTCTGTCCTCTCCCTCATCCATCCTACTGGTGAGATTTTCTACAGAGTTTTTTATTTCATTAACTGTGTTCTTCATTGCTAGTAATTCTGACTGGTTTTTCTTTATTATTTCTATTTCTCTATTTATGTCTTGTATTGCCTTCTTTATTTCATTAAATTGGTGTCCTGCCTCTTCTTTGATTCCTTTGATTTCCTCTTTGATTTCTTCTTTGATTGTTTTCATGTGTTCTTTGACCTCTTTGAACATATTTATAATTATTCTTTTGAACTCTTTCTCAGGCATTTCCTCTAACTCTTTCTCACTGGAGGACATTTCTGATGCATTAATACTTTTAGGTGGATTTATATCGTCTTGCTTTTTAGTGTTTCTTGTGTTATAATGTATATATTTTTGCATCTTGGATTAAGTTAATGCTTGGATTTTCTAGCTAGCTGTGTATTCTTAGCTGTATCAATTGATTTGATGTAATATATTTTCAGGGTAGGACCTTAAGGTATTAGGTGTGGCTCTTAAGACTCTCAGAGTATCTACAAAGATGTTCTTAGGGGTTGAGTTTCCCTGCTATAGGAGTATTCAAGCAGGCTGAGTGGAATAATATACTGGTATATTCTAAAATTTAACTAAACACTGTACCCATTCCATCAAAAACAGCCCCGAGTATGTATGCAAGAGTAGTTATTATAATGACCAGATCCTCTATCAACAAAGAGGTTTAGATTTCTGGTCTGTTGAGGTATCCAAGTCAGCTTGTGACCAAGTGAGACCCTTCCCTGGTGCAATCCCAGTTACCTTGGGTGATTGTGGTCTCAGTCAAGTTGCTGCCTGGGTCGTCGGGCTGCTGTTCTGATTTCTGGAGCTGGGCACTTGCTTTTCCTACGGGGCAAACTGAGCCGCTGCTGCCGCCTCTGCAGCTGTTGTAGCTGCCACCCCTGGAGCCACCACCGCGGCTGAAGCTGCCGTTGCCGTGTCCACCGCTGCTGTTCACCCCGAAGCCGCTGCTGCGGGATCTGCCACCGCTGCCGCTCCTGGGTCCGCTGCTACTGGGGCCACTGGTACCGGTGCTGGAGCCGCTGAAGTTGCTGCCGAATTCTGCTCCTGCTTGGGTCCCGCCGTCAGCCCAAGTTGGCATGGCCGGGTCCCGGGCCGCTGCTGTGTTCGCTGGAGCTGGGTTCAGGCGGCAGGGGAGGGGAGGGAGCCGCGGCTGCTCTGGTTGTATCGCTTCTCCACGTGTGCTTTTACCTCGCGGTCTGCTCCTCCCTCCGTTGCTCGCTGCCGCTCTCCCCTCACGCTTCCCGAGTTGCGGAGAGCGCGGTGTGGGGGGAAAATCCCGCACCTGGCTTGTCCTGCGGCTCGAGCCGAGAGTCCGGCGGTTTTCTGCCGCTCCGCGGCTGCGGCGGGTAGCCGAGCCGCCCTGGAGCCGCTGTTCCCGCCTGTGCAGGCTCTGGATGCTCTATAACTCTTCGACTTCTCCGCTGCCGCCTCAACTTCCTATACACCTCACTTTTTAGTAAAAGTGTGTATTTTGCTGAGTTTTTTTTGGTCTTTCCCCCCCCTAGGCTGCTTTGGCGTGGTACCTACGCCGCCATCTTAACCGGAAGTCCTCTTTTGAATTTTTTTAATCTTTTATAATTAACAACTTCCATGATTGTAAACAATATCCCATGGTAATTCCCTGCCTCCCCCCCACTTTCCCCTTTGAAACTACACTCTCTAACATATCTGTCCCCCCTCTCAATCAGTCTCTCTTTTATTTTAATGTCATCATCTTTTCCTCCTATTATGATGGTCTTGTGTAGGTAGTGTCAGGCTCTGTGAGGTCATGGATATCCAGACCATTTTGTGTTTGGAGGAGCACGTTGTAAGGAGTCCTACCCTTCCTTTGGCTCTTTCATTCTTTCTGCCACCTCTTCCATAATGGGCCCTGAGCCTTGGAAGATGTGATAGAAATATTGCAGTGCTGAGCACTCCTCTGTCACCTCAGCACCGTGATGCCTTCTGAGTCATCCCAAGGTCACTGCCATCTGAAAAGAGAAAGTTCTCTAGTGAAAAAGTGAGGGTAACTTTAATATATGGGTATGAACATTAAGAGAAGTACTTACTGGGCAGTTTGGTGAGCACAGTATATACATTTAGCCAGACACCAGCAGATGTTACACTCCTAGGGCTCATGACTACTCCTGTTGTAGGTTTTCAGTATCAGGGATGTGTTCCCTCCCATGGAGTGGGCCTCCAGTCAATTTGTGTTTCTTCTGTCTGTCTTTTGGTCAGATTTTTAAGGGTTTATCAGTCTTGTTTATCCTTTCAAAGAAACAACTCTTTCTATCATTGATTCTTTTGATTGTTTGTTTCCGTTTCACTAATTTCTGCCCTAATCTTTATTATTTCTTCCCATCTACTGATTTTTGCTTTGCCTTGTTCTTTTTCTAAGAACTTAAGGTGAAGCATTAAGTTTCCTTGCAACTTTTCTAATTTCTTAATATAGATAATTAAAGCTATAAATTTCTTTCTTAGGACTGCCTTCATTTTGCCCCAAAAGTTTTGGTATGTTGTATTCTCATTATCATTTGATTCTATGATTTTTTAAATTTCCTTCTCCTTTTCTTCATTGACCTATTCATCATTTAGTATTGTCTTTTTTAGTTTCCACAATTTTGTGTATGCTCTATAGCTTTTCTTGCTGTTTATTTGCAGTTTAATCCCATTGTGATCAGATAGAGCAAGGAATTATTTTAATTTTTCTCTATTTGTTAACGTTTGCTTTGTGTTCTAATATATTGTCTATTTTAGAGAATGTTCAATGTGCTGCTGAAAAGAATGTGTATTCTGCAGCATTTGAATAAAATGTTCTGGATATATCTGTGAGGTCCATTTGTCCTATGACCTCATTTAATTCTGATCCTTCTCTGTTAAATTTTTTGCAGGGATGACCTGTAACTTCATGTGAGTAGGATATTGAAGTCACCCATTACAACTGTGTTTGGTGTTATCTCTTACTTTAATTTTAATAGTGTCTATTTGATGAAACTGGGGACACCCATGTTAGGTGCATATACATTTAGAATTGTAACGTCTTCCTGTTGGAGTGTTCCTTTAATCAATATAAAGTGACCTTCTTTATCTTTCCTAACTAATGTTGGTTTGGAGTCTGCTCTGTCCCATATTAAGATAGCAACACCTGCTTGTTTTCTAGGCCCATTTGCTTGAAAGACTGGTTTGCAACCTTTCACCCTAAGATACTGTCCAACTTTTATTGAAAGTTGAGTTTCTTGGAAGCAGCAAATATAAGGATCCTGCTTTTTAACCCAGTCTGCAAACTTGTGTCTTTTGGTTGGGGCATTGAAACCATTGATATTAAGAGCTATCATTGAAAGGTGTGCATTTATTCTTAGCATTCTTCTTGTTTTGTAGTTCTTCCAGTTTTTCCTTTAATCTCTTGTATTAATTATTACTTGAGTATGGTTTATTCTTTTCATGTTTCCTTATGTGTGTGTTTTTCATTCTCTTCAGTATGGAGGAGCCTTTCAAGTACTTCTGTAGAGCTGGTTTAGTGGTCAGATATTCTTTTATCCTATTTTTGTTGTGGAATGTCTTTATTTCTCTGTCTGGATGGATAGCTTTGCTGAACAAAATAATTTTGGTTGACAGTTGTTATCTTTCAGAACTTAGAATACATCATTCCAAGCCCTTCTGGCTTTTAAAGTTTGTGTTGTGTAATCTGCTGTTATCCTGATGGGCTTGACTTTGTATATAACTTGGTTTTTTTTTTTTTTTTTCTCTAACTGCTTTCAATATATTTCCTTTGGTTTGTGTGTTTTGTTATTTTTTTGTTATTTGTTAATTATAATATTGCAAGAAGAGGTTATTTCCTGATTTTGTCTGTTTATCATTCTAAAAGCTTCTTGTTTCTGTATTGGCATCACTTTCCCTATGGGGGGAAATTTTCTTCTATGATTTTGTTGAAAATACCTGCTATGCCTTCGGAGTGAAATTCTCCTTGAACTATACCCTGAATTTTTATGTTTGAGCTCTTCATAGTATCCTGAATGTGTTGAAATTCCTATTCATGCCTTCCTATTAGTTTGTCTTTCTCTTTATTGGACTGTATTATATCTGTCACCTGGTCTTCTAGTTTAGATATTTTGTCCTCTCCTTAATCCATTCTATTGGTGGGACTTTCTACAGAATTTTCTATTTGACTTACTCTGTTTTTCATATATAGTATTTCTGATTGGTATTTTTTTCCTTATTCATGTCTTTTTTTTAAAAATTATTTATTTATTTATTTGAGAGCGACAGACACAGAGAGAAAGACAGATAGAGGGAGAGAGAGAGAATGGGCACGCCAGGGCTTCCAGCCTCTGCAAATGAACTCCAGACGCGTGCGCCCCCTTGTGCATCTGGCTAACGTGGGACCTGGGGAACCGAGCCTTGAACCAGGGTCCTTAGGCTTCACAGGCAAGTGCTTAACTACTAAGCCATCTCTCCAGCCCTCATGTCTTATATTGACCTCCTGATTTCATTAAGTTGGCTTCCTGTGTCCTCTTGGGATTCTTTCATGAGTTTGCTTCTTCTTTGATTCCTTTGAGCATAGATATAATAATTTTTAAAAAATCTTTGTCATGCATTTTATATAAAACTGTCTCATTAGAGGTAATTTCTGATGGATTTGTAATTTTTGGTGGGATTATATTATCTTGATATTTTGTGTTTCTTTTATTATAATGTAGAGGATTTTGCATCTTGAGTTAATTTGTTGATTGGGTTTTCTTCTGTAGTATTCTTAGCCACGTAAATCTGACCTTATATATCTTTAGGGTAGGGGATTAAGTTGTCAGATGTAGCCTTTATACTCCAAGAGAAACAGCAGAAGTGGCCCTATGTTGATTTTGCCTGCTAATCAAGTATTCTAGTAGACTGGGCAGAGAAAATTACTGGAAAATTCTAAAATTCAACTGAGCAATATAGACATTCAGTCAAAACCAGCACAGAATATTTATACAAGTGTAGGGATTAAACTAAACAAATAATCTAGTAAAGCCAAAGTCCCTAAGAGTATGTGTTGTTCCACACCCTTAATCCTGTCAACTGGGAGGTTGTGATTTCTGGACTGAAGTGGGTTCCAGGTTAGTTTGGGGCTGAGTGAGATCCTGCCCCTAATAATGACAGAAGAAAAAGACAAAGACCCTATAAATGAAATATCAGGAAATGTCAAAGGCAACAATAGTCTACACCCAAATACAGCTTATTTGAAAATGGTAAAGCAAACCAAGAATGTATCAGTCAGATGTACCATATAACTTGGCCTGACATGGAAAGAGAGATTAGCACTTCCAAAGCAGACCTATGTACCTGGCTTGTGTAAATAGGCCCTGTTACCTTTGGGGATGGCTTCTAATCCCACACATGCTGAGTGTCCACCTTGATTTCTCTCTGTTGTGCTTTGGATTGTTATGCTGCTTGGGACACTGGATCTGGTGTTCTGATTGGCTGTGCTGGATACTGTGCAGCCATATGCGAACTCTGGTAGTTCATGGCACTGGTGGTTGGGGAAATGTGAGGCTATGCAGGGTGTCTGAAGTTGTACTGCAGATGCTCAGCTGGTCCTATATGTGTTTTTTTGCAGCAGCTGGTCAGCTGGTCCCTGCTATCTTCCCCATCAGGCTTCTTGACTTTTTAAGGAGGCTGATGTGTTTGGAAAACTCCCTCTACCTTGTTTCTGCTCCTGTAGCTCTTTGCTGGCTGGGCATATGGGTATGCAGTTCAAGGTTGCTGGTGCCTCAGCAGGCTTCTGACTGGTTTCTTCTGCCTAGAAGATCTGAGTCTCTCCTGCTTCTCTGCTATGGTTAATAATAACTTACACACCTTAGCTTTTCAGTAAAAGAATGTATTTTGCTGTTTTTCTGCTTATTTCCCTCCCTAGGCTGCTTTGACATGGCTACTATACCTCCATCTTACCCAGAAGTCACAAATTATATTTTTTTGTAAAAAGAAAAATAAATAAATAAGTTACCATGCAACTCTGAGTACTTACTTGTGTTTGGATACTCAGACCCTTCATAAAAGCTAGAAGCTGCAGAGGGCTTCTGTAATCCCAGTGAGCCTAAGGCAAGAAGTGAGGTGGAGACAGGGCAACAAGAAATTCTGTGTCAGAATGAGTTAGAAGGCAAAGATCAACCTAAAAATTTTCCTGTGACCACCACATGCATGCTGTGGCACATGTATGTCTCCACTCACACACACTAAATTAATACATAAAATAATTTTAAAAATTAGAAGAGTATTAAGGATTTATATTTTGCAAGGGCAGTCATGATGGTACACAACTAAATCCCAGAATTTGGAAGGTGGAATCAGGAGTTCAAGGATAGCCTGGGCAAATGAGGCCTTGCTTCAAAAAAACTAAACTCATTGTCTTTATCTTTCTTTCTGTCTCGCTCTCTCCCTCTATCTATCTAATATTATAACTATTACAATATGAAGTGAAATTATGGACAAAATTTATAAACAGATGAAAAACTGGAAGAAAATGTTTATGATTCCTAAATATACAAAGGACAATATTTGGAATACATTCACATCCATGCCTCATACAGAAAATGGCAAATAATATCAACCCATTCACAGAACTCCTAATGTCTAAACAGTATATAAAGAGTTTTCCAAAGAATCAGAAAAATACGACTTTTAGTTAACTAATTAATTTGAGTCAGTATCTCAGGTAGCCCAGGCTGGCCTTGAACTTACTATGTAGTTCTACCTCCTATGAACTGTGATGATAAGCATGTGCCTCCACACTCAGTTTATGTGCTGCTAGTGGTTGAATCCAGGGCTTCCTTCATGCTAGGCAAACACTCTACAAATTGAGCTGTATCCTCAGACCAGAAATGTGAATTTTTTTTTTCAGAAACGTGAATTTTAAATGAACTTATATCCTATCTTACATCTATGAGATATCAAAAGTAGAAATATATACAAAATATGGTGAGATTTTGGGTAGCAGGAACCCTCCAGCTGCTGGAAAGGGAAGAAATATACACAGCATTCTGAATGGTGATTTAGAAGTCCTCAAGTAGATAAATTATCTACAGTGTTCTGACCCTGCCCTGACTGTAATGAGATGCACACAATTAGTTTGAAGAATCAGAATGTCCCTCACTTACAATGAATATGAGAAATTTAATGGATATAGGTTTGTAATTCAGAGGCAGTGAACTTTATGTATTAATAGCAGAGACAGTTGTTAAAAACATGCTATGGTTTTAAAAATGTAGGTTAAAATAGAACCTTTGTATGTAAATTAATATAAAGTTCAGAAAAAAATATATACTGGGCTAGAAAGATTGCTTAGTGGTTAAGGCACTTACTTGTGACGTGTAAGCAACCAAATTTGATTCCCCAGAACCCATGTAAGCCAGATGCACATGGTGGTGCATGCGCCTGGAGTTAATTTGCAGTGGCTAGAGGTCCTAGAATCTATAATATTCCCATTCTTTCTTTCTCTATCTCTCAAAAAACTAAAAATAAAATATTTAAATATATAGAATCCAGCTTGACATAGTGTTCCATAACTGTAATCCCAGACCTTGGGAAGTAGAGGGAAGGACAATGATAAGTTCAAGACAGCCTCAGCTACATTCAAGTTCAAGACCAACTTGAACTACATGAGACTCTACCTCAAAAAGCAAACAAATACACAAAATCAAACAGTAAGAGGCTGGCATGGTGGCTCATGCTTTTAATCTCAGCACTTAGGAGGCAGAGGTAAGAAGATCCCTATGAGTTCGAGGCCAGCCTGAGACTACATAGTGAATTCCAGGTCAGTCTGGTCTAAAATGAGACCATACTGTGAAAAACAAACAAAACAACAATAAAAGAGAAAGAAATGAAGAAAGAAAAATAACAAAACAAGCCACACTCAAAAACAATAATTCTTTTTTCTCCCCAAAATGCATAATGTATGCATGTCAGCACATGTCTGCAATCCTAGCACTTGGAGATTGATGCAAGAGGATCAGAAGTTCATCATTTTCAAGCGATATGGCTAGTTCCAGGCCATATAGTTACATAGTCCACATTTTAGCTTGTACTACATGAGACCATGTATCAACAACACAAGAAAGCAAGCCAGGCATGGTGAAACACTTCTGTGATCCCAGCACTCCAGAAGCTGAGAGGCTGTGGTAGGAGGATCACATGAACTTGAGGCCAGCCTGGCCTACAGAGGAAAATCATGTCCCACAAACAACAACAAAAACCTATAATCCTATCACTTGAGAGGTAGAGGCAGGAGGGCCAGAAGTTCAAGGTCATCTTTGGCTAAATATAGAGTTTGAGGCCAGCCTGGGCTACATGAAACCCTGTCTGAAAACAAAACAAGAAACAACCACAAAAACGATACATGATGTATAAAATCTCAAGTAAGCATATGAAGTACATCATAACTGTGGGAAGAGAGTATTAGAAGTATAAAAATTTGTACAAATCACTTTGAATAAGTTTGCATAGCTCAGCTTTGGCACTGGAGGTGATTTAAAGGGGAAGAGAAGTAATGGAAGGCTGGTTATATGGAACTGAAAGCTGGGCAGACAATGCACACTCCGGCTAAGAGGGGTTAATAAATTGAGAAAGACAAGCTCAACTCTCCCTCTTTTGTTTACGAACAAGCCTTCAATTCATCACATGGGTCTGTTTAGGCTCAGGGTGCCTAGGATTGTGAAGGTGAATTTTCTTTGTAGTTTAGCCAGGAAGCCAAATTAGGTCCCAGATTTCCAACAGAACTTAACTAGTAATAGTTGCCATTTTCTGTCTCCTCTCTTCCCCCTCCTCCTTTCTTTTCCTTTTTTCTTTCTTTACATTTTATTTATTTAATTTTTAATTAATTAACTTATTTATTTGAAAGGGAGAGAAACAGAGGGCAGGGATGCATATAGAGGGAGAGAGAGAATGTGTATTCTAGGGCCTCTGGCTGCTGCAAATGAAGTCCAGACACATGTGCCACCTTGTGCTTCTGGCTTACATAGCTCCTGGGGAATTAAACCTGGGTACTTTGGCTTTGCAGGCAAGCATCTTAACTACTAAGCCATCACTCTGGCCCTCTATTTTATTTTTAGGGTTTTCTTTTTTTTACAATGTCACACATGTATATAAATGTGTTTTGATCATATTCACCCTATTACCTTCTCTTATCCGTCCCATTCCTACCAATCCCCTCCCTCTTCTCAATAGTCCTCTCCATACTTTAATGTCTTTTTCATTTTTTGTGACCTAATGAGTTAGCACAAGCATGGATAGGAGGTTATTTACTGGAGTATAGGCAACTTACCATTGGCTATACCACTGAAGAACATGACTCATTTCCCCACCACCCAGTAACTGCCAATAGAGGTTCCTTCCTCTGGAAAGGGTGGGATCTCATGAGCTTCTTCCCTATCTATGATATTATGCAGTATAGAAAGGCCCAATCTTGTGCAGGAAACTACAGCTGTGAATTCATAAGTATAATAACCTTGCCCTTAAGACAGCATTCCACACTACTCTTCTCTAGCCTCAGGCTCTTACATTCTTTCCACTTGCTCTTCTGTAATGTTCCCTGAGCCATGGACAGGTACTATAGTTAGGGCTGAGCATATAAAAGTCATTTATTTTTAGCACTTTTGCTAGCTATGTCCACTATAAAAAGAAATTTCAGTGATGGAAGCAGAGAGCAGCACTAATCTATTGTTATAAATACTTAGAAAGCAGTTTGACAATACAGTAGTAGTTTCCTCTCTAGGGCCTATGACATCCCTAGCCACTGGATTTTGACAAGGCTCAGAGTCTTAGGCATGAATTCCTTCCTATGGATGGAGCCTCAAGTCCAATCAGAAATAACAGTCATGCCATTATTCACCAGTGGACAGATCTTACCTGGCAAGTTGGTATTTTAGAACACATGGTCCACTGATAGATAAGACTGTGGATGGCTTTTCTCTTCCACCAACCTGCATAGTACCTTAAGGCACCATGGAAGCTAGTCAGCAGAGAGGAGGCTTCCAGATCAGTTCCGGTTTGGTTGCTCTATGTCCTACAACCAATGTAAGCTGTCTTCGGCAACAGGGACTTATCATCTAAACCAATGGCAATGGTAATAGGCTGTATTATCTTAGGGGCCTACGTAGCCTCCCTTATCAATAGTTCATAGGATGCTGTCTCACTACTGGCACTGGGATTTTTCTTTAATAATCTATGGATTCTGGAAATAGCGTTATCCATCTATGTAAAGTACCTTTGTTCAAACTCTTTTTTAACTTTTGATTTTTTATTTTTAAAAATATTTTATTTTTTAAAAAGATTATAATCTTATATACCTTCTCCCTTGCCCCCATTCCAGTGAGGGTTCTTCTCAGTGGGCCTATTGGCATTCACTTTGGGGTCATGAAGGCCTCAGTCAGTCTTGGTGTGTATGTGTGTGTGTGTGTTGGGTGGGGGGAGCTGTGCCTCAAGATAATTCTTCCCACCCTGTGGCTCTTACATTCTTTCTGCATCCTCTTCCACAATGTCCCTGAGCCTTTGTGGGCATGTTAGCAGTCTGATTTAGAGTTGATCTCTCTTTTGCTTCTGGATTTCTGTATGGATAAGTTTTGGATAATCATCATGTCTATCACCATCTCTATAGAGCTAAGTATCAAGCTAGCAGTGAAAGAAGTACTCTTGTCACTGCAACCTCTACAATTTCTCCTGGGCCCCCACAGATGTGGTAGAGGTGACACATCAAACTCTTTTAAATTATAGTTTTACAAGGTAATAGGTTTCCATAAAACTTTTTTGTTTTGTTTTGTTTTTCGAGCTAGGATCTCACTTTGGCCCAGGAATTCACTATGTAACCTCAGGGTGGCCTTGAACTCAGGGTGATCCTCCTACCTCTGCTTCCTGTGTTAGGATTAAAGGTGTGCACCACCATGCCTGGCTTTTTTTTTTTTTAATATTAGAGAGAGAATTAACAGGCCAGGGCCTCAGCCACTGGAATAGAACTCCAGATGCTTGCACCACCTAGTGGGCATGTGTAACCTTGCCCTTGCCTCACTTTTGTGCATCTGGCTTATGTGGGATCTGGAGAGTTGAACATGGGTCCATAGGCTTCATAGGCAAGCTTCTTATCCACTCCAGCCCCATATAACTTTTCACATATCCTTGATTAGTTGGTTAGTTAGTTAGTTAGTTAGTTAGTTTCTTCTTTAAAATCTTATTTATTTATTTGAGAGAGCAATAAAGAAAAAGAGAATGGGTATAACAGAGCCTCTTGCTAATGAAAATTTACTCCAGATGCATGTGTCATTCTATGTCTCTGACTTTATGGAAGTACTTGAGAATTTAACCCAGGCTGGAATGGGTTCTGAGGTATCAAACCTGTGCTATCAGGCTTTACAAGAAAGAGCACACAGGAGCCATAGATGGTCACTAGAAAATTTTCAGTGCCAGGGTTGAGATACCTTCCAGTGAGTTGTTGGCCAGGGAGGCCCCTGATGCCCCCAGAACATTACAGGCCATTGCCAAGGCCCTTTGTTTCCCACCAGGAATAGATGATAAGACCATATTGCTGAAGACTCTACATATTTGGGCTGCAAGGGCACTGAGACATCCTGTTGGAGCTGAGTTGAAAACCTCTATGTAGACCAGCTGACAGAAAGCTGGAAAAAGCCATGCTGCATGCAGTTCAATGGGAGAGAGAGAAATCACCAGTGAAGATACCCAACAGTGGACACTGCAAGCCTTATATTTGGCCAGCTAGGCTAAATGAGCCAAGGGGTGCATGTCTGTTATGAGGGAAATCGACTGCCCTCTAATTTGACTGGAGGCCCGCTCCATGGGAGGGAATACATCCCTGAAACCGAAAACCTACAACAGGGGTAGTCATGAGCCCTAGGGGTGTAATGTCTGCTGCTGTCTGACTAAATGTATATACTGTGCTCACTAAACTTCCCAGTAAGCACTTCTTTTAATGTTCATGTATATATATTAATTCTACTCTCACTTTTGGTTAGAGAAGCTTCTCTTTTCAGATGGCAGTGACCTTGGGATGACTCAGAAGGTACCATGGTGCTGAAAAGAAGTGATGGAGGAGTGCTCAGTCCTGAAATATCTCTATATAAAAATTAATAAATAATTTCTCTACTGCCTTACCCATTTGGATCAAGGTGTAGCCTGGACTCAGTGAAAAGCATGTACTGAGGTTAAGGGTACAGGTCATGCTCTCACTCCTGGAGAGAGAAAAAGCAATTTCTAGAGCTGCTTATCAGTTCACTGACTGGGGTTCATGTATAAAACCAAGTTTAAAGGACAAATAAGATGCTTATTAGGCTTTCCTTGGGTACTTTCCATTACTACTATGTGACTAGGTGCTGTGCTAGACAAATCAATAGGGGCTGGTTGTATGCTGGGAACATGGGAACAGAAGCAAGCAAAGAAAGCTGTAAAAGACACCCACTGCTTATTCTTAGCAATCGCGATGGCCTCCGACAATACATGACTAATGTCCCTAACCAGAAAAGGTGATTTTTCACTCTATGTGTTTCACTTGTTACATTTTCAACAGATTGTTATTTATTATCTATCTATCTATCATCATCATCTATTATATTTCTATCTAATTTTTTTGGCTTTTTGACCTAGGGTCTCACTCTAGCTCAGGCTGACCTGGACTTCACTATGTAGTCTCAGGGTGATCTCGAACTCATGATGATCCTCCTATTTCTGCCTCCCAAGTGCTGGGATTAAAGAAATGTGCTACAGCGCCTGGCTTTTTCTATCTAATTTTAGAGACAAGATGCCATGTGTCCCCAGTCTGTCCTCAAATTCATACAACTCAAGATGATCATGAACTTCTGCCTCCACCTCTCCAGTGCTGGGTTTACAGACATGTACCACCACAAATGGTCTATGCAGTTCTGGGGATTAAACCCAGAATTTTCTGCATGCTAGGCAAGCACTGTCCCAATGGAATTACAACTCCAGCCTTTTTTTTTTTTTTTTTTAAGACAGGGTCTCATACAGTATAGGCTACTCTCAAACTTGCTATATAGCCAACAATAACCTTGAACTCCTGATCCTCTTGCCTCATTCTTCCAGTTGCTAGGATTATAGGCATGTGCTATCATATCTAGTCTTAGATTGTAATTTTTGTTTTATCTATTTTTTTAGGTTGTCATTTTTAAAATAAGACATTTGAAATGCTTCACTTCAGATATTTGAGAAATATGTGTAACACCTATTTCTCCAGTCTTATTTGATAAGTGAGGTATGATTTAATTTTATTTAAGGTATATCTAAGAACAAAGCCAAGTTTGTTATTATATAATCCATTTCAACTTTACCAGGCTGTCCTCAAACTCCTGAATTTCTTGATAGTCTGCTAAGTGCAGGGATTACAAGCATGAACCACCACACTTGTCTTTCACATTTGCATGTTCTCTAAAGCTAGTAAGACTTGTTCTTTTTAGTGAGTTGTGGTGGCACAATCAGTAATTTCACACTCAGTAACACCACACTCAATAATCCCCTACTCAGGAGCCTGAGCAGGGGTATCATTGTTGAAGTTACTTTCTCATTTCTGGAACAAAGTATCTGACCAAAACCAGTTGATGTGAGGAAAGTTTTTTTTTTTTTTTTTTTTAATTTTGGTGTGTAGTCTCAAGGGGAAGGAAGCTTCATGATAGCAGGATATGGCAGAGTCTGGACATCACTCCTGCCACAGAAGGTAGTAAATAGCAACAAGAGGGTGAGGCAAACTATGGCAAAGGGGAGCGATCTATATAATACCTCCAAGCCTGCCCCCCAATAGCATACCTTCTCCAGAAAGGCTCCAGTTCCCAAATTGCCACTAGCTGAGGATGAAGAATACAAAATGCATGAATTTATGGGGACATCTGATTCAAGCCACCACATTTTGGTCCTGGCTCCCATAAACTCACAACCATCTGTGATATAAAATGCAATGCATTAAGTCCAACTTCAAAACTCCCTATAGTTTTTATTAATCCCAGTACTGTTCAAACACCTCCATAGTCCAAGGCCTTTTAACTCTGAGACTGTAAAACCAAAACAAAACAGAAAAAAAATACACATAATGGCACAAAGTAGACATTCACACTACAAACGATGGCATTGGATATAGCAAGCATGGCAAACAACAAATCCTATAGTTCCATGTCCATCTGGGACCCACAGTGCGGTTTCCAAGGGTCTAATTCTGCCCCTCAAGATGGGCTGCCTACAGCCCAGGGAAAACACCATCCTGAGCTGGCAGCTCATCTTGATAGAACCCCACAGTCCTAGAATCTCCACTGTAACTCATGGTTCTTTTTATGGCTTCAACACTTCCCTGTGCAAGGACTCCAGTAACCCTGCCTCACATTGCACAGTAGCCATTTCCAAAAAACAAATCATATTGCAAATCTAATTATCCTTTTTATTTTTTAAAATAAATTTTATTTATTTATTTATTTATTTATTTATTTATTTATTTATTTATTTATTTATTTATAAGCAGAGAGATATAGAGAAAGAGAATGGGCATGTCAGGGCCTCTTGCTGTTGCAAATTAACTCCAGATCCATGTGCAGTTTTGTGCATCTGGCTTTACATGGGTACCAGGTATTGAACTGCTTTAACTGCTGAGCCATCTCCCTAGCTCCCCAATGACCATTTCTTTCCTTTACTTGTTATACTCCCATAATACCAGGCAGGCTACAACATTCTTTAATCCAGGTGGGAATAAAGCCAACTTTGAAGAGCAGGGCACTCCTTCTGTATTCAGGACTCCTACTTTCAAAAGAGCTAGTGTTCTGCTGTCCTAATGTAGAAAATGTGAACTAATCCCAATGGTAGTTGTGGTCATTTGAATAGATGCCCCAGCTAACTGGTTGGAGGAAGTGCCACTGGATAGATCCTAAGGTTCAGCTCTAAGGTGTGGTGGTAGATTTGGAACTCCAGTCTAAAGATATGCAGAGTGCTTAAGCTCTACATGGAGTTCCTGTAGTGTGCTTGCTTGCTTAGTGGTGGTTTGTGGCTCTTCTTTCTCTGCTTGGCTCTGGGAAAGCAGGCTAGCTTCTTCTGCCATTATGGAACTTCCCCTGGATCTGTAATTAAAAAAAAAATAATCCGGGCTGGAGAGATGGCTTAGCAGTTAAGCGCTTGCCTGTGAAGCCTAAGGACCCCGGTTCGAGGCTCGGTTCCCCAGGTCCCACGTTAGCCAGATGCACAAGGGGGCGCACGCGTCTGGAGTTCGTTTGCAGAGGCTGGAAGCCCTGGCGTGCCCATTCTCTCTCTCCCTCTATCTGTCTTTCTCTCTCTGTCTGTCGCTCTCAAATAAATAAATAAAAAATTAAAAAAATATATTAAAAAAAAAAATCCCTGCCAGGCATGGTGGCACCCAGGGATAGGAGGATCACTGTGAGTTCGAGGCCACCCTGAGACCACATGGAGAATTCCAGGTCAGCCTGAGCTAAAGTGAGACCCTACCTTGAAAAACAAAAAACAAACAAACAAAAAATCCTTTTCCTCCATAACTGTGCCTGGTTTGGAAGTTCATCTCAGTGACCTAAAGCTGTCTGTTACAGTTGTGATCTCTGAAATGAATGTAGCTGAAGCAGGTTATAGTCTCAAGCCCAAAACTTTCTTTCTTCTTGTGCCATATCCATCTGAACACACAAGTCTATTTCTTTAAAGCTCAAGCTTGCACCGGAGCTAGCCTCTCACGCAAACTTTCACTAGCCCCATCTAAACTAATCTCTTTCTTCCTCTCATAACCCAAGATTACACAATCCACAGTTCTTTCTACATTTAGATCTTTCAACTCTCAACAGAATGGTCCATCAAACTCTATACAGCACTGAAAGGCATCTATTAGTCCAAGGTCTCAAATCCTTCCATATTCTGCCTGCAAATCAGTTCTAAAAGGCTGGAACCACAGTCAGATTTCTAGCAGTAATGACCCAAATGTTGATACCAATTTTCTTTTTTTTTTTAAAAAAAAAATTATTTATTTATTTATTTATTTGAGAGCGTCAGACACAGAGAGAAAGACAGGTAGAGGGAGAGAGAATGGGCGCGCCAGGGCTTCCAGCCTCTGCAAACGAACTCCAGATGCGTGCACCCCCTTGTGCATCTGGCTAATGTGAGACCTGGGGAACCAAGCCTCGAACCGGGTCCTTAGGCTTCACAGGCAAGCGCTTAACCGCTAAGCCATCTCTCCAGCCCTGATACCAATTTTCTGTTTGCAGTTACTTTCTTGTTGGTTGGACAGACATGCAACCAAGGCAGCTAATGGGAGGAAAGGCTTTATTACAGGTTTATAGATTCCAGAAGAAGCTTCATCATAACAGAAGAAGTTGGCTTATTTCATCCATAGAAAGAGAACAACAAGCACCAGCAAGTATGTGCTGGCTGTGAACATGTGGGGCTGGACTTAAGTTCTGCCCCCAGGGACATACCTCCTCTTGCAAGGCTCCACTTCCCAGATTGCCACCAGCTGAGAACCAAGTATATAAACACATGAGTTTTGGGGGGCCATTTGATTCAAACCACCACAAATATCATGAGTTTAAGGCCTACCTAATATCACTTTGGGAGACTAACTCAAAGAAGGAGGAGAAGGAGGGAGAGGAAAAACAGGAAGAGAAAGGAAATAGAGGAGGAGAAAGAAGAAATGTCTTAAATATAATATTTAGACTGAATTCACTACTGAACCCAATAGTGAAAATTCTACTGAACTTACAGAATTGTGTGAATTTGTTGTATATATTTAATATTATGCAACATAGACTTTGGTCTATATTGAAATGTTTTATCTATAAATAGTAATGTATAACAAATTTATATATACATCTGTGTTGGCAAAGTTTCTTTCCAACTTACTTTTTTTGGCGCGTGTGCATGTGCAGATATGCATGTCTGTGCATACTCATGTGGAGGCCAGAGAGAGATGTCAGGTGAATTTTTTGTTTGTTTCAACCTTTTTAATTTTTATTTTCCCAAGGTAGAGTTTCTCTGTAGCCCAGGATGACCTGGAATTCACTATGTATCTCAGGCTGGCTTCAAACTCACAGTGATCCTCCTACCTCTGCCTCCCAAGTGCTGGGATTAAAGGTGTGCCCTACCACACCTGGCTTTGTTTCTTTCTCTCTCTCTCTCTCTCTCTCTTTTTTTTTTTATTGGTTATGTATATAGTGTGTATGCAGTCATGTTGGTACCATCGTTAGCCTCCTTCCTATCCTCTCTCTTCCACAGGGACCCTCCTCATTGGGGAATATGGGTCATGGGGATAGCCATTGGTTATGGGTAAGAGGCAGTGTCTCTGTGCATAATGACCCAACATGGGGCTCTAACAATCTTTCTGCCCCCTCTTCCTCAAATTTCTCTGAGACATATTGGGCTCATCTTAGGTCTACTTCAGTGATGAGGTCTTGGGAGCCTCTGTGTCTCTGGATATCTGGTTTGGTATGAGTTGAGTGTTCTCTGTGTCTATGTCCTTCACCTTTGTGCTGGTACCAGGTTCACAGAGAAAGCAGCCTTCTTGCTCATTTCCCCAATTACTCTTGGTTTTAGCTAGGGCCCTGTTGAGGTATGATGGGCTGATTCTCTCCTTATGATCTGCATTCATCTGAAAAAGCAAAGAAAATTCTCCAATAGAGGAGGAAGTCAGTACCAGATAAATGGGATAACTATTATTGTTTTAGAGAGAATTTAATAGGTGTTGGCCCTCTTGTATCCCACAATTGGTGGGAGCTTGACAGTGGAGAGCAGGCTTATTTTTTGGATATGGTTCTGACTTGTTTCCCATCTGCAGTCATTCCACTGAATGAACCAGTTAGCAAAATCAAGAGCAGTTGGTTACCCACCAGGGCTGTGTGCCACTATTGCACTTGTATGAGCATCACATCAAGTTGTTTCAACTTTTTGTTAAAAAAACCAAACTGTTTATGTGGGTACTGAGGGATTGAACTCAGGTCCTCATGCTTGCAATATAAGCAGTTTACCTGCTGAACTATCACTCCAGCCCTCTGGTGTTTTCTTTGGTTAGTCTTTTGCCTTATTTCCCCAAGTTTGAGTCTTTCAGTGAACCCAGTGTCTCTTGGTTTTAGCTACACTAGCTGACCAGGGATCTCCAGTGATCCTCCTGTGTCTACCTTGCAACCCCTGCCCTCAGTACTGGAATCACAGGCACATGCAGCCATGCCTGACTTTTATGTTATACTGAGGATTAAACTCAGCTCCTTATGCTTGCACAGCAACTGCTCTTACCTAGTGAGCCATTTCTCTAGCTCTCTTTCTAACTTAAAATGATAGTAATTTTAATTTCTTCAGTTACAGTTTAAGGAAATCCTTGCTTGCATTTTTTTTGAGACAGGGTCTTGCTACATAGCCCTGACTGGCCTGTAACTCTGTGTATACAAGGCTGGCCTCAAACTTAAGGAAATTTTCCTATCTCTGCCACTTAAGTGTTGGGAATACATGCATCAGCCTCAGCACCATGCTTCCATTAATGCTTTTATTCTATTTTATTGCATCTGTCAGGCTTGCTGGCCTGCGAACTTCTGAATTCTACTCTTCATTGCTATAGATGCTTTGCACCTCCAAGGAGTTGTTGGCAGTAAATGGGAGGGGAAGACAGTTCTTCAATGGTTTATCCACTGGTAAACTGCACATGCTCTCTTTCTTTTTAAAGAAAGTAGAGAGGTCCTAGTTGAGATGAGGAAAGGGATCAACAGGACTAGGACATGTATAAGAAAGGACAACGGGGGAAGAATATGACCAAAATATATCATATACATGTATGATACTATAAAAAATGTTTTTAAAACTTTGAAAAGCAAACAATATCCCCTAAAACACAAGTCTATCTGTCACTTCTATCTTGACAGGAATAAACATCTCCTTTACTTCTCAATGAGCACAAGATCATTCTATTGGTTCTGTGATTTAGAGAAGAAAAAAGCACCCAATCTAGGCTCAAAAATTGAAAAATTCTGTACATGCTTGTAATATATTTGGGAAGTGATTGCAGAACAATCAGTTCAATGTGCTAGTCTCAATTATGAGGTCACACTATGTTACACAAGGACCTGTTAAGTATAAATAAATAAATACATCCCCCACACCAAAATAAACTGCAAACAGGGAAGGATAAGAGCCAGGATGATTTGTAATTATTATAATAATGAAACATTTTGTTGGAGGTCCCAAGGTTGCATATCTACAGCTTCAGTGACTTATGGTCACTGTCATGGGTGTCCACAGCTGCCCCAGGTCTCTCCCTCTCTTGCCCTGTGCCCTCTTAGCTACTTTCCTTCCCTGATGGCATACACCTGTTCCACTTCTCCCTGGGTCTTATTGATAGTCCCTTCCAGCAGCAACTTCCTCCAGGTCCCTCTCTCAACCAGCACAGCTTACAGTTGTGGCTCCTGAACCCCCACCTGCCATGTACCACAAGGCCCAGTCTTGAACATCTCAGTTTACTCACTTCTTCCCCATCCTAAGCCATGACACTTCCCTTCTCTGCTTCTCCCCCAGCTGCCCACATCATCATTCTTACCTGCAGAGGTACTGCCAGTATACCTGTAGGTCAACAGCAAGCTCCCTTCTACCATCTTTCTTTCTCTTAAAGCTACAGTGCCACCCAAATTGTGGCAGATTAATAAAGTTGATTCATAGCCCATGCTTTTGTCTCAGACCCTCTTTCTTGAACCCCCCACCACCAAAGAAACATAGCTGACAGAAGCTATTTGCATATCATCTATGAAGCCCTGGGTTTGATTTCCATTATAGCATAAACTATGCTTGTAACTCATGCCTATGATCTCAGCACTCCAGAAGACCAGAAGTTCAAGGTCATCCTTAGCAATATAGAGTTTTAGGCCAGCCAGGGTCACATGAGACCCTGTGTCAAAAAAAGTGGTGAGAGTGGCTGGAGAGATGTCTTAGCAGATAAGGCACTTGCTTTCAAAGCCTGATATTCTGGATTTGCTTCCTCAGTACCTATGTAAGTGTGTGCAGCATTTGTTTGCAGTGGTAGGAAACCCTGGCATGCCCATACTCACTCTTTTTCTCTCTTCACCCCCTCTCCATTTCTTTCTGTGTGTCTCTTTTTCAGATAAATAAATAAATAAACATTTTCTTAAAAGTGGGAGAGTTGGGAATATGGCGCAGCAGTTAAAAGTGTTTGCTTGCAGAGTCTACAGGCCCCAGTTCAATTCTCCAGTACCTATGTAAAACTATATGCACAAAGTAGTGCATGAGTCTGGAGTTAATTTGCCGTGGCAGGAGGCCCTGGTGCACCCATACTTTTATCTCTCTCTGTTTCAAATAAATGATTTTTTTTTTTTTAAAAAAGGTCACAAATTTAAGGACTGTCTGATCTACCAGTGAGTTCCAGGCAAACCTGGCAATATAGTGAGACCTGGCCTCAAAACACTAAAACTAAATCAAACCAACCCAAAACATGTAATTCATGTTCTTCTACATCCAATTCTCATTGTCTTCATACTTAGGTTTCAGCACTGTCATGACAGTGTTTTGTTAACATGGGAAAGTAAAATGCAAATAGTAGATTAAGTCCCAAGAATTGGAGACGAGATCACAGAATGAAGAAACCTTAAAGGTAAGACTGCTTCTTATTTCACAGATGTTGTGCCCTGACATAGAAAACCTATGACATTCAGTTCGCATTTGAACTTTTATTATTTGTTAGCTCAACAATTTACTCAGTTTTATGTGTAGTGAGTATCTCTTTACTAACAAGATGAGGTTGGGATCACACCCCACTGAGAAACCTTAAGAATAAAGCTGATTTCTCAGATGGTTTAGTTGTCTTTCCACTCAGGAAAAGAAAGAAGCTACTGCTTACCTTTCCTCTTTCCTCTAATTCTGTCGACAATTTAACATAGTGTCTGAATTCCAACTCTAAAGCCAGGTGTGGTGGCATACCACTGTCATCCTAGCACTTGGGAGATGGAGGCAGGAGGATCAGGAGTTCAAGGCTAGTATGTAGTACTTAGTGAGTTGGAGGGCACCTTGGGCTACATGAGTCTCTGCCTCAAAAACAACAAAACAAAACAAAATAACAACAAATAACAAAACTGCATATTTATAATGCTCTTGGCTGCTCACCAGAGCTATATGGTAAGACCCTGTTGCTAATGACACCACATGCTTCAGTTGCAAGACATTGAGAAAGTGAGCTAGAACTGGGTTGGAAGTCTCTTACCTGCTTACTAGCTGTCACAGTGCTAGAAAGTGCTGTGCATGATGGAGGAAAGAGAGAGAAAGAAGAGAGAGAAATATCAAAATAAAAGGGGGGCCATTGGAGCAAAGAAGAGGTTCATTAGAAGTGGAACAAGGGATATGGGACAAAAGCAAGCACTAGGAGAGGTTTATGATCAAAATACATTATGTTCATGTATGAAAATTGTCAATAAAAATGTTAAAAACATGGGCTAGGGAGATGACTCAGCAGTTAAAAGTGCTTGCAAAGCCTAGTGACCTGGCTTCAGTTTCCCAGCCCCCCATGTAAAGCTGAATAGGCATTCATTTTCAGAGTCAAGGGACTCTGGTACATACATACTCCCTACACACCAATAAATACATAATGTTTTTGTTTTTCAAAAATACCAAGGTGGTGGCATATACCTCTAATCCCAGAACTAAGGAGGCTGAGTCACGAGGATTGCCATAAATTTGCAGTCAGTTTAGCGTGAGTTCCAGGTCAGTCCAGGCCACAGTGGGACCCTGCTTTGAAAAAAAAAAAAAGTTAGCAAAAGAAATAATTAGCTTGATCTGTTTGTAGGAAAAATCACACATTGTTTATAGAATTTTGAGGAAAACAAATATATATAATAAAGTTTGTAAACATTGGAAAAGCCAGTACAAACTAAGGGTTCTTAATTTTGTTCCCTTGTTGCTAAGGGTAGGTATCTGTGCAAATGTTACATAGGCAATAAGATTATCTTTTGTTAGTTTAAGTTATTTTTGTTGTTGCTTCTCTTAAGACAGGGGTACATGCAGCCCAGGCTGGCTTCAATCCTATATAATTGAGGAGCAGAAGATGACCTTGAACCTTTACCCTCCTGTCCCCATCTCTCAAGTATTGAGATTGTGGAAGTACATTACTACCCCTGACTTTAATACCTTGTCACAAATGAAGGGAAGGAGCTGAACCTACATTCCAGGAAATGTTATCAGCATGGAAAGTACCAGAAACCATTTTGGTAGGGCTATGGAAAAAAGGCTGAAAGTATTGAATATTGTGATTCATAAGGCTCCTAAAATCCTACAATTCTGTCAGAAACATTTTTAAATAGTTTCATGAAAGGTTGGAATCAATAGTCATTGAACTGATTGGCCAAATTACTACCACTTTTTGTTGTGATCATGCAGTTGGAGATACCAGTAGTTAGCTCTGGGTGACTGCCATCAGAATACAACAGAAGATCAGGTTTTATTAATTGGGCTTTTATTTCAGTTCTGTTTGTATTTGTGGGATGTTACACTGCCACATTATGGGCAGGAGGCTTTTCGGCTTGCTAGCAAGAAATAGTGCATAACTAGTTCTTCCCTAAAACATCATACACTGATAATAGCATTGCCATTATCACTCTAGAATGAGTACATGAGAAAATTATGGCTATTAATCATAAGAATTAAAGTAGTAACTGTGTACTGTTAAATGCAGATATAGAAAATGACAGCTGCTTCAGAAGTCAGTTTCTATATTAGTTGATCAGAAATCATAAAACTCATCCCAAGAAGGGGATTTTCTAGAAGTTTCTTTTATGCTAAGTCATAGTCAAAGTAATCAGCTATTTCATTTTGCCTAGCATTAAAAATTTCCCTAGAACTCTCCATGCTGAAACTGAGAAAATTTGAAGAACACTGGACAGAGCAGATTCCCCCTAAATTTGACACAGCACTGCTGTCCTTCACAGGGATTTTTAGCCGTTTTAGTTCTAGAAAATTATTACAGACTTATGGGAGCTCACAGTAACGTTTATCGTACAAAAGGAATGAATGGGTTAGAGGCAAATTAATTTAAAGTGAGACATAGTAGTTTAAGCCTGTAATCCCAGCATTTGAGTGGTGCAGGTAGGACGAGCAGGAATTCAAGGCCAGCCTCAGCTATATAATGACTTCAAAGCTTCTCTGTGCTACATAAGACCCTGGTTCAAAAAATTTTAAAAAGGAACACTTTAAAGAAAGAAATGAATACTGAATTTTATATTATTAGCAAACATTGATTTATTTATTTTTGCATGTGTATGTGGTATGTGTGTGCGTGTTTGTATGTATGTGTGTAGTTGCATGTGTGTGAAGGCTAAAGGTCGATATTGTGTGTCTTTCTCAGTTGTAGTCTTTCTTATTTTCTTCCTGAACCTAGAATTTACCCATTCAGTTAGGCTAGCTAGCCTGCAAGTTTTAGGATTCTTTTGTTTTTGCCTCCCCAGCGCTGGGATTAAAGGCATGCCCCATGCTGCTTGGCGTTTACTCATTCTTGCATGACAACCACTTTACTCAATGAGCTGTCTCCTCCGCCCCCCTAGCAACACCATTATGAGCAAATATTTCTCAACTGTTGGGTAGACAAATACACTTGATTTTATCCAAAAGGCTTGTCATGCTCTCAGTGTAGTTGTCTGGGAGCAAAAAGAATGATGAGTAAGAAGGCAATATTTCTTATGATATCAACTTATCTTTAAAAGTTTCTTCCTTTCTTTCTTTCTCCCCCTCCCTCCCTCTCTCTCTGTCTCCCTTTCTTTCTTTTCTTTTTTTTTTTTTTTTTTTTTTTTTTTTTTTCGAGGTAGGTCTCACACTAGCTCAGGCTGTCCTGGAATGCACTGTGTAGTCTCAGGGTAGCCTCAAACTCATGGCGATCCTCCTACCTCTGCCTCCCTGGTGCTGGGATTAAAGGTATGCACCACACGTCTGGCTTCAAAGTTTCTTTCTTTCTTTCTTTCTTTTTTTTTTTTTTTTAAATCTTATTTATTTGAGAGAGAAAGACAGAGAGTGTGGGTGCTCCAGGCCTCCTGTCACTGTGAATATACCCTAGGTGCATGTGTCACTTTGTACATCTAGCCTATGTGGGTACTTGGGAACCAAACCTTGGCTGTCAGGCTTTGCAAGTAAGTACCCTTAACCATTGAGTAATTTCTCCAGCCTCTCAAAATTTCCTCTACTGAACTCCTTGAAGTTTTATAAACTGTAGAATCAATAATATGGAAATTATTTAAAAGCAAGGGGAGACCATTAGTTTCAAATGAAAATTTATCTTAGAGCCAATATTTACTGTCAGATGAGTACAGGTGTGACACAACATGGCTCAGTAGCTTAGTGGTTCGAGGATCAATTTCCTTGCCTGCAATGATCTTGAGTGTTCACTAATGTAGGAGTAAAGGAATGGCAGGGTTATCATGATGATTGGCCATGCACACCTCCTTTCCTATTGTTGCTGTTGCAGGCATTGCTTAAGCCCTGAATCCAGAGAAAGGAGGTAAGGCAACTCTGCTCGAGCCATCCTGAGATATTGGTAAGCTGTTACCAGAAGAAGATTTGGCACTAGAATCTCTGGGGTAGTCAGTGTTTCAGGTGCTCAGACTTGCAACAGTTCCCAAGAACAGACTATAGACAAGGTGTGATAGCCTCAAGAACTTTCTTGAAGTGCCTTACATTATTTGGTCTCCATTGTCTCTGCTTTCTTATGGCCATCCACTTGGCATGATTTTATGATTCATACCACAAGCATTTGTACTACACTTGACATTTAATCTTATTTGCAAAATTTCACTCCATGGCCCATTAGCAAAGGTTTTATGTTCTAGTAATACTTTCTACTGCCTTCTTACTGTTTGTTCCTATATTTTACATATCATCACATAATCATATTACTTTCATGGGGCTTATGAGCCAGAGAGCAGTACCTCCAAGGCATTGGTTTTTACAGGGCTGGCAGAATGCTTGTTTCAGATGAATAAACCATTGAATTCATAATAAGGAATTGTTGAAATTGTATTGTAAAGTTGAGAGCCCACAAAGCCCCTCTGTGCCCTGGATGGGCTTAGAAATCCCCAAGCTAGTGACTTTTCAAGTCTCAAGTTGTTCTGTCTTACAAATAGCAAATAATTGATAAATGTAGATATGAAGAGTGACAAATAATGAATGATTTACCTAAACATAGAATAGAGGACTAGAGAGATGGCTCAGTTGCTAAAGGTACTTTTTTTGCAAAGCCTGCCAGTTTGTGTTTGATTCCATAGTACCTACTAAAGCCAAATACTCAAAGTGGCACATGCGTCTGGAATTCTTCTGTAGTGACAGGAGCCTCTGGTGTGTCAATTTTCTCTCTTTTAAATATGAACATTTTTTTAAAGATTGGATAGAAATAAAAAACTTCCAAGTTGAGAAGGGATCATCCCACCCCCCACACCCTCATGCTCAGCTAGGAGTAGTCTTGAGAAATCCAGATAGCAAGTTAGATCATGTCTTTAAAAAAATATTTATTTATTTATTTGCAAGCAGAGAGAGATAGAAGAGAGACAAGGAGAATGGGTACACCAGGGCTTTCAGCTATTGCAAATGACCTCTAGATGCATATACCACTTTGTGCATCTGGCTTTACGTGGGTACTGGGAAATCAAACTTGGGTATAGATCATGTCTTTTTATAGATTATGCATGTGGTTGGGATAAGCCTCATTGCCAAATACAAGTGCATGATCTTCATTGATTGGTGGGCACAGACTCATAAATGGCCTGCCTATGGGAGAACAAGACTATAAAAATTAAGGAGAAAGAATCAGGAAGTTCTTTATTTCCAGTCTGCATCAGACTGAATCAGACTGAAGTTCTAGTCTCACCTTAATCAGTTGGTGACAAAATTCTGTTTAGTATTTGTCATGTCTTTGGAAGTTGCTTTTTCCTACTTCCTCTCAGTAGTTTTCCTCATCTCAAGCATCTGAAGTGGAAAATATCCAGGCAGAATGAGATAGAATGTTTGTAAAAAGCCTTGGTATGGCCTAACTCAGATACCAGACTTAGCATCACTGCTTGGACGTTATGCCTGAATCCACAGATCCTCTGAAATTATAAAGGCTAGGGGAGATTATGCATTTCCAGAGATGAGTTCTAGCATGAGTGAAATGGCCAATCTTGAGCAGTTAAGTCAGTTTCAGGAGGGGAAAATGAAGAAGGGTTTCTTGGCCATCCCATCCATCCTGATACTAAGTGGGACAGGAAGACATAGCACTACAAAATGAGCTAGTGGGAGAAAGTGGCCAACAAAGGTGTGGACAATCAGGAGTCTAAGATGCTCAGAAGCACCCATCCTGACAAGATACACACACCAGAGCAAAGGTAGCATGTGGCCTTGGTGGGTGGCCAATAGCCTTTTGATTGGCTAAGAGATCTGCTCAGTGGAAAGAACCCATAGCTGGAATTGGAAACCAGATCAGAATCCTATAGAGACAAAGATTTTGGCCTTCAATAATAAACTCTCACTAGTCTTTGCTAAAAGAGAGGGAAAATTCATCAAAATCTCCCTAAGTTAACAATGGTGACTCCATTTAATCTATGCTGACTTCATTCTTCACTGGAGAATCTGGTTTTTCTTTTTCAGAAGGTAGCAAGACCTGAGGAGGTAAACTACCCTTCACACTTCAGTCAAGGCCCAGGTGAAACCATAGAGGAGTTGGGGAGATGAGCAAGAGTGCTGCTTCTATCATGAGCTTGACAATGAGCACCAGGGTGAAGGAGACAGATGCTAAGGATATTTGACACTTATCAAAGCAGAGATCCAGAAGCTTCTAAGAGCTCATCACTGAAGTATACTTAAAACATCCACCATGGCTCAGGACATTTTTTGGAAAAGAAGGCAGAAAGAGCCATAGGTTGGGACATGCCCAGAGGCATTCCCTCCCCCCAGTAACTGACTGCTGCTCTCATAGCACATAACCCACAAATCCATGGTGAATACCAGCAACCCCACTAAAGAGGGCCCTCAGCAGAATGGAGACAGGGAGGAGGGAAAACATGGTACTGACACATAATGTATCCATACAAAGTATGTTCTTAATTAATAAAAGAGAGAAAGAAAACAGGAAATTAAACTTGTTTTGATTCCTTCTTCTGCAGGTCTAAAGGAGATTATGGAGACCTCGCCTCCAAGGCATTCAGAGAACTGAAGAGGACTATACTTGCTCTCACTTAAGAATGAGGAAGCAGAACAGAAAGTTGACCTAAGATTAAAAAAGCCACTGGAATCTGCTGAATGTATATTAGCACTTTGATCTGTTTTTGGAATTTGTTATGTATGTTCTTTTGAAAAAATATTTACAAAGATCTGGAATAAGAAGTAGAATGTAAGCAAGATGTGGTGGTGCATTCCTATAATCCCCACACTTAGGAGATAGAGGCAGGAAGATCAGAAGTTCTTGGTCAGTCTCCACTACACAGCAAATTTGAGGTCAAACTGGTCTACATGAGATTTTGTCTCAAAACAAAACAAAAATATTTTAGAAGCTAGAGAGATGGCTCAGCAGTTAAGGTGCTTGCCTATAAAAATACTGCAAGGTGGTAAAGAAATTTGACAAAGAAACCAGACCCAGATGATGCTCCAAATCCCTTTTGTCCCAAGAACCATATCCTGCTTTGCAGTTTTTGTTGGGCAAGCCTTTACTAGGAAGGCAATATGACCCTGAGCATACACCCAATATATTCAGCTGCACCTTGCTTGTAATATGTTATGTTGTTACTGCAGCCATAGGCCAACTTCCCTGAGCTTCTGTAATTTTTTACTTGTAGTCTCCAGTCACACAGCTCAGAAGTTTAGCCCACCAATAATATAAAGGTGATGTCAGACTGCTTGCCATACTGCCTATAAAAAAATCTGAGGGCTGGAGAGATGGCTTAGCGGTTAAGCGCTTGCCTGTGAAGCCTAAGGACCCCGGTTTGAGGCTCAGTTCCCCAGGTCCCACGTTAGCCAGATGCACAAGGGGGCGCACGCGTCTGGAGTTCGTTTGCAGAGGCTGGAAGCCCTGGCGTGCCCATTCTCTCTCTCCCTCTATCTGTCTTTCTCTCTATGTCTGTCGCTCTCAAATAAATAAATAAAAAATTAAAAAAAAAAAATCTGAGCCATCAAAGCTCAGTGCTCAGACTTTGAAAGGGATTCCTCTGGGCCCATGCTAACATGATAATATGCATTCATTGTGATTCTCCTTTCTGTCTCTGGTGCTGGTACTGTGTGCCTTAGTTTCCTAGGAGAGTAAAGATATTTGTTTGATACTAACATTAACACCTGATTTTAGCACAAAACTACAGTGGTTTGTTAATTTACTTACTGAATAAATCTTTACCAAGTGGTTTTTAGATTGAATTATATAAAATTTAGTTTTTGTTTTTCAGAGACAAGTGTCTCCCTATGTGTCTTTGGCTTGCCTGGAACTTGCGAAAGTAACCAACCTGAAATTATGTGCCATTTGTCCAAGATGTTTGAATCTATTTTCAGGTTAAAGGGCTCAGTAATGAAACTTCCCCTGATCTCAAAAGATTTATAGTATATTAGGGAATGCAACTTTTATTTGTTTATTTTTGTTTTATTTTTATTCATTTATTTATTTTTCTCAATTTTTATTAACATTTTCCATGATTATGAAAAAATATCCCATGGTAATACCCTCCCCCCCCACTTTCCACTTTGAAATTCCATTCTCCATCATATCCCCTCCCCATCTCCATCAGTCTCTCTTTTGTTTTGATGTCATGATCTTTTCCTCCTCTTATGATGGTCTTGTGTAGGTAGCATCAGGCACTAGGAGGTCATGGATATCCAGGCTATTTTATGTCTGGAGGGAGCAGGCCTGTGCTATCATGCCCAGTTTTATTTTATTTTATTTTTTTAAAATTAGTTTTCTATTCAGCAAATACAGGCAGTTTGGTACCATTATTAGGCTCATCCGTGACCTACCCCTCCCCAATGTCCCCTCCTTGTTGATGTATATGGGTTGTGCATTGTGGAGTTAGCCCACAGTTATTGGTACGATAAATGTCTCAGCATATCATGACCCAACATGTGGCTATGACATACTTTCTGCCCCCTCTTCTGCAAAATTTCCTTGAGCTATGTTGGGTTCATTTTTTGTCTGCTTCAGTGATGAGGTGTTGGGGCCTCTGAGGCTCTGGCTCTCTGATTTGGTGGGAGTTGAATTTTCTCTGTGTTGGTCTCTTTCCCCCTTGTGCTGGTATCTGGGTTCATCAGGAAAACAGCACCTTTGCTTGTTTTGCCAATTTTCCTTAGTTTCCTTATGGAGGTATGAGGGGGTGGCTCTCTCCTTAGGATCTGCATCTATCTGAAAAAGAGAAGCAGAATCTCCAACGGAGAGTAAGTTAGCACCAGGACAAATGAGATAACCCTTCCTTTTTTTAATAGAGAGTTTAATAGGTGTAGGCCCTCTTGTACCCCATGATTGATAGTAGCTTGATATTGGAGAGTGGGCTTAAGTCTGGATATGGTTCTGACTTGTTTCCCAGCTCTAGCTATGGGTCTTGCACCACTGAGGGGATCAGTTAGGCAAATCAAGAGCAGTTGGTTCCCCACCATGGCTGTGTGCCACTATTGCACTTGTGTGACACCCAGTTTTATAATTTCCTATAGACCATGATCCTCTATCTCCATTTGGCTTATGATATAGGTATATATCTTTTGCTTAGCAGATTAGGATCACAAAAGTAACTATGGTGGCAGAATGTGGTGGCTTCTGCCTATAACTCTAGTCCTCATGAGCCTGAGGCAGGAGGATTACTGTGAATTATTTCTAGGCCAGTCTGTACTGCAGAGTGACACTCTGTCTGGGCATTTGTATAAATAAACTATGCAAAAGTAATCCCAATAATGAGTAGAAAACATATAATTTTCTGCCCTCTCCTCATCCTATAATTCAACTCAAAGAGACCCTCTTTACTATGTCTTGGCAAATTGCCAAAATCATTTCTAAGTTTGTATTAATTTCCAGCATAGCTGCAAGAATTATGTTTAAAGTAAATTTTCTTTATTTCTCCTTTTTTTTTTTTTTTGAGACAGGGCCTTTTGTAGCCCAGGCTGGCCTTGAACTTGTTATACTTGAAGATGACTTGATCTTCTTTCCTCTACCTCGCAAATACTAAGATTACAGGTGTGTGCCATATGTGAAGAATGTGATTTTTCAAAAACTTTTAATTAGAGTGCTGGAGAGCAATTAAGACACTTGCCTGCAAAGCCTAATGACCTGGGTTTAATTCTTCAGTGCCCATGTAAAGCCAGATGCACAAAGTAGTGCTTATATCTGGAGTTCATTTGCAGTGGTTGAAGGCCTGGTGTGCCCATTCTCTCTGTCTGTCTGTCTTCTATTTCACTCTGCTTGTAAATAAATAAATAAAAATGTTTTAAAAAAAAACCTTTCAAAGGACTTCTAGGTAAGATGGTGGTATAGGAGTCATGCCAAACCAGCCTAGGTAGGGCTTTAAGCAAAACAATAGCAAAATAGAATTATAGGTTATTTTTAGACACAGAGGAGAAGCAGGAGAGACCAGAATCAGCCAGAAAGAAGGAAAAAGGCCAGAATCCCACTGAGGCACTTGAAGTCTGCTGAGCTGTGGGATCCACACACCTGCCCAGCACTGCCCCGCCAGACACCTAGCAAGAGCAGAGACCAAACAAGGGGATTTTCCAACCTCATCAGCCTCCTTGCAAAGTCAAGAAATCTGAAGGAAAGACAGCTGAGATCAACTAAGGAGCTACTAAAAGGCATAGAAGCAGGACTGTATGAGCAACTCCAGGCTTTCTGCACTCTCTCATCCCCTAACCATCAGAACCCATGAACCTCCAGCATTCAGTCCCTTGTGGAAGCACATCCAGCACAGCTGATCAGAACTCCAGATCCACAACACAGTATGGAAGGATTGAGTTGGGTACTCAGCATTGGTGAGATTTGAAGCCAACCCAAAAGATCATGAGGCCAACTGACAGAAAAAAGAAAAAAAAAAGGTGCATAGGCCTGCATTGGAAGAGCTAATCTCTCCCTGTCAGGGTAGGTTATGGGTTACATATTCTTGGTTGGCTTTACCATTTTCAAATAAGCTGTATTTGAGGGTTCAATATTGTTGCCTTTGATACTTTCAGAATTATAGGGCCTTTGTCTTTTGCTTCTGTCATTATTGGAGGCAGGGTCTGATTCAGATCCAGGCTTACCTGGAACCAAATTCAGAACAGAAATCTCCGTCTCAAAGCTGACAAGATTAAAGGCGTAGAGCAACACATATTCTTAGGGAATTTGGCTTTACAAGAATATATTTTTTTTAATCCCCACAATTGCATACTCTGTGTTGGTTTTTATTGATTGTGTATATTGCTCAGTTGAGGTTTAGAATTTGCCAGTAAATTGTTCCACCCAGTCCACTAGAATACTTGAATAGCAGGCAAACTCAACACCTAGGATTACTTTTGCAGTTGGATTGGGGTACAAGAGCTACATTTGGCACCTTAAACTCATATCCTGAAAGTATATGAAGGTGGATTGCAACATCAAAGAACACTGTAGATAAGTTGAAAATCTAAGCATCACATCAATTCAGAATGTCCCCTCCACTGAACACTTTCTTATTTCCAACTAGTCTCTCTCAAACCAAATCCAACAACACATCAAAAGCACTATCGACCTTGACCAAGTGGGATTCATACCAGGAACACAAGGGTGGTTCAACATAAGGAAATCTGTCAATGTAATACACCAAATAAACAAGCTTAAACATAAAAACCACATGATAATTTCAATAGATGCAGAAAAGGCCTTTGACAAGATACAACATCACTTCATGATCAAAACATTGGAGAGAATTGGCATAGTTGGTACATATCTTAACATAATAAAGGCAATATATAAAGCTCCAAAGGCCCAAATAATACTTAATGGAGAGAGACTGGAGGAATTCCCATTAAGATCAGGAACAAGACACCTCTGCTTTTCAATATAGTTCTGGAAGTCCTAGCTCAAGCAATAAGACAGGAGAAGGAAATAAAAGGGATACAATTTGGAAAGGAAGAAGTTAATTTAGCTCTTTTCACTGATGACATGATTGTATATATAAGAGACCCGAGAGACTCCATCCCAAAACTCCTGAAGGTGATTAACTCCTATAGCAAAGTAGCAGGATACAAAATCAATGCACAAAAATCAGTAGCATTTCTATATGCAAATGACAAAGATACAGAGAAAGAAATAAGGGACATAGTCCCATTTTCAATAGCAACAACAACAACAAAAAATAACTTGGAATAATGTTAACCAAGGAAGTGAAAGATCTATACAACAAAAACATAAAAACACTCAAAAACAAAATTGAGGAGGACTTGAGAAAATGGAAAGACCTCTCATGCTCCTGGATAGGCAGAATTAACATTGTGAAGGTGACAATCCTACCAAAGGCAATATATAGATTTAACACAATTCCAATTAAAATCCCTAAAGTGTTCTTCACAGAGATAGAAAAAATGATCTCAAATTTCATATGGAAAGGCAGAAGGCCTCGCATATCCAAACATATCCTCAGCAAAAGAAATACCTCTGGTGGCATCACCATACCTGATCTAAAGCTATTTTACAAAGCCATAGTAATAAAAACAGCATGGTACTGGCATAAAAACAGGAGTATAGACCAATGGAATAGACTTGAGTACCCAGACTTTGGGTCAAGCAACTATAGCTATTTGATATTTGACAAAGGCCCGAACAATATAGTCTGGAAAAAAGACAGCATCTTCAACAAATGGTGCTGGACAACTGGATAACCACATGCAGGAAACTGAAACTTGATCCATACATTTCCCCATACATTACACTCAAATCCAAATGGATCAAAGACCTCAATATAAGACCAGAAACTCGACTACTACTGGAAGAAAATGTAGGAAGTACTTTCCATGATATAGGAATGGAAAAAGACTTCCTGAACAAAACCCCAGTAGCTCAAGTTCTTAAACAGTCACTCAACCAATGTGATCACATGAAGCTGAAGAGTTTCTTTACAGACAAGCACACAATAAGCAAAGCCAATAGATTACCCACAGAATGGGAGAAAATATTTGCAGGTTATCCAACTGACAGAGGCCTAATCTCTAGATTCTACAAAGAACTCAAAAATCTAAACAGTAAGAAGTCAAACACCCCACTCACAAAATGGGGCAAAGAGCTGAACAGGCAGTTCACAGAGGAAGAAACAGAAATGGCAAACATACACTTAAGAAAATGTCCATCATCCCGAATCATCAGAGAAATGCAAATTAAAACAACTCTGAGATTCCCCTTTACTCCAATAAGGATAGAAAACATCAAAAAATCAGATGAAAATAAATGCTGGTGAGGATGTGGAGAAGCAGGAACACTCATCCACTGTTGGTGGGAATGTAGGATGGTACAACCACTTTGGAAAGCAATATGGAGACTCCTGAAAAAGCTGACTATAGAGATACCAACAGACCCAGTTATTCCCTTACTGGGCATCTACCCTAAACCCTTCAAACCACAGGCCAGAGAGATTTGCTCAACGATGTTTGTAGCGGCACAATTCGTAATAGCTAAGAGCTGGAATCAATCCAGATGTCCATCACTAGAAGAATGGATAACTGAGATGTGGTATATCTATACAATGGAATTCTATATAGCAGTAAGAAAAAATGGCACAGAGAAATTTGAGGAAAAATGGTTGAGCCTAGAACAGATCATTCTCAGTGTATTTTTAAAAACTTTTTGTTTATTTATTTATTTGAGAGTGTCAGGCATAGAGAAAAAGAGGCAGATAGATAGAGAGAGAGAATGGGAGTGCACCAGGGCTTTCAGTCACTACAAACGAACTCCAGACACATGATCCCCCTTGTACATCTGGCTAATGTGGGTTCTGGGGAACCAAGCCTCGAACTGGGGTCCTTAGGCTTCACAGGCAAGTGATTAACCACTAAACCATCTCTACAGCCCTCTCTTCTATTTTTATATCATCATTTTCTAAACCTGATATTATGAAGGTCTTGTGTAAGTTTGCAACAGCCACTGTGAAGTCATGAATATCATGGCTACTTTATTTCTGGAAGAGTGTATCCAAAGCATTCCTCCTCTATTTGTCTCTTACATTATTTCTGCCACCTTTTCCACTATGGTCTCTGAGCCTTGCTAGGTGTGAAAAAGATGTCTCAATGCTCAACTTCTGGTCAAGGTGGTGTCTGTCTAACCACACTGCACCTCCCAGTGGAAGAAAGACAAGATGTTTAGGGTTCACTGGGTCTTCTAGGTGTGATAAGACTCTAATAGACTCCCAGTGGGAGGGTGCAGAGGCGGAAAGTAGGGAATCGGCCTATTCCCATGCTCTCAGATAGCTCATCAGTCCCCCAATCCCCTCAAGCAGGTCACTTGGGACCCCATTGCAGGTGGTGGATGAGACTGTGTGACAGGGCAGGGCAGGGATATTGGACTGCTATGGGTCAGGTGAAATGCAAGAGGGGGATGAGGACATCCCCTCTGGTGGGAGATCCTAGGGAAGGGGGAACCCTAGCATGCTGGCCTATGTCCACTCACAGAGGTGCAGTAGTGTGGCAGACCCTGGAGGTGGTGGAGGGAGCACTAGCCTGCTTATGTAGGTCTGTTTAGGGAGGTGGAGGTGGTGGTGAGTGGGAATGCATTGACACGTGGAGGTCCCCTGGGGGATCACTAGACTGCCAACCTGGGTCGGCACACTAGGGTGGGAGACAGTGGTGATAGGATAGCTTGCATCCATGGAGGCCCACTGGGGGAATGCTAGCCTACTGGTCTAGGTCCATGTGACTGGGTGGGTGGTCAGTGGCAAGTGGGACAGTGTTTACAAGCTTGGAGGCACTTGTGGAGCTATGCTAGCCTGCTGGCTTGGATCCCCTTGCCTGCGGTTAGTGCAGGAGGAACCTACTGTCCCACCGCTTCACCTTTTAGCATTGCAGAATCATCATGCATTATCCTCCCCCTTAGCAACCCAGTCACAAACCAGTCTGCTTTGTCCCATTCCCCACACTCCCTGTCCCTTCAGGCCACCTGAACACTCAGTCCCATATCCCAAACCACTGAACAACAAGACCCTCCATCAGGTCCTCAGACCCCCACCATAGCCTCACAGGCACCTTCCATCTAAGCAGGCAGTTCCCATTGCCCTCAGAAGCCTAGTGGAAGCAAACATAAAAGGGAATAATCACTGGAGACACTTCAAGGGTAGACTACAGCTTCCTCTTAAATTAAGTAAGACTCCTACACTGTGATGGACACACCACAGCACAAAGGGAATAACATGAAAAATCAAATGCAAGTAAACCCAATAAGATTTCCCAGTCCCAAATGGATGTCTCTAATCAAAACATAGAAGAGATAATAGGATCAGAACCCCAAAATGAAAATACAAGCTATGCAACCCTGACTAAGCAAATAGAAGAACTTGCAGAAAATCAACAAAGGGGCAGTAATTGTATGAATCCTGTCCTTGCTAGATTAGACCTCATAGAAAGGAACCAGGAAGGGTTCCAAGTACAGTTAAATGATCTGAAGGAGAGTGGAAAAAGAAGAGGACCTCAATAATCAGCTGGCCAAGCTCAATGAAGACATAAATAAATGCAAGGATGAATTATAAGAAGCATTAAGAAAATCAGAAAAATGAAGTGAAAAGGGAACTCGACAGATGGAAACTATACATATAAAAGCAGTCGAAAATACAAACCAAATTGAACAACCTCAAAATTCTATAGAAGCTCTCAAGAATACAGTCAGTCATGTGGAGAATAGAAACTCAGAACTGGAAGACAAAACAGAAGAAACATTTCATGAGTCTGAAAGTTTCAATAAATTCAAAAATTTTTGTGAAAAGAACATGAGGGAACTATGGGACACCCTTAAATGTCCCAACATTTGGATCATGGGAATACCAGAAAGGGGAGAAATTCAGACCAAAGGCATGGAAAACTTATTTAACAAAATAACCAAAGAAAACATTCCTATTCTCTCAAAAGAAAGTCTCATTAAGTTACAAAAAGCTACCAGAACTCCAAACAGACTGGAACAAAGGAGAAATTCACCAAGACATATTATCATCAAGACTCTAAACATTGATACCAAAGAGAAAGTCCTGAAAGCAGAGAGGGAGAAACAACACATTACATATAAAGGTAACCCCATCAGAATTACTTAAGACTTCTAAATGGAAACCCTGAAAGCCAGAAGGGCCTGGAATGGAACACTGCAAAGTCTAATAACCTATGCCTTCCAACCCAAACTACTCTACCCAGCAAAAGTATCCCTCATAATGGATGGTGAAAATTTTTTTTTTCCATGATGAAACTCAGCTTTATACTATATGAACACAAAGCCAAACCTGGAGAGCACTTCATGGAATTCTCCACACAGAAGAATCAAATAACCCCCTTCAAGTGCCTTCAAGAAGCAGATCACAATAACCAAACTCAGAGAAGGCACACACACACACACACACACACACACACACACACACACACACACACACACACAAAACCCACAAAGCCAAGAAAACACCAAGCCACATAAGCTACCACAATAAAACAGGGATTAAATTAAACCTCACAGTCATTACCCTAAATATTAATGGCCTTAATTCACCAATCAAGAGACATAAGATAACTGGGTAGATCAGAAAATTAGACCCATCAATCTTCTGTCTTCAAGAAACCCACCTCACAACTAAAGACAGACACCTCAGGGTGAAAGGGTGGAACATGATATTCTAAGCAAATGGAAATAAGAAACAAGCAGGCATAGCTATACTAATATCAGATAAAATAGACTTCAAACCAAAAGTAAAAAAGACAAAGAAGGCCACTGCTTACTTATCAAGGGAATGATCCAACAAGAGGATATGACAATCATCAATCTTTATGTACCAAACACAGGTGCACCACAATTCAGAAAACAAAACCTCCTTGGCAGCAATACAGAAATAACCACCAACACCAACATAGTTGGGGACTTCATTACTCCACTATCAGCAATAGATAGATTAGCCAAACAGAAAACTAACAGGGAAGTGAGAGAGCATAACAAAACCAAAAAACAATTAGACCTGATGGACATTTACAGGGCATTCTACCCAAAATCCAGATTAGACATTCTTCTCTGAAGAGTCCATGACCAAATGGATTCTCAGCTGAATTCTATCAAACCTTCATGGAAGAACTAAAACCAATTTTTCTCAAACTGTACCACACATCAGAGAATAGGGAAAGCTCCCCAACTTCTTCTATGAAGCTACTATCACCCTAATATCAAAACTGTGGAGAGATGCCATAAGAAAAGAAAACTATAGGCCTATTTTCCTGATGAACTAGATGCAATGATCCTTAACAAAATCCTTGCAAACTGAATTCAACAGCATATCGAAAGCATTATCCACCTTGATCAAGTAGGCTTCACCCTAGGAATACAGGGGTGGTTCATACAGAAATTTGTCAAAGTAATGCACCACATAAATAAGCTTAAACACAAAAACCACATGATCATTTTGATAGATTCATAAAATGCCTTTGATAAAATACAACATCACTCACTTCATGATCAAAACATTGGAGAGAATAGGCATGGATGGTTTATATCTCAACATAATAAAGCTTCTAAAGCCCAAATAATAATGGTGAGAGATTGAAGGAATTCCCATTGAGATCAGGAACAAGACAAGGGTGTCCACTTTCATTTCTGCTCTTCAACATAGTACTGGAAGTCCTAGCTTAAGCAATAAGACAGGAGAAAGAAATAAAGGTATGCAAATTGGAAAGGAAGAAGTAAAGTTATCCCTATTTGCAAATGACATGATTTTATACATAAGATACCTGAGAACCTCCATCTCAAAACTCTTAAAGTGGTTAACTCCTTCAGCAAAGTATCAGGATACAAAACCAATGCACAGAAATCAGTAGCCTTTCTATATGCAAAAGAAAAAGATGCAGAAAAAGAAATAAGCAACATTGTACCATTTTCAATAGCAATAACAACAAAAAAAAACCTTGGAATAACATTAACCAAGTATGTGAAAGACCTATACAATGAAAACATAAAAACACTCAAGAAAGAAATTGAGGAGGACTTGAGGAAATGGAAAGATCTCCCATGCTTCTAGACAGGCAGAATTAACATTGTGAAAATGGAAATCTTACCAAAGGAAAGATACAGAATTAATGAAATACCAATAAATATCCCAACATTTTTCTTCAGAGATAGAAAAATAAAGGATCAGAAAATTCATATGGAATGGCAGAAGGCCTTGGATATTGAAGCATATACTTATCAAAAGAAGTATATCTGGAGGCATCACCATACCTGATCTAAAGCTATATTACAAAGCCATAGGAATAAAAACATGACATGAAAACATGATTATCGACCAATGGAACAGAATTGATGACCTGGAATAACTATAGCTACTTGATATTTGACAAAGGCCCTAACAATGTAGGCTGTAAAAAAGACAGCATCTTCAACAAATGGTGCTGAGCAAACTGGATAACTATATGGAGCAAAATGAAACTTGATCCACACATCTCACTATACACAAAAATGAAGTCCAAATGGATCAAAGACTTCAATAGATTACCTGAAACTGCTACTAATGGAAGGAAAAATAGGAGGAACTTTCCATGATATAAGGATTGGAAATGACTTCCTGAACAAAACCCCAGTAGCTCAGGAATCACTCAATGATTGGGATCTCATGAAGCTGAAAAGTTTTTTCAGAGACAAACATACAATAAGCAGAGCCAATAGATTACCCACAGAACGGGAGAAAAACATGGCTGGCTACACAACTGACAGAGGCCTAATTTCTAGAATCTGCAAAGAATTAAAAAATGTAAACAATAAAAAAGCCCAATAACCCACTCACAAAATGGGGCAAAGAACTAAATAGGGAGCTCTCAAAGGAAGAAATACAAGTGGCAAACCACACTTAAGAAAATGCTCATCATCCCTAAATATCAGGGAAATGCAAATTAAAATAACTATGAGATTTCACTTTACCACAGTAAAGATAGCAAACATTAAAAAATGAAGTCAAATGCTGGTGAAGATGTGGAGAAATAGGAACCCTCATTCACTGTTGGTGGGATGTAAGATTGTATAGGACTATGTAAAGCAATATGGAGACTCCTACAAAGGTTGACTATATAGTTACCAACAGACCCAGTTATTCCCTTACTGGGTATTTACCCTAAAAGCACCATGCGTCATTTCAAAGAGATTTGCTGAATGTTTGTAGCTGCTCAATTCATCATAGCTAAGAGCTGGAATCAACCCAGATGTCCATCATTATACAAATGGGTAACCAAGATGTGGTATATCTACATGATGGAATTCTACACAGCAGTAAGGAAAAATGACACAGTGAAATTTGAAGAAAAATGGTCAAACCTGGAATATATCATTCTCAGTGAACTCACCCAATAACAGAAAGATAATTGTTGCATGGTCTCATTCATCTGTGGCTCCTAACCTGAATCTGCCCAAGATGCTGACATACCTAATAAGCATCTCAAGGACCAGACAATAGGGAAGGAGGGAAGGAAGGGGAGGACATATGTGGGGTTTTGGGATACAGTGGCAATGGTACCATAAAATTCTACATCCTAAAAGACACGCTAAATAGTTGAACCTTCATCATGTCCTTAGGGGAAACACCTGAATCACAGGGCCCTAGAGAGAGTATGATGAAGACTAATAATCTTATGTTTTTCTCTCTCTCTATCCCTCTTCTCTGTCTTCTTTGGATCTCTTTTATATTACCTATATTTTTCTTCCTTCTTTTCCTTGGCACTGACCTGTAACTCCCACTACCAGCATGGGGTTAACACCCACCTACAGTTTCCCAAAAGATGTCAGATTTTTGTCAGAGTACTTGATGACCCACCAAAGGTTAGTAGTAAGACCCTACTACTGAAGACACCATATGCTGTTGTTATGGAACATGGAGTGACCTGGCTGGAATCTGGAAGAGGGATAGTCCCCAGACAGTTTATATTGTCTAGTGCCAGAAGGTGCTACATGAGCAATTGGGGGAAAATGACCAATATCTGTCCAAGCAACTTGTGGTCTAAGCTACTCAGCAGCAAGCAAGCTGACGTGATGCTCACACAAGTGCAATGGTGGCTTACAGCACTGGTGGGTAACCAACTGTATCTTGATTTGGCTAACTGAACTACCCAATGGAATGGAACCCATATCTAGAACTTGGAAACAAGTCAGAACCATATTCAAAAAACAATCCCACTCTCCATTATCTAGCTCCTACCAATTGTGGGCTACAAGAGGGCCTACACCTATTAAATTCTCTCTAAAATAATTATGGTTATCCCAATTATCTGGTGCTGGTTTCACTCTCTGTTAGAGAATTTGCTTCCCTTTTTCAGATGGATACAGATCCTGAGGAGAGAATCAGCCCATTGTACCTCAACAGGGCCCCAGCTGAAACCAAGAGTAATTAGGGAAATAAGAAAGAATGCTGCTTTCTTGGTGAACCTGGTACCAGCACAAGGGTAAAGGAGATAGACAAAAAGAACACTTAACTCCTACCAAACCAAATATCCAGAGACACAAAGGCTCCCAAGACCTCATCACTGAACTAGACCTAAAAAGAACCCAACATGTCTCAGGGAAATTTGCAGAGGTGGGGAGCAGAAAGATTGTTAGAGCCATATGTTGAGATGTTATGCACAGAGACATTTCCTTTTACTGATGGCTATCCCCACAATGCATGACCCACATTCCCCAATGAGGAGGGTTCCTGCAGAAGGGGGAAGACAGGGAGGAGGCTAATGATTGTACCAATATGGCTATATACACATTATGTACGTAACTAATAATGTAAAAAATGATGTGTCATTGCTGAACACTCCTCTTATTACTTTGATGAGTCTCAAAGTGTCTTTCCATTGGTCCCCACCACCTGAAAAGAGAAGCTTCTCTAACTGAAAATGAGAGTAGCATTAATAAGTGGGTATAAAAATACATATTTATAGGGCAGTTTTCAGGCCATCATATATCCATTTATGGTTCCCCCACAATGAGGGATGCACATGTGTGGCATGAATAGGCCTGCTCTCCTGGTCAACAGCTCCTGGTTTCCCAACTTCCAGTTTCCCTCCACTGGTATATGTCCTTGCACAGCCTGAACAGACCTGGGCTCCAAGCTCATTGGCTACTGGTTTTCCTGCTGCTGTTGTTGAGTGACTGGAACCCTGCACAAGTGTGTAGCAATAGTAAGCATGACTTCCTATTACCTAGTGGGGAGGGTAGGAATCCCCACATATCTTTTTCATGCAGAATTTGGGGGTTCAGGACAGGTCCCTCAGAATTTATGAATCCCAAGTTTTGGATTCTGTCCTACCTTTAATACAGAATTAATAGCGTGAGAAAGCATGCTCGTTGGTAACAGGTGACCTCTGGGGAAGTCCTCAATAGGGGACAGGAACCACTGGGGAAAACCTGCTCACTAGGGGCAGGTAGACAAAAGTGAACCCACATCCCGTCTTGGCTGCCTCCACTGATTGGTGCCAAATCATGTCGCCAGCCACCTGCACATCACCAAGTTCCTGCCCATGTCATCTCTACAGACTGATGCTCTTACACTGGGCTCCTATGTGGGCCCTTGGTCAGGCTTGATCTGTGGAGCCTGACTCCACCTTTCTGACAAAATCCAATTCTATGATTATATGTACACCAACCCAAATCTACAGAGAAAACTTCAGGAAATATTCCACATGGTAGAGTTGAACAACCAACTTCAAGAGCCTACAAGAGGGTGAACATGATAACCAAAACTCAGTCAGGTATGAAAATGCTCAAAGCACTGAACCACATATCCCCTCTAGCATGGCAGTGATTAAAGCACATCTCACAGTTATAACTTTTTTTAAAAAATTTATTTATTTGAGAGCGAAAGACACAGAAAGAAAGACAGATAGAGGGAGAGAGAATGGGCATGCCAGGGCTTCCAGCCTCTGCAAACGAACTCCAGACGCGTGTGCCCCCTTGTGCATCTGGCTAACGTGGGACCTGGGGAACCGAGCCTCAAACCGGGGCCCTTAGGCTTCACAGGCAAGCACTTAACCGCTACGCCATCTCTCCAGCCCACAGTTATAACTTTTAACATAAACAGACTTAATTCACTCATAAAAAGACACAAGATAACAGGGGTGGTTCAATAAAAATAGACTCTTCAATCTCCTGCCTTCAAGAAACCCACATCATCATTAAAGATAGACACATTCTTTCAGGATAAAAAATGATTTTTAAGGCAAATGGAAATAAGAAACATGCAGGTGTGGCTATATTAATATCTGAGAAAATAGAATTCAAACCCAAAGTAATTAAAAAGGACAAAGAGGGACATTTTTTACTTATGAAGGGAATGATTGAATAAGAGGACATTACAAGCATCAATCTTTATGTGCTAAACCCAGGTGTACTACATTTTATAAAGAAAAGCCTACTTGACAAGAAATCAGAAATAAATTCCAATACCATCATAGAAGAGGACTTCCATACCTCACTGTCATCATTAGACAGATCATCCAAGCAGAAAATCAGCAGGGAAATAATAGATCTTTACAACATCATACATAATTACATCATACATAGATACATCTATAGAATATCTATAGAACATTTCACTCCAGTTCTACAGAATACCCATTTTTCTCAGCAGCTCATGCAACCTTCTTCAAAATAGATCATATATTATGGCATAAAGCATGCCTCCATGAATTCAAGAAAATTGATGTAACTTCTTGTATCATATCAGATCACAATAATTTAAAGCTAGAAATTAACAAGAGTAACAGCAGAAGTTACTCCAGTTCTGGGATACTGAACAACAAACTATTAAAGAATGAATAGGTCATGAAAGAAATCAAAAGGAAAAAAATTAAATTTCTTGAACTGAATAATAACAAAAATACAACATACCAGAATTTATGGGACACAATGAAGGCAGTCCTCAGGTGAAAATTTATGACACTAAATGTCTTCATAACAAAGATAGAAAGATTTCAAATTGATAAAGTAACCAAGCAGTTAAAGGCATTGGAAAAACAAGAGCAATCCAACCCTCAGAGTTTTAGATGGAACAAAATAATTAAGATCAAAGCAGAAATTAATGAATTGGAAACCAAGAAAACAATTAAAAAGGTGATGAAACCAAGAGCTGGTTCTTTAAGAAAATAAACAAGATCGATAAACCCCTGACCAATTTGAGCAAAAGAAAAAATTTAAAGCCTCAAATTAACAAAATTAGAAGTGAAAAGGAGGAGGTCACAATACACATCAACGAATTTGGAATCATGAGGACATATATCTAAAACTTCTCCACAAAATTGTATGACCTGGAGGAAATGGTCAAATTCCTAGATACATGCCACCTACCAAAACTAAGTTCAGAACAGATAAATCTCCTAACCAAACCTACAACATCAACTGAGACTGAAATGTAATCATACACCTCCCCAAAAGGAAAAGTCCAGGACCTGATGGATTCTCAGCTAAATTCTATCAACTTGTCATTGAAGAAATGAGTCACTTTTTCTCAAGCTACTACACAAAATCAGAGCCTAGGGAACCCTCTCCAACTTCTATGAGGCTAATATCACACTAATACCAAAAATCAGACAGAAATACAACAAGAAAACTGTAGTTCTACATCCCTGATGAACTTGGGTGGAAAAAATCATAAACAAAATCCCTACAATTTTAATGCAACAATACATCAAAAACATTATCCACCTCAATCAAGGAGGCTTCATTCCAGGGACACAGGAATGGTTCAACATAAAGAAGTTCATTTAAATCAATTTAAACACAGGGAAGTGATCTGGCTCACTCACTTCTGCCATGCTTCCACCACAGAAAAATAAATAAACAAACTTAAACACAAAATGTACATGATAATTTAAATTGATGCAGACAAGGCCTTTGACAAAATACAACACCACTTTATGATAAAAAACACTAGAGAGACTAGACATGGAGAGATTATATCTCACCATAATAAAGGCTATATACAAGGCACCTAAAGCCCAAACAATACTTAATTGGGAAAGACTCAAGGAGTTCCCATTAAAATCAGCAACAGGACAGGAGTGCCAACTCTCATCACTGCTCTTCAACATAATAGTAGAAATCCTAACCCAAGCAAAAATTCATGAGACAGATATAAAAGGGATACAAATTGGAAAGGAATAACTTAAACTATCCCTAATTACAGATGACATGATCCTATATATAAATGTCCTGAAAGACTCTACCATAAAACTTCTAAAGGTGCTAAATTCCTTCAGCAAGGTGAAAGATACAAAGCCAACATATAAAAATTAGTACCCTTCCTTTGTGCAAAATATAAATATAAAGAAATCAGTGAGAGTGTCCTATTATCAATAGCCACAAAAAATTGATTATTTTTGGTTTGCAGTTTATTTTATCAGATATTAGTATAGCTACACCTGCTTGTTTCTTATTCCCATTTTCTTGGAATATCATTTTACACTTATGTCTCTTGATGGGTGAATTAAGGCCATCAAGGTTTGATTTGATCCCTGCTATATTGTGTTGGTTTATGTGGTTTGGTGTTTTCATGGACTTTGAAATTTTTTGTGCCTTCTCTGAGTTTGGTTATTGTGATCTGCTTCTTGTAAGCACTTGGGGTTGATTATTTGATTCTTCTGTGTGGAGAATTTCCTGAAATACTCTCTGTAGGTTTGGTTTTGTGTTCATATAGTTGTAAAGCTGAGTTTAGTCATGGAAAGTTTTTCTTTCACCATCTATTATGAGGGATACTATTGCTGGGTAGAGTAGTTTGGATTGGAAACCATAGGTTCTTAGACTTTGCAGTGTTCCATTGTAGGCTCTTCTGGCTTCTAAGACTATTGATGACTTTTATTCTTCAGTAGACTTCATAGCACTTTCTAGCACTATAACAACTATAACAATCAACAAGAAGAAGGCTTCTATCTCAGTTACAGCACTAAGGAGAGTAAGCACTGTCCTTAGCCAGAAAATGTAGTGTCTTCAGTAATAGGCTGGTGCTGTCTCATTTTGGTGGCAAACACAAAGCTTTGTGTTAACTTTATGGTTTTGGGGTATCAGGGAACAATTCCAACCCTGACACTGGGATGTTTTTCTATGGAAGATTGTATGTCCCTGTGGTGGTTTGATTCATAAACTTATATGTCCCCATCTGGTGGGGATTGGAACCTCTTGGAAACAGTGTTTTGTTGGAAATGGGCTTATGGGTATTATAGCCAGCATCATCTTGCCAGTGTTTATCACACTTTCCTGCACTGTTGTCCACCTGATGTTGGCCAGGAGGTGATGTCCACCCTCTGCTCATGCCATAGTTTTCCCCTGCCATCATGGAGCTTCCCCTTAGGTCTGTTAGCCAAAATAAACTCTTTCCTTCCACAAGATGCTCTTGGTCAGGTGTTTCCTGCCAGCATTGTGAAGCTAACTGCAACAGTCCCCAAAGTGGAATATTTCCTCTTCTATCCTATATGTTCTTTCACAGTCTTGTATATCAAGATGTGCAATTTCTCATTTCCTTGTCTTTGAATCTGAGCAGACCTATACACTTCTCATAACCAGGAAAATGTAGGAGATTCAACCCACGTATTTCTAAAGACAGACGGCATGTGTCTTGAGAGTTGGAACACTTATACCAGGCTCTAAGCTACCATGTAAGCAATCTAATTGCTCAGAGCATATCATGCTTTCAGGAAATTCAAATAAAATCATATAGTATAAGGATTAGCAAATGCAAAAGATTAACCACTATTATTATAATTGCTTTATGAGTTAAGGTCTTGGTGGCCCTAAATTCATGCCTCAGCCTCCCAAGTGCTGGGATCCCAGGTATGCATCACCTTGCTTGCCTAGGCTTTTCTTTATGTGAATGCATATGCAAATTTATGTGCTGGTTAAATGCAAACTTCAGAATAAACACACAATGTGGAAATTAGAACACTTCTCTTTCATACCCCACTAATGAAGTCAGAATATGCTACTTAAGTTTCTAAAGACCATACTTCATATTTTATTTAATTAATGAAGTAAAAGTTACAAATCCTATTCATGCTAATAGGGCAAAGGGCACAAGTAGCCTCTTTGAAGAAGTTATATTTTGTTGGCATGAGAAAGTCTTTTAAGCAGGGCACATTATTTCCAGAGTAAAATTGTCTTTTGTAGAAAGAGGTATGCATTTCTCTGACCAAGAAATAGAGTAGCTGTATAGTCTTTAACCTAAATTTATGAAAATGTAACAAATGAATGGTTGGATAGAACAGGTAGATAACAGGGAATTTAACTGGGTGTGCCGGTATGTGCCTTTAATCCTAGCACTTGGGAGGCTGTGAGTTCAAGGCCAGCCTGAGAATTCCAGTTAGCTTGGGCAAGAGCAAGACCCTACCTCAGAAAATCAAAAATAAAACAACAACAAAAAATTACAAGTTTTAGGGGTCAAGTATGGGTCAGTATCCATGTGTGTTTGTAGTACACATACCACTTGTAAACATTACCAAAAAGATGTTGAACCCAAAACAGCACCTTACATATGTTATAGTAAGAACAATAAAGGTTATGCAATATTTCTTATGGTTAATTTAAGAAAACAAGGGCTGGAGAGATTGCTCAGTAGATAAAGGCACTTGCTTTCAAAGCCTCCAGTCCAAATTTGATACCCTAGATTCCATGTAAAGTCAGATGCACAAAGTAAGGCACGTGTCTGGAGTTTGTTTGCAGTGGCAAGAGGCTCTGGTATTCCCAAACTCATTCTCTTTATCTCTCAAATAAATGAAAATATTTTTAAAAAGAAAACAAGGAAGTTTATTTGACACTTCACATTGTGGTTGAGAGGTAAAGATAGGAGAATCAAGAGTTCAAAGTTATCTTTTACTACATAAGGAATGTGAGGCCAGCCTGGGCTACATGAGACCCTGTCTCAGAAAACCAAAACCAATGAATCACCTACCAAAGAAACAAATACTTTGATTTAAAGAGTTATCCCAGCTGGGTGTGATGGTGCCTTTAATTTTAGTAATGGGGAGGGAGGCTAAAGTAGGAGGATCACTATGAGGTTGAGGCCAGGTGGGAGTGAGTAACAGGTCAGTCTGGCCTATAGTGAGAGCCTGTCTCAAAAAAGTAAAAATAGGGCTGGAGGGATGGCTTAGCAGTTAAGGCATTTGTCTATGAAGCCAAAGGACCCAGGTTCAATTCTCCAGGACTCATGTAAGCCAGATGCATAAGATGGTGCAAACGTCTAGAGTTCCTTTACAGTAGTTGAAGGCCCTGGTGCACCCATTCTGTCTTTATCTTTCTCAAATAAAAATACTTTTTAAAAATATTAAAAATAATAAGGACTGGACAGAGGGCTCTGTGGTTAAAGGTGCTTGCTTTCAAAACCTGACCACCTATGGTCAATTCCCTAGTACCCATGTAAAGCCAGATTCACAAAGTGGTGCATGTGTCTGGAGTTCTTTTGCATTAGCAGAAGTCTCTGGAGCATCCATTTTTCTCTCTTTCCCCATTCTCAAATAAATAAATAAATAAATAATGTTTAAAAAATAGAAAAGTAAAACAAACCAACCCTCAGAAATCTCTACCGTGTAGGTGTCTTTGTTCAGAGTGGTGTGTGCGTGTGTGATTTCTTACTCTAGTCCAAGCTGACCTGGAACTCACTCTGTAGTCCTAGGCTGGCCTCAAACTCACAATGATCCTATCCTCCTACCTCTGCCTCCTAAGTGTTGAAATTAAATGTATGCACCACCAGGAGTAGCTTGTTTAGATTTCAGTTTAAATTAATTTTTTTTTTCATTTATTTGCAGGTAGAGCACAATATTTCCCTTCTAAGACACTACATTTGTGAATATCTTAGATCTCTATGGTGACTGGTTTCTGTCCCAGTATACCAGATAAGGTAACATTTTAGTTAATATGTAATAAAGTTTTGAGAGTTCTCTAGCAAACTTCCTTGTCTTGAACCCTCAGAAAATTTGTCTATTAGTTTCAGCTTTGTTTTCTCTTTAACAGAATTTTTTCTTCTTTATTGATAGTTTTTATAATAGTGATAGATTTTATTAAAGCATGGATGGTCAAATTCCAATTTCCTGGATAGTTGAGCCAACCTCAAAGAAGTGTAGTGGCAACGGACCCAATGAAGCATTCTAGTTTCAGCAGTGACATACTCGCTGAGATGAGCTTTGCATTTTCACTGTTTACCTTCTCCATGAAGCACTCATCTAAGCTCTAACCTTTGGCCAGTGAGTGACTTTCATTATGAGAGAAAGAGGAAGTGACGGTAAGAAATAGCTCTTCTGTGAATGCTACTTACTAGCTAAGATTAAAAGGACAAAACAAATAGGACTCAATATTATTTTAAAAGGCAAAGATATGCTACCCTTACAAAACAGATAACCCACTAGTCGCTCTTTCAAATAAACTTGAAGTACAGTAGCAAAGTGGAGAAAATCAGACTGACCGGGTGACACTCCACCATTGTGACGTAATGAAGAACATTCACTGGCTTATTCTCAAACCTGCCAGTTTTGTGACCCTTGGCTGTATATGGATTTCTGTGGTGCAGTGTATAGTTTTAAAGAGCTGCCTAAAGTCTTGCATCATGAACCTGGTAAGTTTTACCCATCTAATATTTGTCTTTGCAAGAACATGAACTCTACTTTTTATGATTAATTTTATTTTTATTTTTATGACTTTTTTTATGAGAAGTGGCAGTATGGCAGCTTGTTTCCCATCCCCTAGAAGTAAGGGGAATGTGTCATTTCAGAAGATAAGGCAGGCTTTTTGAGTTCTTTGTTATCTGGTAGGGGTAAAGACTGAGTAAAAGAGGCTTAAGTGCAATCAGAGTTTATATACATTAAAATTCTATTTAAATTAACTTATCAAAATTTATAATATTTGTCTTACAGATTTTTTGCTGCAGGTTGACATTTCTAGTTCCAGGTGATTAGTGATGTGTATGTTGAGTGATTCTATAGGAAATTCAATTTGGTTACTCTACAGAGAGTATTATTTGTATCTATTTCTCCTGTGCATCTGCAAATTTTAATTGAGTTTGTGGCATAAAAATTATGTTTTTTTCATTATTTTTGATTGCTATCCATCATGTATGTACTATATGAGATCTTCAGTAGTGACTTGGTTATGCTTAAAACACTGAATCAATGTTCAAAACCAAGTTCTCTAGTTGAAAAATGATGTACTCTTTCTCTCCAGTGAGAAAGAAAATGATAGCTTATATATGGCACCAGTTTGTAGCTATATTTTTAAGTAAAGGAAGTGCCAAATATTGCACTTACTTATAATGCTAACGTATTGGAAGCAGAATGCTGTGGTGGATTTAAAAAAGACTTGTGCTATATACTTTTGGTTTAAGTACAGCATGAAGCACTACTTAGGCATACAATAGAAGCATTTAAAAACTAGTGTGTTTTATTCATATTCTGAAGTTTTTAGAAACAGGATCTTTGACATATTTCGAGTGCTTCATCACATGAGTGTACTACTGTGAACTGTTATTTTTATACTATTGAGGCCGTTCTGATTGTTTTCCAAATTTCAGTCTCCATGTTGTCTTTAGTATTCTGTATTGCTCTCTCCTTGTGTGTGGGCTCCTTAGTGTCAGGGTCTGGCAACAGGAGCAGGCAGTGTGTTCCTTGGTTCAGCTGCCTTCCACTTGCCTCCTACAAGGAATGCCTAGCAGTACAAGCTACAGCTTGCCAGTTTGATCAGTGAATGTGATTTAAAACAAAAGTGTTCTAGTCAGGGCCTCCCACACAAGGCTGTGAGAGACAAGAAGAGTGAGTAAACAAACAGATGTGACTGTGGCTAGGGATGAGCATGGGCACCTTGTTATATTTCTGTGCTGCCTTTTTAAATAGGGACGTTTGCTGTGAAGGTCATTTTGATTTCAGGATTTCATTGGATAGTTTTTGATATTGAAGCATTTTTCTCATTGAAAGAAGAAACACATTGTTATAACTTAACTGGGCATGACGGGTAACACCTTATAATTCCAGCATTCTAGAGCTTGAGGCAGGACAATCGCTGCAGGTTTAATGCCAGCTTGGTTTACAGAATGAGACCCTATCTATAACAAAACAAAACAATGCAAGATAAGACAAGACGAGACAAGACAAAAATCCACCTTAACAAAAGAATGTTAGAATTTAAAATTGCTAGAGGAAAGGGGAAGCCCAAGGCAGAGGTTTATGCTTGAGTATGGCTACTGCGCATTTACTGAGGGCCTATATGTGTGAGGTGAATATATTAATTGGCAGTATATTTGAATTCTAGATGCAGGGGACTGCCAAAAGCATAAAAAGAATGAATGTTCTCCAGAATGCTAGTGGTGTGAGAGCTTTAATAAAACAGAAAAAAAAGTCCTAATCAAATGATTTGTACAAGTGTATTTTGTTAGACTCTCTTTTTGTAGATCCACTGGGTACAATAACAAATTGAATTCTGTCAACAGAATCTTTTCTTTCTGGTAACAATCCCAGCAACCTAGTGATGTCAAGAAATGCTCTCTTGGGGGCTGGAGAGATGGCTTAGCGGTTAAGCGCTTGCCTGTGAAGCCTAAGGACCCTGGTTCGAGGCTCGGTTCCCCAGGTCCCACGTTAGCCAGATGCACAAGGGGGCGCACGTGTCTGGAGTTTATTTGCAGTGGCTGGAAGCCCTGGCGCACCCATTCTCTCTCCCTCTCCCTCTATCTGTCTTTCTCTCTGTGTCTGTTGCTCTCAAATAAATAAATAAAAAAAATAAAAAAAAAAGAAATGCTCTCTTGGACATGTCAATTCAGTTCAGTAGATTTCTTGGGTATCTTACTGTGTTAGCTGTGTAGTGAATATAGCTAGAAACACAGAAGAGCTAAATTGGATGACCAGCATACTTAATGGAAGTTGTAATGTATTGAAGTCACTTTTTTTTTTTTTAGTTTAGAATTTTATTGTATGAACATATTGCATATTGGTCACATTTCCATTCATTCTTCCTATGTTCTCTCTCCTTTACCCCAATCCAACTGAGGGCTCTATTCAGTGGGGTTATCAATATTAACTATGGGGCCATGAATGCACCAGCTAGTTCCTATGGGGAGGACAATGCCTCACAATATGCTTTTCCAACTTGTGGCTCTTACATTCTTTACACCCCCAATATTCCCTGAACCTTGGAGGGCATGTTAGAAATCCATTTCACTGTTGAGCTCTCAGCAGCCTCTGTTTCTCTGCTTTTCTGAGTTTGAGTATCCTCAGTGTTACCACCATCTCTTGGAAGTGGTTCTCAGGCTAACCAACCATTCATTATATTATTATTATTACTTTATTTGCAGTTCAGAGGCCTTGTACATGCCACACAAGCACTCTACCACTGAACTATATTCTCAGCCCTTGAACTCCCCATTTTAAAATTAAAAAAAAAAAAATTAGCCGGGTGTGGTGGTGCACACCTTTAATTCCAGCACTCGAGAGGCAGAGGTAGGGGGATCACCATGAGTTCGAGCCACCCTGAGAATACAGAGTGAATTCCAGGTCAGCCTGGGCTAGAGTGAGACCCTACCTCGAAACCCCCCCCCAAAAAAATTACTAGATTCAAATAAATTCTAGGAACTACTCAACAAAATTATGACTTAACTATAAGCAACAAACAAAAGAAAACAAAACAATGTTACAAAAACAAGAGTCTTTATGGGCTGGAGAGGTGGCTTAATGGCTAAGGCACTTTCCTGCAAAGCCAAAGGTCCCAGGTTCAATTCCCCAGTATCTGTGAACAGCCATATGCACAAGGTGGCACATGCATCTGGACTTTGTTTACAGTGGCTAGAGGCCCTGGTGTGCCCATTCACTCTCTGCTTCTCTCTCTCTCTCAAATAAATAATATATATAAATATATAAAACAAGGGTCTATTGCATTTAAAAAAAACTAGAAGAAATTACAAGTAAATATATCTAAAGTCTAGGAATGGAAGGCCTTCAAAGGCCTGTTTGAAATAGAAATCCAGACTTCCTTAAAGACATTATCAATAAATGTAACTAATACTTACACTAAGGTCTAGCAAGATGGCTCAGTGCTATAAAGTCACTTGCTTGCAAAACCTGATGGTCCATATTCAAATCCCCAGTATCTACATAAAGCCAGTTGGACAAAGTGTACCATGCATCTGGGATTCTTTTGCAGTGGCAAGAGGCCCTGGTGCACCCATACTCATCTTCTATCTACCTCTTTCTCTCAAATAAATAAATAAAAATAGTTTTTTAAAAAGAAAACTGTAAAGTAGAAAACCAGAACAGGACTAGGGAGATGGCTCAGAGGTCAAGGTATTTGACTGTGAAGCCTAAAGACCCAGGTTCAATTCCCCAGTATCTATTTAGGTAAGATGCATGAGGAGGTACATGTGTCTGGAGTTCATTTGCAATGGCTGGAGACCCTGGCATGCCCATTCTCTCTCTATATCTGCTTCTCTCTCTTTCTCTCTCAAAATGGATAAATAAATAACATTTTTTAAAAGGCAAGGAACAAATTTATACTACCATTACAATAAACAGAATACACAGAATAAAAACAAAGTCCCAAAGTGGAAAAGATGTTACAAATGATGACTGAAAATGAACTAATGCTGATGTACATAAAAACATCTGAAAGAAAAGCATGACGAGCTATTTCAAAAGAACTAGATATTGTGAAAATGCATCTGATATCCAACGTCAGAGAAAACCTCAACTTCAAAGAATTGCAAAGGAAAAATGAAGGATCATTTTTGCTGGTACTAGGTTGGTAAAGATGAAACATCTATGGTTGGCAACGATCTGAACAAGCTGGCATTTATATGCATTATTGGCTGCAATGCCAATGGGTAGATGTTTAGATAACAATTTGTTAATGAATATTAAAAATGACGAGACAAATATACCTTTGACATCAATAAATTTATCTGAGGAGATTAATCCATAACTAAACAAAGACATATATGCAAAAGGCTGCTAACAGCAAGTTTGTACATGACTACTACATTGCTAAGAGTCTGTACCGAACCATAGTAATTGGTCTGAAAAGATTGCTCAGTGGTTAAAAGTGAGCTATAATAAACTTTTGGTTTTGCTTTTTCACTTTAAAATTAAATTATTTACTATATTAACATATAAAATTAGGCTTAGTTATGGTATTTTCATAAATTTAAATCTATGTATTTAGTTTTTGGTAGTTCTGGGAATGAAATTCAGGGGCTTTGCACATGTAAGGAAGATGCTGTACCACTGAACTATACTCCAGCACTATTGTTTTTAGCTGATAAATAGAACCATCAAAAACTGTGCTATAATAATTAGCACAATACCTAATTGAATCTTTTCAGAACATTATAAATTACCTTTATTGGTTCTTTTGTTTGTGTTTTGAATTTGAATTTAATTTTTTTTTATTTATTTGCACATGTGTGTGTGTATACAAGTGTGTATACATACAGGGCCTCTTGCTGCTGCAAACAAATTCCAGACACATGCACCATTATTTGGGCCTTTCTTTACCTGGATTCTAGAAATCAAACCTGGGCCAGCAGCTTTTTAAAAGCAAGTGCTTTTAGCCACTGAGTTATCTCCTTAGCCAATTTATTTTTTGTTTCTTTGTTTTCAAGGTAGGGTCTCACTGTCTACCCCAGGCTGACCTGGAAATCACTCTGTAGTTCCATGCTGACCTCAAACTCACAGTGATCCTTCTACCTCAAGCCTCCCAAGTGTTCCACTAATTTTTTTTTTTTTTAACACAAAGACATTGTTTAAGACCTTTATTAACAGGTGCTTGCAGTTTGTGGACTTTTTTTTTTAAAATTAAGTTGTAAACTTTTTATTACAAATTAAAAATGAAGTTCTTAAAATTCTTAACTTGACCAGATATGAAACAATTTAAAAACCTTTAAAGGTATATTGAGAAAAACCAGGCTTTTTAAGAAAAACACGTTTGTCATTACCAAAAAAAACCATCTTTAGGTAAAACTAATAAAAACCCCATGCTGCATAGTCAATGCAGATAGTTCTAGTTTATTTGGCCAATGGGCAAAAAGCAAGCACTTATGGTCTTCAGCTCCAATCTTTTGTTCGTTTCTTATTGCTGGAATTTCATATTCATTTCTTCTTGTTGGATGACTAGAACGGATGATGGTAAAGATGGTAAGCCGGCATTTACTCAGCCCCGCCCTGCTCAGCCTCGGGAGAGGACGAATTTTCTGCTGGTGGATCCGCTGCTTTTGTCTCTTTGCCATTTTGTAGGGTTCTCTGGGCGTCTGCGTTGGTAATTGAAGTTGCGGCGGTACCGACGTTGAGGTGGCTGCTGACCTTCGGTGTCATCTCCTTGTCCTCTTCATTGCCATCCTCTCTGGGCTGTCCTTGGGGAGGAGGACCCCTGCGGAATCGTGGTCTATAACCCCGATACATATTCTGTCTCACTGGTCTGCCTTGCTCTTCTGCACCCTGGTGGTCAGCACCCTCCATCCCTGTACAGGAGGTGGGATTCTGTGGTCGTCGCCCTAGGGCCTTGGACCTGTCCTGCAGCAGCGCTGTCCCATCCTTCATTCTTTCCCCACTCTCACTATTCTGGTAATTCTGCTGGTAGTTAGGAGGAGGACCCAACGACGTGGACAGCGTCTACAGTGGTTACGGTCTGCTGCACGTTTACTGCCGAGACCTGGACCTCCACCAGGGCCTGCAGCATTGCCGCCTCCGCACCTTTTCTTCTTCCACGTCAGACTGCAGTCTCTCCATCTCCTACACTGCGAAGGTGCTTCCTGGGGTTAATCTTCTTTATGGCAGTCTGGTGTACAAATACATCTTCCTTGGTGTCATTCCTGTTGATGAAACCATATCCATTCCTTACATTGAACCATTTTACTGTTCCCAAAACCTTCCTTGCGATGACCTTCTTGTCCCCGCCTGCAGGCACAGCCGGGGCCGCAGGGGCCGCAGCTCCCTGCCCGGCTGCTGGCGGTGCCGGCTTGGTGTCCGCGGTGCTGAGGGCGGGGCGGCGGCGGCGGCTGGGCCTCGGCCTCGCTGCTGGTGGTTGCCTTGATGGTGACTGGGGCGGGCAGCCGTGAGGCTCCTCTGGGGTGTGATGGTAACTATGCGGCGGCATTGGGGCTGCTCAGTGCTCTCTGGGGTCCGCTCTCCGCTCCCGCTACCTACCGAACTCAGTTTTGTTATTTTTTAAAATTTTTATTTATTTATTTGCAAGAAGAGAAGGGGTAAGGGGAGAGACAGAGAGATGGAGAGGAGAGGGAGAAGAAGAGAGGGAGAGAATGGGAACTCCAGGGTCTTTAGCCACTGCAAACAAATTCCAGATGCAAGTGTCACTTTGTGCATCTGACTTTACATGGGTACTTGGGAATTGAACCTGGGTCCTCAGCCTTTGCAATCAAGTGCCTTAAAAACAAAACTTGTCTCTCCCTACAAGTATAATTTATTTAGAGAAATCTTCAGGAGAGAGCTGCCCCAACATACCTCAAAAGGGGCCCGACTGAAACTAAGGATAATTGGTGAAACAAGCAAGGGTGCTGTTTTCCTGATGAACCGGATACCAGCACAAAGGGGAAGGAGACCAACACAGAGAAAAATCAACTCCTACCAAATCAGAGAGCCAGAGCCTCAGAGGCCCCCAACACCTCAGTACTGAAGCAGACCAAAAAATGAGCCCAACATGGCTCAGGGAAATTTTGCAGAAGAGGGGGCGGAAAGAATGTCAGAGTCACATGTTGGGTCATGATATGCAGAGACATTTATGGTACCAATAACTGTGGGCTAACTCCACAATGCATGACCCATTTACATCAACAAGGAGGGTCCATTGGGAGGGGGTAGATCATGGATGAGCCTAAACAATGGTACCAAACTGCCTGTATTTGCTGAAAAGAAAACTAATAAAATAAATTTAAAAAAAAAATGGGAGAAGAAAGGGTAACAGTTGTTTCTTGGTTCCTGTGTTTGATTACTTTACAAGCTAACTCCCACAATACCAGGTCATTGAAAGATGCCTCCAAGGGGCTTCTGGAGTATTTTGAAGCGAGTTCATTCCTTCTGCATGCATTTATTGAACTGCTGTTACCCATCAGACACTGTTAGGAGTCCTGAGTGTAAGGAATGGGGTGGCTGGATAGGAGGAGAATACTTAGTGACCTCAGTGATTGATGGTCTGTCCTCACTCTTCTCTGATAGCACAGTTTGTTCAGAGGACAACACAGGTGACTGAACAACATCTAGACCTACCTGGAGATTTTTGCCAACTTCTGTGAGTGTCTGTAGTAATGGTTCAGCGAAGTACAAACACTGTATCCCTTTCTAGATTAATTACTTCTCCAACTGAATAATTCATATGACTAACTTTTTTGTTTCTTTTGAGGTAGGGTCTTATTCTAGTCCTAGTTGACCTGGAACTCATGGAGATCCTCCTACTTCAGCCTCTTAAGTGCTGGGATTAAAGGTGTTCACCACCACATCTGACCTCATATCATTAATTTCTCAGGAGAAGTTCTGGTCATAGTTTGTTATCACATTTTGGTATTTTTATATAACTCGGGGCAGATGCAGGAGGATCTTAAGTTTGAATCCAGTCTGGGCTACATAGTGAGACCTTTTCTCAAAACAAGCAAACAACAACAACAAAACAGGTTCTGATGGGCATGTGGGTTCACACCTATAGTTCCAACACTTGGGAGAAACAAGGAGTTCAAACAATCATCTTTGGCTATAGGATCTCAAACATACCTGAAATGTAATCTGTAGCTCATACTGTCCTTAAACAATCAGTGACCCTTTTCTCTCAGCCTCTTGATGCTGATCCACCTAGAAGACACAGAGAAGGACAATTTATGTCTAATCCAGGAGACCTTTGACTTAGTTGCCTAAACCACAGGTTCCCTCAATGTATGAGACACTGTTATCCTTCACCCACCCTGCAGTCATTCTTTCACACCTACCTTTGAAATCACCACAGAATTCTTAGGTATTACATCCGCAATTTGCACCAGCCTTTTGTCTTGCTTAATGACAGACTTAAGGACTTTAAAACATTCAGCAACTTCCTTTATAGTCAGGAGGCAATGAGAAGCTATTTTCTTGGGCTGGAGAGATTGCTTAGTGGCTAAGGTGCTTATGTGCAAAGCCAAATAACCTAGGTTTGATTCCCCAGGACCCACATAAGCCAGATGCACATGGGGGCACATGGGTCTGGAGTTTGCAGCAGTTGGAGGCCCTGGTGCCTGCTCCTCTCTCTCGCTCTCTCTCAAATAAATAAAATAAACAAATAAAAATAAAATATTAAAAAAGAACCTTCTCAATAGAAACTGCCTCTCAATAGAAACTATTCCAGGAAACTTGGCACTGAGTCCAGCGTTCATAATGGTCTTTACCCCTTCCTTCATTTCAGGGCTTGCAGCTTGACATTGACACACCATTTAATCTGAGTGAGGCGGTAAGTAATTATTTCCATTGTCAAGAACTTTACAGTTGGTGTTAATAAAACTTGAGCAATGATTAGGCTTTAGTATAATAAGGCTGAAAAGTCTAAGTAATGGATTTAATTAAAAAATGAGATGTGAGCCGGGCATGGTGGTGCACGCCTTTAATCCCAGCACTCGGGAGGCAGAGGTAGGAGGATTGCCATGAGTTCAAGGCCACCCTGAGATGACAGAATTAATTCCAGGTCAGCCTGGACCAGAGTGAGACCCTACCTCGAAAAACAAAAACAAAAACAAAAACAAAAAAATGAGATGTGTTGAAGTGGCTAGAGTCTAAGACTAATCCATGTTCATTGTGTTGACTACATAGCTGGGTGCCTTGTGATAAATTACTTAGTATTTTATTGTGTGTTAGCTGAGAGTATTGGGCTATATCCTTTTTTAGTGTTTCTTGTAGCAGTTACATTTTATGGTTATATTACTTTCATGAATGTGTACACATCTAAGTGTTTAGTGCTTTAAGGTATATGTTTGAACCAGGTTATAGGACTAGGTAGGAAAGGTTTACAAGTGAATAAAAAGTAATTGTGTTTAAAGAACTCATCAACTTTTGAGATATACATAAAACAGATACATATAGAAAGAGCACAGAAAACATTGGCCAGAAACATCATGAGAACCAAAATGGTGGTATGGTAGGGGAAGAAAAGACAATATACAAGAGAAAAAGCAAACACCCCCTTACCCCCAACAAGCACCTCATTTACTGCAAGGCTTTCAAACTAAAAGAGGAAGAGGTTTCTAAACAAGGCTTCTTAAACGGTTTGTAATGAGACCCTTTTTTATGTCCAAGAAATTTTTATATAATCTTAGGCAAATATGTATGTAAAAAACTATACAAATTGACTGATAATAAACCATAAATAAGGTTTATTTATTTTTCATCTAAAAATATTTTTAGTTTTATTTATATGAGAGAGAGAGAGAAAGAGAGTGAGTGTGTGTGAGGGAGAGAGAAAACAGTTACATCAGGGCCTATAGCTACTTGCAAACAAACTCCAGACACATGCGCCACCCTGTTCATCTGGCTTATGTGGGTCCCGGGTAATTGAACCTGGGTCCTTTGGCTTTATAGGCAAGCACCTTAACCACTAAGCAATCTCTCTAGTCCTATTTTTTATATTTTTGAGATAGGGTCTCAGTCTGTCCCAGGTTGACCTCAGACTCATGATCATACTCCTCCTTAGCCTCTTGAATTTTGGGACTAAAGGTGTGTGCCACCAAATCTAGTGAATTAATTTATGTTAAAACAACTTCTTAATATGCATATAATTTCACCATTTATTGACGATGAAATAAAATTTGCATAGTAATGCAAATCTTTTAAATAAATATTTTAAATAATCTTTTAAATAAATTAATGGATTAAACAAATAATGAATTAAATCTGGACTGAATATTTAATAGTGTTAATATTTAAATAGTGTAAGAGATATTTAAATATTTTTAACATTTTCATAATTGGTCAATATTATGATTTTATGATAGTTAATGTTGAGAAGCTTGCTTTGCATAAATACATGGTAGAAAATGGCAGAAGTATTTTCAGTGTCATTTCATCATTTCAGATATTATTTTTTTTCCTATACTCAAGAAAAAATCTATTTAACAAATTATTGTCTTCTTTTATTATTATCATCATCATCAACATCACCATCATATTTTATATGAATATATCATGTGTTGGTACCATCTTTTCCCTTGTCCCTGCCCCTCATTCTGTTGGGGACCCACCTTAGTGGGGTTGCAGGTATTTCCTATGGGGTTGTGGGTTATGCATAGTGGGAGTAGCAGTCAGTTATTTTTGGGGGGAGAGAAGGCTTCTGGACATGATGTCTCAACCTGTGTCTCTTACAATCTCTCTCCCTGTTCTGCAAAATTCCCTGAGCAGTAGTAGGTGAGTTCTAAGTCTACTTCAGTGATGAGCTCTTAGGAGCCTCTGGATTTCTGCTTTGGTAAGTGTTGAGTATCCTCAGGGTCTGTCTCCTTTACCCTGGCACTGACTATCAGATTGAGCATGTAAATAGCACTGGTGCTTGTCTCCCCAACTCCTCTGTGGTTTCAGCTGTGGCTTGGCTGAAATGCAAGGGATAGTTTATCTCCTTGGGTCTCACGACCTTCTGAAAAAGAAGAACAGATTCTCTAATGGAGAGTGAAGTCAGCATAGTTTAAATGGGATAAGCATTATTAATTTAGGGAGAATTTGATGCATGTAACCACTCTTTAGCCAAAGACTAATGAAAGCTTGACACTGGAGAGCATAATCTTGGTCTCTGTGGGATTCTGATCTGGTCCCCAATTCCAGATATGGCTTCCTTTACACTGAGCAGATCTCTTAGCCAATCATAAAGCTATTGGTTACACACCAAGGCTGTGTGCCACTATTAAACTAGTGTGTATGTCCTGTCAGTGTGTTTGCTTCTGAGCGGTTTAGACCTCTGGTTGCTCAGGCCATTGTTGGCCACTTTCCCCCAGTAGCTCATGTAGCACTTTCTGGCACTAGATGGGATAACTGTCTAGGGACTGGATCTAGATTTCAGCGAGATCTCTCCATGCTCTGTGTCAGCAGCATATGGTGACTTCAGCAATAGGGTCTTACCTTTTGCCTCAGGTGGGTAATCAAGTGATTTGACAGAAGTCTGTCTTGTTTTGGGGATCTTGTAGGACTCTCTGATCAACAGCTCATTGTGGGTAGCAACCAATTTTTGGTACTGAGAGTTACAGGCAAGAGACAAAAAAATTATTTTATTTATTTATTTTTAAAATTTATTTATTTGCAAGCAGAGAGAGAGAGAGAGAGAGACAGAGAGAGAAGAGAGACAGAGAGAGAATGGGTGCACCAGGGCTTCCAGCCAGTGCAAATGAACTCCAGATGCATGTGCCCCCTTGTGCATCTGGCTAACGTGGGTCCTGGGGAGTCGAGCCTTGAACCGGTGTCCTTAGGCTTCACAGGCAAGTGCTTAACCGCTAAGCCATCTCTCCAGCCCCCCAAATTTATTTGTTTTAAGCATAGGCTTCATCCCACCCTCTCCAGGGCCTGTCTTTTAAGGTGCTTTCTCCTTACTCCTTTTGAGGGGTATATTTTTAAATATATCTCCAAGGATAAAAGTTTCTATAGTACCTGTTCATTTGGGATTCAGTTTTGTGTTTTTCTCTACTCTCCTTTTCACCTCCCCCAAACCTACCCATCCCAATTGTCTGGACCTTGAGTTGCCTATCAGGTATGTAAGCAACTTGAGCTGGTCCAGGTTAGGAACTGCAGATAAATGAAATCACACAGCATTTGTCTTTCTGTGATTGTGTGTATTTGCTGAGTATGATCTGTTCCAACTCTATTTTTCTACAAATTTCATTGTATCATATTTTCTTACTGCTGAGTAGAATTTCACTGTGTAAATGTACCACCACTTCACTATTCATTCGTCCAATGATGGGCACCTGGATTGATTCTTCTGGAGTGATGCATGGAACTTTTAGGATAAATCCCAGTAAGGGAAGAATTGGGTCTGTTGGTAGCTCTATGTTCATCCTTTTAAGGAATTTCCATATTGATTTCCATAGTGGTTGAACAAGTTTACATTCCCACCAACAGTGGATAAGGGTTCCTCTTTCCCCACATTCTCACTAATATTTGTTGTTGTTAGATATTTTAATAATTGCCATCCTTACTGGAGTAAAGTGGAATGTCATGGTTGTTTCAATTTGCATTTCCGTAATGGTTAGGGATATTGAACATTTTCCGAAGTGTGTGTTAGCTATTTGTATTTCTTCCTCTGAGGATTCCCTATTCAGTTCTCTGTCCCATTTTTGGAGTGGGTTATGTTATGTTTTATTGTTAATTTTTGAATTCTTTGTAGATTCTACATATTAGGCTTCTGTCAGTGGTATAGCTGGTGAAGACTTCCTTCAATTCAGTGGATAATCTATTTGCTTTGCTTATGGTATATTTGTCTATGCAAAAGCTTTTTAGTTTCATGAGATCTTATTGGTTGAGTGCTTACTTAATTTCCTGGGCTACAGGGGTTTTGTTCCAGAAGTCTGTTCCCACTCATATATCATGGAGAGTTCCTCATAGTTTTTCTTCCAGTAGGAGAAGAGTTTCAGGTCTTATGTTGAGGTCTTTAATGCATTTGGGCTTGATTTTGTGTATGGTGAGATGAGTGGGTCTTGTTTCCATTTTCAACATATGGTTATCCAATTTGTCCAGAACCATTTTTTGAAGATGCTATCTTTTCTCCAATCTATTTTATTGGCACATTTACCAAAGACCAAGTACCTGTAGTTAATTGACCTAAGGTCTGGGTCTTCCATTCTGTTCCATTGTTCTATGATTCTGTTCTTATGCCAGTACCATGCTGTTTTTAAAAAATTATTATTATATATGGACATATTTTGTATGTAAACATCACGTGTTGGTACCATACTTTCCTTCCTTCCTGACCCTTTTCTGAAGAGGCCTTCCTTATTGGGGATGCAGGTCAAACCCATGGGGATTATGGGTCATGCATTATGGGGACAGCAATCAGTTATGGGGGAGAGGCAATGTCTTTGAGCAAAATGTGGATCTAACAATCTTTCTGTCCCCTGTTCTGCAAAATTCCCTGAGCCACGCTGGGAGCATTTTAAGTCTGCTTCAGTAATGGGCACTTAGAAACATTTAGATGTCTGTTTGGTGGGTGTTGAGTGTCCTCAGTATCTTTTGCCATCACCTTTGTGCTGATACCAGCTTAACTAAGAGAGCAGCATTTTTGCCCATTTCCCCAATTCCTCTGTGGTGTGGGGCCTTGGTCGAGTGTGCTGAGTTGTTTATCTCCTCAAGTCTGGTTCCCATCTGAAAAAGAGAAGCAGATTTTCCAATGAACAGTATAGTCAGTGCCAGTTAAATGGGGTAACCATTATTAATTTAGAGAGAATTAAAAAGGTTTAGACACTTTTATAGTGTAAGGTTAATGGGAGCTTGACAATGGAAAGCAGAATCATGATCTGGGTATGATTCTGACTTGTTTTCCAGTTCCAGATATGGTTTTCTTTCTCCTGAGCAGATCTGTTAGCCAATCTAAGAGCAGTTCGCTACCCACCATGGCTGTGTTCCATTATTGCATTTGTGTGAGCATCACATCAGGTTATTTGCATCTAAGTTGCTTATTCTTTGAGTTGCTTAGACAGATGTTGAACACTTTCCCCTGGTAGCTCATGTAGCACCTTCCAGCATTAGATGGGCTAATTATCTGAGGACAGGGTCTCCTCCAGATTTCAACCAGGTCTCTTCATCGTCTTTGCTAACAGTGTTTGGTGTCTTCAGCAGTAGGGTAATTAAGAGCTCTGAGAAAAGTCTGTCTTGTTTGTTTTGGGAGATCTAGTAGGTTTCTCTGATCAATAGCTCATTGAAGATGTAGACCACATCCTATTACAGGGAATTACAGGCCAGTGCCAAGGGGAAAAAAAAGCCAAAGAAGGAAGAGAAACAGGAGAAATTTGAGGTTAGGTTTCATTTCACTCTTTCCAGGGCCCTTCCATTCAGGTGCTCCCTCTAAGGTTTGCCTGAGGGTTCCACATTTTAGTCTGATTTCTGGGATATAGGATTTTATGGTACAGTTGAATTTGGGTTCAGATTTTGTTGTCCCTCACTGTTTCCCTTTCTCCAAGCCCTGCCCTCCCTATTTTCCAAGCCTCAAGATGTTATTCAGTTATGTCAGCAACTTGGGTGATCCCGGTTAGGAATTACAAATGTGTGAGATCATGTGATGACTGTGTTTCTGTGATTGTGTGAGTCCACTTAAAATGATCTGTACCAAGTTTGACCATTTTTTCATAAATTTCAATGTGTCATTTTTTTCTTACTTCTGAGTATAATAACATAGTGTAAATATGCCACATCTTGGTTATCCATTCATCCAATGATGGGCAACTGGGTTGATTCCAGTTTTTAGCTATTATGAATAGAGCAGCTATAAACGTGGTTGAGCAAATATTTCTGAACTGAGATGTGAAGTTTTTAGGGTAAATACCCAATAAGGGAATAACAGGGTCTGCTGGTAACTCTATATTCATCCTTCTCAGGAGTCTCCAAATTGATTTCCACAGTGGTTATATGAACTTACATTCTACCAACAGTGAATGAAGGTTCCTATTTCTCCACAGCCTTGCCAACATTTGTTTTCATTTGATATTTTAATGTTTGCTAAACTTGCTGGGGTAAGGTGGAATCTCATAATTGTTTTCATTCGCATATCCTTAATGGTTAGGGACGTTGAACATTTTCTTAAGTGTGTGTTAGCCATTTGTAATTCTTCTTCTGAGAACTCCTTATTTAGTTCTCTGCTCCACTTTTGGAGTGGGATTTTGGTTTTTATTGTTTAGTTTTTTGAGTTCTTTGTAGATTCTGGATATTAGCTTCTGTCAGTGGTATAGCTGGAAAAGATTTTCTCCCATTCAGTACTAATCTATTTGCTCTGCTTATGGTATGTTTGTGCAACAGCGTTTTAGCTTCATGAAATCCCATTGGTTGAGTGCTGGTTTAATTTCCTTGGGTACTGAGGTTTTGTTCAGGAAGTCTTTTTCCAGTCCTATATCATGGAGAGTGCATCCTATTTTTTGTTCCAATAGTTGAAGATTTTCAGGTCTTATATTGAGATCTTTAGTTCCTTTTGATTTGATTTTTGTGTATGGCAAAATGAGTGGGTCTAATTTCATTTTTCTAAATGTGGTCATCCAATTTGTCCAAAACCATTTGTTGAAGATGCTGTTTTTTCTCCAGTTTACATTATTGGCACCTTTGTCAAAGATCAAGCAGCCATGCCCTGAAATCTAGGTCTTCAATTCTGTTCCATTTATCTATGTTTCTGTACCATACTGTTTTGTTACTAAGGCTTTGTAATATAGCTTTAGATCAGGTATGGTGATACCACCAGAGGTGTTTCTTTTGCTGAGGATATATTTGGATATCCAAGGCATTTTTCCATTCCATATGAAATATGAGATCATTTTTTTTCCAGTCTCAGTGAAGAATGATGCATATATATATATATATATATATATATATATATATATATATATATATTATACTGGAATATTATATCATTGTGATCTGATATCATGCAGGGAATTATGTCAATCTACCTAAATATGTGGAGGCAGGCTTTGTGACCTACTATATGAGCTATTTTAGAGAATGTTCCATGGGCTGCTGAGAAGAATGTGTAGTCTGTGTATTTGGGATGGAATGTTCTGTAGATGTCTGTTAGGTCTAAGTTAGCTATGGTTTTGTTGAGCTCTCTTACTTCCCTGTTGAGTTTCTGTTTGGATGGTCTCTTTATTACCGATAATGGTGTATTGAAATCCCCAACTATGATGGTTTTGGTGGTTATTTCTGTTTTATTGTCAAGTAGGTTTTGCTTTATGAATTGTGGTGCCCTTGTGTTTGGTGAATACAGATTTATTATTGCAATATCCTCTTGATGGATTGTTCTCTTGATAAGTAGGAAGTGACCTTCTTTATCTTTTGTGATGATTTTTGGTTGGAAGCCTATTTTATCTGATATTAATATAACTATGCCTGTTTATTTCTTATTCCCATTTGCTTGGAATATTGTTTTCCACCCTTTCACACTGAGGAGGTGTCTGTCTTTAGTGGTAAGGTGGGTTTCTTGAAGGCAGCAGATTGAGGGGTCTAATTTTTTGGTGAATCCTGCTAGCTTGTGTCTCTTGATGGGTGAATTAAGGACATTAATATTTGGGGTAATAACTATGAGACTTGTTTTGATCTCTGCCATATTGTGATGGTATATATGGTTTGGTGTTTTCATGGACTTTGAAATATTTTTTGCCTTCTCTGAGTTTGGTTATTGTGATCTGCTTCTTGTAGGCATTTGAGTTTGATTATTTGATTCTTCTGTGAGGAGAATTTCCTGAAATACTTTCTGTAGGTTTGGTTTTATGTTCATATAGTTGTAAAGCTGAGTTTAGTCATGGAAAGGTTTTCTTTCACCTTCTATTATGAGGGATACCTTTGCTGGGTAGAGTAGTTTGGGTTGGAAGCCATAGGTTCTTAGACTTTGCTGTGTTCCATTCCAGGCCCTTCTAACTTTCAGGGTTTCCATTGAGAAGTCTGAAGTAATTCTGATGGGGTTACCTTTGAAAGTGGTGTGCTGTTTTTCCCTAGTTGCTTTTAGGATTTTCTCTTTGGTGTCAATGTTTAGAGTCTTAATATCAATATGTCTTGGAGAGTTTCTCTTTGGTCCAGTGTGTTTGGAGTTCTATTGGCTTCTCATATCTAGATGGGCCTTTCTTTTGAGAGACTGGGGAAGTTTTCTTCAATTATTTTGTTAAATAATTTCTCCATGCCTTTGGTCTGTATTTCTTCTCCTTCTGGTATTCAAATGATCCTGATATTAGGACGTTTAAGGGCATCCCACAATTCCCTTATGTTCTGTTAACAGAAACTTTTGAAGTTACTGATTTTGAACTCTTGTACTGTTTCTTCCACCTTGTCTTCCAGATCAGAGTTTTTATCCTTCACATGGCTGACTCTCTTCTTGAGAACTTCTAGAGAGTTTTGGACTTGTTCAATTAGGTTTGAATTTTCTACTACTTTTTCATGTGTAATTTGGTTTTCTGATCCTAATGACTCTTCTATGTTTTGATTGGAGATGTTCATTGTGGGACTTGGTGATCTAACTGGTTTTTCTAGCATTTGACTTTTCATGTTATTTCTTTTGTGCTGTGGTCTGTCCATCGCAGTGAATGGGAATGTAGGTGGGTGGATCAGCTTGGGCTCAAGCACAGTGGGAAGGTGAAGCAGCTTGAGGCAGTTGTCAAGCAGTCTGGTCTTCGGCTCTTATTTGCCAAAGCCGCCTGAGCTCCTGCCTGGCAGGGGTGTCAAAATTGCCTGAGCTCTCATGTGGTAATGTGTCAAGGCTGCCTGTGCTTGTGCTAGGAGGGACACTGAGGCACCAAGCACTGAAACAGTCCAAACTCTGGTGTGGCAGAACACTGTGAACCTGAATCAGTTTTGATGCTGGTATTTTTATTGGTATTGTATTAAATCTGTATGTTGCTTTTGTTAGAATTGCCATTGTCACAATATCGATTCTACCTATCCAGGAACATGGGAGGTACTTCCATCTTTTTAAGTCCTCCTCTATTTCTTTCTTGAGTGTTTTTATGTTTTCTTTGTATAGTTCCTTCACATTCTTTGTTAGTGTTATTGCAATTTTTTTGTTGCTGTTGAAAATTGGATATCTCACTATTTCTTTCTCTTTATATTTGCCCTTTGTATATAGAAAAGCTACTGATTTTTGTGCATTGATTTTTTTTCTTGTTCCTCTTTTTTTAAAAAATTTTAAATTTTTATTAACATTTTCCATGATTATAAAAACATATCCCATGGTAATTCCCTCCTCCCCCCTGACACTTTCCCCTTTGAAATTCTATTCTACATCATATTACCTCCCCCATCTCAATCATTGTACTTACATACATAAAATATCAAACTATTAAGTACCTCCTCCCTCCCTTTCTCTTCCCTTTATGTCTCCTTTTTAAATTACTGGCCTTTGCTACCAAGTATTATCCTTCTCAGACAGAAGCCCAATCATCTGTAGCTGGGATCCACATGTGAGAGAGAATATGTGGCCCTTGGCTTTCTGGGCCTGGGTTACCTCACTTAGTATAATCCTTTCCAGGTCCATCCATTTTTCTGCAAATTTCATAACTTCATTTTTCTTTACTGCTGAGTAGAACTCCATTGTATAAATGTACCACATCTTCATTATCCACTCATCAGTTGAGGGACATCTAGGCTGGTTCCATTTCCTAGCTATTATAAATTGAGCAGCAATAAACATGGTTGAGCACGTACTTCAAAGGAAATGAGATGAGTCCGTTGGATATATGCCTAGGAGTGCTATAGATGGGTCATATGGTAGATCAATCTTTAGCTGTTTTAGGAACCTCCACACTGTTTTCCACAATGGCTAGACCAGATTGCATTCCCACCAGCAGTGTAGAAGGGTTCTTCGTTTTCCACATCCCCACCAACATTGATGATCATTTGTTTTCATGATGGTGGCCAATCTGACAGGAGTGAAATGGAATATCAATGTAGTTTTAATCTGCATTTCCCTGATGACTAGTGACGTAGAACATTTTTTTAGATGCTTATATGCCATTCATATTTCTTCCTTTGAGAATGCTCTATTTAGCTCCATAGCCCATTTTTTGATTGGCTTGTTTGATTCCCTATTATTTAACTTTTTGAGTTCTTTGTATATCCTAGATATTAATCATCTATCAGATATACAGCTGGCGAAGATTTTTTCCAATTCTGTCAGTTGCCTCTTTGCTTTTTTCACTGTGTCCTTTGCAGTGCAAAATCTTTGGAATTTCATGAGGTCCCAGTGATTAATCTGTGGTTTTATTGCCTGAGGAATTGGGGTTGTATTCAGAAAGTCTTTGCCATGACCAATATGTTGGAGGGTTTCCCCTACTTTTTCCTCTAGCAGTTTCAGAGTTTCAGGTCTGATGTTAAGGTCTTTAATCCATTTGGACTTAATTCTTGTGCATGGAGAGAGAGAGAAGAATCTATTTTCATCCTCCTGCAGATATATATCCAGTTTTCAAAACACCATTTGCTGAAGAGGCTGTCTTTTCTCCAATGAGTATTTTTGGCATTTTTATTGAATATTAGGTTGCTATAGCTACTGGGGCTTACATCTGGGTCCTCTATTCTGTTCCACTGATCTACATGTCTGTTTTTGTGCCAGTACCATGCTGTTTGTATTACTATGGCTCTGTAGTATAGGTTAAAATCAGGTATGGTGATACCACCAGCCTTATTTTTGTTGCTCAGTATTATTTTAGATATTCGAGGTTTTTTGTGATTCCAAATGAATTTTTGGATTGTTTTTTCTATTTCCATGAAGAAAGCCTTTGGAATTTTGATAGGGATTGCATTAAATATGTAGATTGCTTTTGGTAAGATTTCCATTTTCACAATGTTGATTCTTCCAATCCAGGAACAAGGGACGTTTCTCCACTTTCTAGTGTCTTCTGCAATTTCTCACTTGAGTGTTTTAAAGTTCTCATTGTAGACATTCTTTACATACTTGGTTAGGTTTATTCCAAAGTACTTTATTTATTTATTTATTTTTTTGATGCAATTGTAAATGGGAGTGATTCTCTGATTTCAACCTGTGTGTGTTTGTTGTTAGCATATATGAAGGCTACTGATTTCTGTGTATTTATTTTGTATCCTGCTACATGGTTGTAGGTTTTGATCAGCTCTAACAGTTTGCTAGTAGAGTCTTTAGGGTCCTTTATGTATAGAATCATGTCATCTGCAAATAATGATAACTTGATCTTTTCCTTTCCAATTTGTATCCCTTTTATGTGTGTCTCTTGCCTTATTGCTATGGATAAGACTTCCAAAATTATATTAAATAAAAGTGGGGCAGTGTACACCCTTGTCTTGTTCCTGATTTTAGTGGAAAAGCTTCCAGTTTTTCCCCATTTAGTAATGTGTTGGCTGTAGGCTTGTCATAAATAGCCTTTATTATATTGAGATATGTTCCTTCTATTCCCAGTCTCTGTAGGACTTTTATCATGAAGGGATGTTGGATTTTGTCAAATGCTTTCTCTGCATCTAATGAGATGATCATGTGATTTTTATCCTTCATCCCATTTATGTAATGTATTACATGTATAGATTTGCATATGTTGAACCATTCCTGCATCTCTTCGATAAAGCCTACTTGGTCAGGGTGAATGATCTTTTTGATATACTCTTGTATTCTGTTTGCCAATATTTTGTTGGGAATTTTTGCATCTATGACCATGAAGGAGATTGGTCTGTAATTTTCTTTTTTTGTTCTATCTTTGCCTGGTTTTGGTATCAGGGTGATGATGGCCTCATAGAAGGAGTTTGGTAGAATTCCTTTTTTATCTATTTCCTTGAAAAGCTTAAGAAACAATGGTGTTAGCTCTTCCTTATAGGTCTGGTAAAACTCAGCAGCTGCTGCTGGGCCCACCGCTTCTGCTGCCTCTGCTGCGGCTGCTGCTGTAGCTGCCACTGCTGGAGCCACCACTGCTGCCGAAGCTGCCTGCTGCTGCTGGGTCAACTGGCACTGCTGCCACTGAAGCTGCTGCTGCGGGATCTGCCGCTGCTGCCACTCCTGTGTCTGCTGCTGCTTGGGCCACTGTTACCGGTGCCGGAGCCACTGATGTTGCTGCCGAACTCTGCTCCTGCTTGGGTCCCACTGTTGGCTTAAGTTGGCATGGCCAGATCCCGGTACCGCTGCTCTGTTTGCCGGAGTTGGGCTCAGGCAGTGGGGGAGGGGAGGGAGCGGCAACTGTTCTGGTTCTCTAGCTGTTCCATATGTTCTTGTACCTCGTGGTCTGCTCCTCTGTTGCTCACTGCCTCTTTCCCTTCACATTTCCTGAGTTGTGGAGAGTGCCAGTGCCAGTGTGAGTGGAAAATCCCTGTACCTGGCTTTTACTGGAGGCTTTCTGGCGCGCTGCTGCTGTGGCATTTGGCGGAGCTACTGGGGTCACTTTTGCTGGCCTGTGCGGGCTCTGGATGCTCTGGATCTCTTCTACTTCTCCGCTCCTGCTTCAATTTCCTATACACCTCACTTTTTAGTAAAAGTGTGTATTTTGCTGAGTTTTTTGGTCTTTTTTCCCCCCTAGACTGCTTTGGCGTGGTACCTACACCACCATCTTAACCCTGTGCATTGATTTTTTATCCTGCCACTTTGATGAAGACATTTATCACCTTTAGAAGTTTTGGGACAGACATATACCATCTACCAAAACTTAACTCAGAGCAGATTAATATCTTAAACAAACCTATTACATACATGGGTATTGAAAAGCTAATCAAAACCTTCCCCCAAAAGAAAAGTCCAGGACCAGATGCCTTCTCAGCTGAATTCTATCAAACTTTCATAGAAGAACTGAAACCAGACAGAGATGGAACAAGGAAAGAAAATTATAGGACTTTATCCCTAATGATCTTAGATACAAAGATCTTGAATAAAAAAAAAATCCTTGCAAACCAAATTCAACAACACGTCAAAAGCATGATCCACTTTGATCAAGTATGCTTCATCCCAGGGATGCTGGGATGCTTTATCATTTGGAAATCAGTCAATATAATACATCACATAAATAAAATGAACTATAAGAACCACATGATCCTCTCAATTGATGCAAAGAAGGCCTTTGATAGAATACAACACCACTTTATGATCAAAACACTGGAAAGAATAGACAGTAAAGGCCATATATAAAGCTCCTAAAGCCCAAATAATTTTTAATGGGGAAAAACTGAATGAGTTTTCATTGTGTGCCCACTCTTACCACTGCTCCTCAACATAGTCCTATAAGTACTATCCCAAGCAATAAGACAGGGGAAAGAATTAAGAGGAGTTCAAATTGGAAAGGAAAAAGTCACATTAGCCCTATTTGAAGATGACATGATCCTACATGTAACCTATATATAACCAATTATATATATGACCTGAAAGTCTCCACACCATGCTGTTTTTGTCAGTATGGCTTTGTAATATAGCTCTAGAGCAGGTATGGTGATACCTGCAGAGATATTTCTTTTGCTGAGGATAAGTCTGGGTATGTGAGGACTGTTGCCATTTCATATAAATATTGAGATCATTTCATTCTATTTCTGTAAAAAATGATGCTTTTTTTTTTGGTGGTTGGAGTTTGTGGACTTAGAGTTTCACTCTAGTACAGGGTGATCTGGAATTCATATGTAGCCTCAGGTTGTCATTGAACTCACTGTGATCCTCCTATACTCTGCCTCTTGAGTGCTGGGATTAATGGTGTGAACCACCACACCAAGATTGATGCTGGAATTTTTATTGGTATTGCATTAAATCTGTATATTGCTTTTGGTAGAATTGCCATTTATACAATATTAGTTCTACATAGCTAGTAGCTTGGGAGGTCTTTTCCTCTTCTCAAGTCCTCCTCAATTTATTTCTTGAGGTGTGTTTTTTTTTTTTTTTTTTAAGTTTTCATTATATAGGTCTTTCACATGTCTGGTTAGTGTTATTCCAAGCTATTTCTTTTTCTTTTCTGTTTTCTTTCTTTTTTTTTTTTGTTGCTATTAAAAATGGGAAAGCCTCACTGAATTATTTCTCTGTGTATTTTTCCTTTTCATATATAAAGGCTACTGATTTTTTTTTGCATCAATTTCATATTCTTCTCCTTTACTGAAGGAATTAATCAGCTTTAGAAGTTTTGAGATGAAGACTTTGGTCTTCATGTCATATGCAAATAGGGCTAAGTTTACTCCTTCTTTTCCAATTTGTATACCTTTTATTTCTTTCTCTTGTCTTATTGCTTGGGCTAGGACTTCTAATACTATGTTGAAGAGCACTGGTGAGAATGGGCACCCCTGTTTTCTTCCCAATGTTAATGGAACCTCCTTGAGTCTTTTCCCATTAAGTATTATTTGGGCTTTAGGTGCTCTCTATATAGAGCCTTTATTGTGTGAAATATGAATCCTCCATGCCTATTCTCTCTAGTGTTTTGATCACGAAGTGGTATTGTATTTTGTCTAAAGACTTTTCTATATTAATTGTAATGATCATCTGGTTCTTGAACTTAATTTTATTTATGTGGTGTATTATGTTGCTGATAGCCATGTGTTGAACTATCCCTGCATCCCTGGGATGAAGTCTACTTGATCAATTTGGATAATGCTTTTGATATGTTATTGAATTTGGTTTGTGAGGATTTTGTTAAGGATCTGTGCATCTAAATTCATTAGGGATATAGCCCTACAATTTTCTTATCTTTTTGTATCTATGTCTGCTTTTGGTATTAGGGTGATGTTAGTACCATAAAAGGAGTTGGGGAGGATTTCCTGGTCTCTGAGCATGCTAAACAGTTTGAGAAAAATTGATTCCAGTTCTTCTATGAAGGTTTGATAGAATTTGGCTGAGAAGCCATCTGGTTCTTGACTTTTGTTTTGGGTTAGGGTTTTCATTATATTTTCAATCTCCATGGGTATGATAGGTTAATTTGGAATATTAATCTACTCTGAGTTTAATTTTGGTAGGTTTTGTGTGGCTAGGAATTCATCCATTTCTTACAGATTATCAACTTTTGTGGAGTAGAGGTTTTGGAAGTATGTCCTTATGTTTCTTCCAATTTCATTGATGTCTGTTGTGACCTCTACTTCTTCACTTATTATTTTGTTAATTTGAGACTTTTATTTTTTTGCTTGATCAAATTGGACAGTGGTTTATCAATGTTGCTTGTTTTTTCTAAGAACCAGCTTTCATCGATTTTTAAAAACAATTGGTTTCTTAGTTTCCAGTTCATTAATTTTTGCTCTGATCTTGATTGTTTCAATATGGAACTCTTAGGGTTGGCTTCTTCTTGTTTTTCCAATGCCTTTAGGTGGACAGTTAGGTTATTAATTTTGGATCTTTCTGTCTTTGTTATGAAGGCATTTAGTGCTATGAATTTCTCACTTAGAATTGCCTTCATTGTTTCCCATAAGTTTTGATAAGTTATGTTTTCAGCATTATTTAATTCTAGGAATTTTACAATTTATTTTTTGATTTCTTCCACAACCCATTCATTGTTTAGAAGTGTGTTGTTCAGTCTCCAGGAGCTGAAATGTCTCTTGTTATTAATTTCTAGCTTTAATTTATTGTGATCTGATACAATGCAGGAAGTTACTTAAATTTGCCTGAATTTATGGAGGCATGCTTTATGACCTTATATATGTTCTATTTTGGAGAAGGTTCTGTAGGATACTGAGAAGAATATGTAGTCTGTAGAACTGGCAGTTCTGATTAGAATCCAGAGGTGTCCATATTTCAGAGGCCTTACCTTTGTTAGTAGAGTTCTTTTAATAAAACACAAGGTGAGGGACCGGAGAGATGACTCAGCAATTAAGGCACTTGCCTGCTTTAAATAGTGTTTGATTCCACAGTACCCATGTAAAGTCAGTTACACATAGTGGCTCATGAATCTGGAGTTTGCTTGCAGTGGCCAGAGGCCCTGGTGTGTCCATTCTCTTTCTCTTTGCAAATAAATAAATAAAATATTAACATATTTAAAAATATAAAATAAAATATTTTAAAAAGCACAAGGTGATAATTTTTGTTACTATGCACCTCCAGATGACAAGGAAAAGTCCCATTTCTCCAGTCATAACTGTCTGTTATTGTCTTGTAGTGCATCCAGGGATGCCAGTTTTGGAGCTTTGTTGACCAGGAAAACTGTGCTTTAAAGTGTGTAAGTATTATGTTCAGAGACTTCCCACTGCTTCTCACTCATTCATATTTTCTCACTCTCTCCCTTTTTCTCTATTTCTGTCAATGAGGTCTTGCTGTGTAGCCCTGGATGACTTGGAGCTTGCTATGTATATCAGGCTGGCTTCACACTTGCAGTAAGCCTTCTGCTTCTGCCTCTTGAGTGCTGGAATTACAAGCATGTACTATCATGCCTGGCTTTTCACTGGTTTTCAATGAATTTATTTGACCCTAAAAAATATTGATATGAATGAATAATGCATAATAATAGAAAAGTGGTTGAGACCAACATTATTAATACAATGGGAGGTTAAGGAAAGTGACTATAATCGAGGGATACCCAATTACTCCCAAAATTGTAAAGCCCTTTTAGTAGAATGTTAAATAGTTCTTAAAATTTTTATATATGTGCTTCTCAAATCTTAATCTGTGATTTCCTGGTATCTTGATAAAATGCAGATTCTGACCCAGGAATGCTGGGTGAGGCAGAGGGTCTGAACTCACAACAGGCTCCTAACATGAGATGGAGTTGGTCTCCAAACAATACTTTGGATAGAAACGTTCAGATCATTTTCAAAGTTCTCTTGAGAGAACATGGTAGCAATTGAGTCCAGAGCTCCCAAACATCTATTTCACCCCACTTCATATAATGCATATATTCCAGGGGCCTTACTATTTCATTTAGTGTGGCTTTGCAATTTAAGGTTCTCTGCCCCCTGTTTCCTTACCTTCTGCCTCAGTAAATTAGTTCACCAACAGGAACTTCCTACTAAAAATAATAGCAGCTGGTACATTGGAAGTATTCTCATATCATAGATAAGAATGTTTCACTTTGTTTAGATAAGAGTTTCAAACTAAAGGAGCTATAGTAACATTACATAATCCTAAAGTCTTTTGCTACTGAGTTAAATCATGGCAATGAAATTGAAATAAAGATATTAAAGCCAGGAATGATGGCACACACCTGTGATCTTAGTGCTGGGGATACTGAAGGTGGAGGGTCTGAAGTTTGAAGCTAGCTTGTTATATACAATGAGACATTATGTAAAAAATGTCTCTATATAAGTGCCTTCATAATTTTCTTAGGTAGGATATAATTTTAACCCTCTGTTATAGAAGTTATTTATTACCATTCCCATATTTATGGCCATCTACCTCATAGTAACTTACCAGATACAAGGACATTGTTATCTGGATTTAGTTATTATTATACATATCTTACAAATTGTTTAGTGAATGTGCTCCAACATGAAAGTTCCTTTAAGGCAAGAAGTACTCTAACATTTTCAGACTGTCCCCTCCACTGACCACATGGTGTGGACAGTTAGAAGCTGTTCCATCACTTGTTAAGTGCATGAATGGAACTACTACCTGTTGCTGGGTAACTGTGTAGGAAGCTGTGTGGATGCTGGAGGAGAAGATTTGGGCAGAAGAACTTGCTGGCCTTTTCTAACAAGAGCTATTAGTGGTTTTCATTTCAGTTTGTCTCCCTGAGGCCTTTTTACTTGCCTATATAGAAGGTCTAGCTGTTTCCCACCCCCACCCCCCACCCCCGGTTAGCACTATGAAGCCAAGGGTGCCTCAGCTTCCTGAATGATGGGATAACAGGTACACATTGCCATGTCCAAATGAATTGTGTTTGTTTTATTGTTGGTTGTTTCTCAATGGTGGGAAAAGAAATTTGGAAGAACTGTACAGCTGTGTTATTAAACTTATAACCTTTTTTTTATATGCAGAATGATACCTATGCCACCATTTGTGAGGTGAGTTGACAATTATTTGTAAAAAAGATGTAATCAAACCTCTTAACCCTTTAAGAATGAAGAAATCTAAAGCATTCATAGTCCCAGAGACCTTTCTGGGAGTGTTATGACTCTGAACATAAAAATAAGAGTACAATAACATCTTTTGCACAAATATTTGTTGTTTTATTTATCTATGCATATATAATAAATATAAATATTCTTTAATATACATGTGCATAAATATATTTATAGAGGTACTGTGGTCACTCAGTATCTCATAGGGACTGGTTTCAGGACCCCAAAGGATGTACAAATTCTCAGATGTTCAAATCATGCATAGAAAGTGGTGTGGTATTTGCATATAACCTATGCACAACTTCCTATATACTTTGATTTCTTAAAATTATTTATTTATTTGCATTGAGAGAGAGCAAGAGAAGAAAGAAAGAAAGAGAGAGAGAGAGAAAGGAAGGAAGAAAGGAAGAAAGAGGAACATGCCAGGGCCTCTGGCCAATGCAAACTAACTTTAAGTACATTTTGCCACTTTGTGCTGGGGTATCAAATCTGGGCCAGCAGGCTTTCAAGCAAGTGCTTTTAACCACTGAGTCTTCTCCCTAGTCCCTCCTACATAGTTTAGATCATCTATAGGTTACTTTAATACTTAATATAATTTAAATGATATATAAACACTTCCTCCTCTTTTGAGGCAGGGACTCATGTAGTTCAGGCTGGATTTGAACTCCCTATGTAGCTGAAGATGATTTTGAACTTCTAATGCTCCTACTTATACCTCCCAAGTGCTGGGATTACAGGCAGGTACAACCACTTCCAATTTATATCTTAAACTATATTACTTAAAGAGTAAAGACAAGAAAAAAGTATACATGTTTTGTCAAAATACCATGAAACCTTTTGCTGTTCAGTTGGCTGATATGCAAATGTATAACCTACCAATACAAGGCAGACTACACATGACTCTAATCTGGTTTGAAAGATTATAATTTCTGATCTTGGGCAATGAGAAGCTGGGGATGGCAGAAAATAAACCAGAAGACGCACATCCGGGGATATCTCTTGTCTTTTCCCAAATAGAAAGCTTTACCATGAAATTCATCTCATTAAAAGAGAACCATTAGGCTAGGCATGGTGGTACATAAGTGATTGCAGAACTTTGGAGATAGATGATGACCTCAAGTTTGAGGCCAGTCTGGTCTACATAGAGAGACTCCCAAACAAAGCAAACAAAAAGAGGCAGCAACAAGGAAAAAAAAAAAAAAAAAAGAACCTGTAAGGAAAAAGAGGTGAGTTTGAAAGGAAGAAGCAGGTAGACATCTCTGGCAGGGAGTAGAGTTTTATTCTGAGAAAGCAGAGGAACACATCACATTTTAGCATTCTTAAGACTGGAAACCTGAAGTGCCCTCCTTGCTTTCTTGCAGGGGGCTTTTCTGGAGGTTTCAGAGAGGGTGGGAAGAGAGGGGCATTAGGGACTGATAGGAGCCAACTTCTTTCATCTGAGATAGTCATCCTGATGGTATCTGGCTTCCCCAGGGTCATGAGTCAATAGGCTGCTTTCTTTTGCAATGGTGGGCGGGGCAGAGAAAATTTTTGTTATCTGTGGAATGGCTCCTTGGTGTCATGAACCTCAATAAGCGATTGTTAATTTTTTTTTTTTTTGAGGTAAGGTCTCACTCTGGCCCAGGCTGACCTGAAATTCACTACAGAGTCTCAGGGTGGCCTCAAACCCACGGTGATACTCCTACCTCTGCCTCCTGAGTGCTGGGATTAAAGGCGTGCACGATCATGCCTGGTTGAGATTGTTAACTTCTTCATCCCACACTCTTGTATGGATGAGATCTGGGAGAACAACTAGGTCTTGTGATCTCATTACTTCCTATTGAGATGGATTTGGAGTCTGGCATGACTGGAGAAGTAGCATTGTTTTCATTTCTTCTTTGGTAGTGGATAAGGTGATGGAAGAAATTTCTGGTCCATGAGCCACTGGCCTCATCTCAAACAAGTTAGGCCTACTTGGTGTACAAGCAGCATTGTCCCTGAAGGAAGGCAAGTGCTGAGCACAAAGAGGCCTATCATACTGGGAAGCAGTTCCGGAGTTTCAAGTAACAACAGGCTTTACTGAAACCATTTGGAGTTGGAGCTGTTGAAATAAACTTTGTAAGTAGGCAGATAAAAGATTGACTTATGTGGTTGGAAAATGAAAAATATATTGCAGGAAATAAGCAAGGTATCAGATGTAGGTGTATTTCTATTATCCCAGAACAACACCAGAAATATGAAGTTAGGAATTTAGAAAGCCATGAGACAATAGTGTTTTATGGATTCATGGTGTTTATTAAAGGCTAATCAGGGTGCTGGCAGAGAAAGCAAGTGGGAGGGGGAGGTTTCTGAGTCACCTAGGAAGAGGAGGGAGGCCTTTAAGGTATTCTAGGAAAATGGGACAAAGGATGTTTAGTACTTTTTGTTGCGGGGTATAAGGCCCACACTGTCTGGGTGTGTCTGGATGCTGTCTATTTTATATGAAGATGAGAAATCATGTTGAAATAAGAGAAAGAAATTATGTCGGTGCTATGATATCCCAATCTTGGTGAGGTGGGCTTTTGATCTCTCAGGTGTTGGTTCTAAGAGACAGACTGTTTTCTTTTATCTGGGTGAGAAAGGACTTAGGAATTACCATAATAGAATCTGTCGATTTTAGGATCCCAGACTGGAACCTGGGTTTACTTTTTGGGGGTGTAGAAGCAACGCTGAAATCTCAGTCCCCACATCTCAGTTTGGGATGGGGAGCTCAGGAAGTGACATCTCAGCATCTCTTGTTACATAAAAAAGCAGAAAACATGGGCAGGAGCTACCAAGAAGCCTCAGAATACTGTGGTTTCCTGAGATGGAAGTGTGTTGGGAGGGCAGTTTTGGAGGGATTTAGGGCCTGTGTCTTGTTAGGGTAAAGGAATCTGCATCTAGAAACCCAGGAGGCTAAACAGGGGCCTATGAACACAGAATGGTTATTAAAAAGGAAATAACTAAATATGTTGGACTAGAGGCAAAGAAGAGGCTGAACTATGGATGTGTAGGAGCCCTATCTCATAGGAGAGTAAATTATATCTCAGAGACAGGTAAAGATTTAGCTTGAAGGCAGCATAGCTATGGGATTTTTTAAATTTAGAGCCACAGGTATCTTAGCCAGGTCATATACAGAAAAAAGATAATAAATTGGCTATTTTAAAAGGCTAATATAGCCCAAAATAATATTAATTTTGTATTGGTAACATTTACTTCTTCACAAATGCTGCAGTACATTGTTGAAGTTTTAGTTTAACACAGCTGTGGCTTGTGGGAGCTTCAGATTTTGGTTTTCCATTTATTAAACCCACTTTGTAGATTGTGTACATGGTAGTGTTTTGTACCATGTGGCTAGGAGGCTTTCTCCTTGAGTCCATTATAGCTGATGCTGAATAGGCAAAGAGGCAGCTGTTCAGGAGACTGATACTTATCAGAGCCATTATGAAAGAAAGTCCTAGATCATGTAAAATATATTAGCCATTATGATCTGGTCATTATATATCTACATATTCATTTTTTGTATGTGACATGACATTTGCAGGCAACACATAGGTATTACATTTAGGGTTGAAAATAGTAACATAGGTAGCAGGTAAGGAGACAAGAAATGTCTGTAGAAGTAAGGAAGAAAGCATTCTTGTATAAGAAAAGCTAATTGAAATTTCTGGAAATAAGATTTGATTTAGGTAAGGTGGAACTTGTTAGGAAAAGCAGGAAATGAAATGAGAGAGAACACTTTGTTCAACAGCAGAGTCAAGCTTTATTTGAGGAAAGCCTGAGAAGGGCTATGGCCAGGCAGGTCAGAAGTCACTTGCCTTACTGACTAGGAAATACTGACAGAGTGGTATGGATCACTGGAATTCTTTGGTTGCAGGATGATCCACATTGCCTCTTTGCAGGGCAATTCACTTCTCCTTATGGCTTGGGCCACTTTAGGGAAGTTATAATTGGACAGGTGGTTTGGGTCATTCCAGAAAAGTGATTATTGGGAAGGGTGGTTTGGGTCACTCTTGGAAAACAGTTAAAATAAAATGGTAGTCAGAATGCAAAAATGGAGACATTTTTGTTCCAACATTCCCAACTCGGTCATTAAATAGAAAGCCAGGGTAGGAATGTTACAGGACCAAGTTCTGGTCATACAGTTATGATTGTGGAGTTGGATGTGTAGCTCAGCAGAACTACAGCAGGAGCATGGATTTGGTTTTATCCCAAGACATGGCTCTAGAAGTAAAATACATACTGGGAGGCAGCTTCAGATTACAATAGGTATTTTTAAAATCATTTGTAATTGGAGCTGCTGAAACAAATTGTATAAATGGGCAAATAAAAGGCAATGCCATGACTCATGACATTGGAAAGCCTAAAGACAGTAAATGTAAGCATGCCCTAGAACATCAGAGAATGAATTTTACCTCAGAGGAAATAAGCAAGGTCTCATGTATAGATAGGTCTAACTTAATAGGAATGTATATAAGAATTACAATCCAGAGCAACAGGTGTTTCAGCTGGTTTCAGGGATTTCAAGTCATATACATAAAAAGATAACAAACTGGCTATTTTAAAAGGCTAATATAGCTCCAAATTAACACTTACTTCTCCACAATTGCTGTAGTTCATTGCTGAAATTCTAGTAACACAGGCATAGCCTCTGGGAGCCTCATGTTCTGATTCCACATTTGCTAACGTTTGCTTTGAACTTTGTGCACATGGCAGGCTGCGTAAGAGGCTTTCTCTTAGAGTCTGTTATAGATGATGGTGAATAGTCAGGGAGGCAGCTCTTCAGGAGAGTGATACTAATCAAAGCATTATGAAAGAAACTCCTAGATCATATAAAATCTACTTAGCCATTATCTGGTGACCACATACCTATATAAATTTTCTTATATATGACATGAAATTTACAGGTGACACATGAGTACTATATCTAAGGTTGAAAATACAGTTGAATCTGGAGAATGGCCTGAAGGCCATTCTCAAAGACCAGTTTTACAGTTGTACTCTGAACAGGTTAAGCAAACTTAACTACAGTTTAGGACTGTGCTGAGAGAGAGAGGGAGAAAGTGTGTGTGTGTGTGGTGGGGGGGGGTGGGGAGATTGTCATTTGCAGTGGCATAGTGAAGAAGAGTTATGGTTATCTTCTTGAGCTGGGGCAATGTGGGTGGCAGACCTGGGTAGGAGAGCAGAGCTGACAGAGGGAAGAGATCAGGGATAGAAGAATGACTGAATAAAGGGGACTTCTTGCTATTCCAGTTTATGAAGTTATCAAGATCTTTAAAAATTTGGAAGTCAAAATGGAGACGGACCCTAAGTTCTTTCTGAAGATGGACACCAGGTTCGAATGTGACTTCTTCAAGCTAAAGTGGAATGAAGCAAATGTTTTTTTTTTGGGGGGGGGCGGGGGGGAAACAGGTTATACTCCTGTTGACTTTTAGGCCTTGGATAATAATCAAAAGGGACCCAGATAGATGGGCTTAGTCTGTTAAAGGACCCTCTAAAGTGGATTGATGGAACTGTAGAGGTGTCCCTTATTGTTTTGAATGTGCAGAAGGTCATTTACATAAATCTTGAATTTTTGAATTTTATGTCACATTTAGATAAAGCTTTAACAAACAGAGAAACTTGCTGGGTGATGACAATGGCCTTTGACTCCTGATCCTCCTGGTTCTGCCTTCCAAGTACTTTGGATTGCAAACTACTGCCATAGAGCCCTGATTACAAAGATATCAAATTTCAGTTGAAATTGGCCAGCGAAACCAGCAACACAAAGACTGCCAACTCAGGTGCTAACTGTGTTATGGGAAATAACTCAAGACAGAGTAATCAGGCAAAATTTACTTCAAAGAGAGGGAGAGAGCTTCTACTGAAGTTTTATACACAAACCTCTGTTGGGTTTATGCCAGAACAGAGGCTCTGAACACTGATAATGTTGTTTTATATCTTTTACAATGCTTTGTTTGAATTTTCCCATGCTTATAGAGGGAGAGATTTATATTCTATGAGTACAGGGTTAAGATGTTCCTTTATGTCAAGTAAGATGAACCGTAGGTTGTATGCTAAGCTAAGTTAGTTATATATTGTCTAAAAGTGGTCAGGCCCTGAGTCAGTTCCTGTCTGTTTAATTTTACCTGCATTGTCACAGAATTCTTGTTATGTGTTAGTATATTGAGTTTTATAATAAATTGTTTAAAGGAAAATTCCTGGCTACAATTCCAGAAGAGGGAATAGCAATGGTTATTGTCTTCTGAAAATCTTAGGTGTACTCATGCGTTTCTTTTTTTTTTTTTTTGGTTCATTTTTTATTTATTTGTTTGAGAGCAACAGACATAGAGAGAAAGACAGATAGAGGGAGAGAGAGAGAATGGGTGCGCCAGGGCTTCCAGCCTCTGCAAACGAACTCCAGACGCGTGCGCCCCCTTGTGCATCTGGCTAACGTGGGACCTGAGGAACCAAGCCTCGAACCGGGGTCCTTAGGCTTCACAGGCAAGCGCTTAACCGCTAAGCCATCTCTCCAGCCCTGTTTTTGGTCTTTAAAAAAATATTTATTTATTTATTTGACAGAGAGAGAGAATGGGCACACCAGGGCCTCCGGCCACTGCAAACGAACTCCAGACATATGTGCCACCTTGTGCATCTGGCTAAATGTTGGTCCTGGGGAAATGAACCTCTAAGCCATTCCTCTAGCCCTTTTTCTCTTTTCTCTCTTCTCTTCTCTTCTCTTCTCTTCTCTTCTCTTCTCTTCTCTTCTCTTCTCTTCTCTTCTCTTCTCTTCTCTTCTCTTCTCTTCTCCTCTCCTCTCCTCTCCTCTCCTCTCCTCTCCTCTCCTCTCCTCTCCTCTCCTCTCCTCTCCTCTCCTCTCCTCTCCTCTCCTCTCCTCTCCTCTCCTCTCCTCTCCTCTCCTCTCCTCTTTTCCCTCTCCTCCCCTCCCCTTCCCTCCCTTCCCCTCCCCTCCCCTCCCCTCCCCTCCCCTCCCCTCCCCTCCTCTGAGAAAGTGTGTGTCTGTGTGTGTGCGTGTGTGTGTGTGAGAGAGAGAGAGAGAGAATTGGTGTGCCAGGGCTTCAGCCACTGAAATTGAACTTTGTATGCTTGTGCTACCTAGTGAGTGTGTGCGTCCTTGCACTTGTCTCACCTTTGTGTGTCTGGCTAATGTGGGATCTGGAGAGTCAAATAGGGTCTGTAGGCTTCTCAGGCAAGTGCCTTAACCACTGAGCCATCTCTCCAGCCCCCTCTTTTGTTTTTGGTTTTTCAAAGTAGGGTCTTACTGGAGCTCAGGCTGACCTGGAATTCACTATCTCATGCGTTTCTTATAGATACTTCAGTTATACTCCATCCAGACTAACATAGGGTAGGAATACTAGTAATATAATATTTACTCAATAGTTCTCCCCCTTTTGAAGTCTTGTCTCATTTATATAAAATGCTTCAACCTTATAAATCTGAGTCTTCTCATTCTACTGGGTGATAATCCCATGGGACTGGGAGCATTTGTAACTTGACTGCTTCCAATCTAATGGTGACAAATCTACTTAGGAGGTTTAAGAGCAGGCTCAAACAATAACCCTGAGAGGATCACTGTCAGTTACCCAATCAGGGGAATGAATCATTTAGCCCATGACCAATAGCTGTTCCACAACAGCTAGGTGTTTATTAATTCTTTTTTTCCTTTTAGCCACCCTTTCTTTTAACTTTTATACTCTTTCTTAACAACTCTGGATTTATTTGGATACAAGTAGCACTCACTGAAAAAATAAGCTTTCCCCTTCACAACTCAGCTCTCTATCATATCCCTTCCCTCTCTTCATTAGTCTGTCTTTTCATTTGATATCATCGTCTTTTTCTCCTATTATGAGGGTCTTGTGTAGGTATTGCTAGGCACTGCAAGGTCATGGATAGTGAGGCCAATTTCTGCCTGGACAGTTGCATTATAAGGAGTGGTAACCTTCCTTTGGTTTTTACATTCTTTCCACCACCTCTTCCACAATAGACCCTGAGACTTGGCGGGTGTGACAGAGATGTTTCAGTGCTGGACGCTCCTCCATCCCTTCTTCTCAGCACTATGTTTGTTGCATTTTAGGTCATCCCAGTGGTCACTTATCAGCTGTAAGCAGATTTAGGCCTCTCCAGTTTTTGTATAGCCATGTTGTCCAAGCAATTTAGCTAATTTTTGTAGGTCTGCCAATGACTTGCCTATTTAGTATATGGCACTCATGAATTTATCAGGCAAGGTAATATAAAAGTGTATAGAGACTTCTATTTCTCCAATTTTAGTTACCATTCATGGGTGCTTCCCAGTATTGTATAGCTTTACATAGTACAGGCTCTTATAACAAACAGATAATCTCTCGAGTTATGTTTTCTATCTTTATGTAGTAAGATTATAGCTATTCCCCCCCCCCAGGTTCTAATCCCATGGGGCTGCTGTCCCCAGCCCCACTGAGAATACTAGCAACAATGCCATTGCCAGACTCAATTGGATAGGGTGGCATCATGACCATGGTCCAGAGGTGTCCCCTGTACATTTCCTCAAGCTTCTGGTGCATGTGGACCAATCAGCTCCCAGTTGTGCAATTGGTGTGGGCCTGTAGATTCTCAAGTTTCTGCTGTGTGTAGACTGTTCAGCTTCCAGATGTGATCATAGCAGAGCCATAGATCTCTGGAACACTCTTGATGCCTCCACAGGGTGATTCCAAGTGGCTGATCTGGATGGTGTACTGTCTAAGATGTGTTCCCCTTGGCTGTGTAGGCCTTCTTTACCCAAGTGTCAATCTATGGGGTGGCAACTGTAATTTTAATAGCAGTTGGAGTGACCAATATTACAGTATTCAGGCTGCTCCAAACTGGCCAGAGTAGCTTTCATTCATTTATTCATTTTTTTTGGTTTATTTATTTATTTGTTTTTAAGGTAGGGTTTACCTCTGGCCCAGGCTTACTTAGAATTCACTCTGTAGGCTCAGGGTGGTCTTGAACTAGTGGTGATCCTCCTACCTCTGCCTCCTGAGTGCTGGGATTAAAGCCATGCACTACCATGCCTGGCAAGAAAATGATTTTTATTTTATTTTACTTTTTATTGACAACTTCTATATTTACAGACAATAAACCATGATATTTCCCTCCCCACCACTTTCCCCTTAACAACTCTGTTCTCTATCATATCCTGTCCCTCTCTCCATTAGTCTGTCTTTTCATTTGATATCATCATATTTTTCTCCTATTATGAGGGTCTTGTGTAGGTATTGCTAGGCACTGCAAGGTCATGGATAGTGAGGCCAATTTCTGCCTGGACAGTTGCATTATAAGGAGTGGAACCCTTCCTTTGGTTTTTACATTCTTTCCACCACCTCTTCCACAATAGACCCTGAGACTTGGTGGGTATGATAGAGATGTTTCAGTTCTGGACACTCCTCCTTCATCCCTTCTTCTCAGCACTATGTTGCATTTTAGGTCATCCCAGTGGTCATCACCATCTTCTAAGAGAAGCTTCTCTAACCAAAAAAAAAAAAAAAAAATTATGAGAAAGGTTTAAAAAATGCATGCTTCCCAAGAGATTAACAAGAAATAAAACAGTAATTAAAAGTGTTTCTGCCGGGCGTCTTTAATCCTAGCACTTGGGAGGCAGAGGTAGGAGGATTGCCATGAGTTCGAGGCCACCCTGAGACTACATAGTGAATTCCAGGTCAGCCTGGGCTAGAGTGAGACCCTACCTCAAAAAACCAAAAAAAAAAAAAAAGTGTTTCTTCCCACCTCAGCACTCCAGCTGCTGGGGTAGGGGTAGGCGATAGATAGGTAGATAATCTTACCTGCCCAAAGACCCAAGAATGTTGTCCTGTGCAGGTATAGAGTTAGAGAGGATAAGGAGAAGAAGCCTTCTCCATGGGCCCAGAAAAGATATATTTTAGAGTCCATAGTCAGTGTACCTGGACACACTTGCACCAGGTATCCCAGCTAATCAGCCTGGGCTCAGAGGATGAATCTACCCACACCTGGGCAGCGTGCATGCTCAAGAAAGATCTGATTGGATGAGACAGGTAGGCATTGAGTCTCTCAACTGAAGCAGGCAAGGCAAGCTGAGATGGGTGCATGGGCATAGGTATAATAAGGGTATGACATAAGATTCCTCCCTTAAGGGCCATCCTGCCTACCTATGGCTAACCTAACTTCTCATATTACAAATTCCAAGGGAACATCATCAAACAACTAGCATCACTTAGTAGTAGTAAGTCAGAGTTTTAACTTTTTATTCTATATCTTAGGGCTGGGCTCCCGATTTTTCCCAAACACACCAACACAGCTTAGGGCCAGACTCTAAAATTTGTCTCATGACACTTTTTCCTTGGTAGGGAGACAAGATTTAGGTCTGATTTTACTTTTTTTTTTTCCTTTTTGGCCCACTCTAGACATATGACCATCTCATCATGTAAACTGTATTTAGACTAGCTTTAAAGACCCCCAAACTTACCAACCTTTACCAACTTTAAGATAGTTCCAAAGCCCCAAGTCTCATTTGAGATTTAGGACTGTTTTATAATTGTATGTCTTATAAAATCAAAACAAGTAGCCAGGTGTGGTGGACGCATGCCTTTAATTCCAGCCCTCAGGAGGCAGAGGTAGGAGGATCGCCAAGAGTTCGTGGCCACCCTGAGACTACAGAGTGAATTCTAGGTCAGCCTGGGCTAGAGTGAGACTGTACCTCAAAAAACCAAAAAAAAAAAAATCAAAACAAGTTACATATTTTAACATAGGATGGCACAAAGTAAACATGTCTATTACAATAAGGCAAAGCAAGGAGAAACTACACCAATATAAATTGATAATCTTTAGGTAAACAAAACTAGTGACAACAATTTTTGGATTTTCTATTTTACCCCTCCAACAGGGCTTATCACAGCCTGGTCAAAAATCTCATCCTGAGCCATCATTTCTTCATGGTAGCCATATTCTGGGGTTGGGGGGAGGTAAACCATGACTTTGAAGATCAGTTTACCTTTTAGAATTTTTCCTTATCTCCTTTTAAAAGAATTTGTATTCTTACTTATTTTGCCTTTTCTGGGTGGATTTTTCCCTCAGGCATTTTTCTTTATTATTATTGTTATTGTTATTACTTCATCTTTTATTTAAAGGCAAACAGTGACTGACTAATCAGGGCCAAACATATGCAGAAGTCATAAATTAACATAAGTTCACATAAGTATTGCTAACCAATATCAGACAAGGGAGCCTATTAGCCTGAATTTTTATTTATATTATAATATTTTGTGGTTATATTCTCTTACTGGGTGTTCACAACCATGTTGGCAGCCAAAGCTGGCAATATATTGTATTTTAGAGTTCAGTTATGACTCTATAGGAAAGACTCTTAGGGACCTGTGAAGAGCTATGTGACTCAGTAGTGTCATTTACTAGGATGAATCAAGTCTATTCTGATCATGTGGCTTCATTTAGAAGCATCCATAGTAACTCTCCTTCTGCAGATACTTGGAGTTCATTTCCTGATCTCTGGGTCTCATGTCCTTTCTGATCAAGAAGAGAGGTAACCTAACAGAGGCTAGAAGCTAAAAGTGTCCAATTGCCTCCTGTGGCCTTTTGATCTAGGAGTAGGAACCAAATATTGCTTTTCCTTTTAACTACAATGTTTATAATTGACTTTGTCTTCTATATATGGTTGTTAGTCACCCAGAGAGACTATACACATCTGACTAGCAAAACAGATTTGTTTAAAGAAGTGTAGAATATAATCTGGTAACAAAGCATATCTGGCTAGAGAATGACACAAATGTTTAAAATCATTCTGATTAACATTTAAGTTTAGTTGTCAAGTGACAGTGTGAGTCATATCTGGAACATAGAACACAGTCACAGTTTTTAAAGTGTCTGTAACTTATAAGCATATGCAGAACATGTAAGCCCTGGAAACAACATTTTATCAACAAGCAATGAACTTGAGATACCAGTAATGAGACAGCTATGTAAGTAAAACCTTGAATAAGACTGATTACACACAGCTTAAGAATAAAGCAAAACTTGATTATCATTGAACTAAACAAATCTGATTTAAGATACATTAGAGATATTTTGACAGATAAAGTAGCAAGTACATTTGACTATTGGGCAATTTTTATAACTTAACATAAAACCTAATTTATGACTGTTCACAATGACTAAACCACTTTAAAAAATTTTTTTTGGTTACTTTTCTTTATTTGAGAACAACAGAGAGAAAGAGACAGAAAGAGACAGATAGAGAGAGAGATAGAATGGGCACACCAGGGCCTCCAGCCACTGCAAACTAATTCCAGATGCGTGCCCTCCCTGGCTAACGTGGGTTCTGGGGAACTGAGCCTCAAACCGGGCTCCTTAGCTTCACCGGCAAACACTTAACTGCTAAGCCATTTCCCCAGCCCTAAACCATTTTTATAAGGCTTACATGATAAACACAGTGATGACCACCAACCAGAACAAGCATGAATAAGCCAGAGCAATCTAATATTTGCAGTCTCTTTAGATATATAATATTTTATCTATTTATTTATGAGAGAGAGGGAAAGAGAGAGAGAATGGGCAGATCAAAGCTTCTAGCCACTGCAAATAAACTCCAGATGCATGCTTCACTTTGTACATCTGGCTTATGTGGGTACTGAATAACTGAACCTGGGTCCTCAGGCTTTTCAGGCAAGCACCCTAATGGCTAAGTCATCTCTTCTTATAATATAATATAAAATAACATTATAATATAAAATTAAATACTAATGAGTAAACCTTTATCTTAAGGCTCAGTTTTTCCAGTGGTTAAAAGATTGACAGGGGGCTGGAGAAACAGCTTAGAGGTTAAGGCATTTGCCTGCGAAGGCTAAGGATCCAGGTTCCATTCTCCAGGCCCCACATGAGCCAGATGCACATGGTAGCACAAGTGTCTGGAGTTCGTTTGTACTGGCTAGAGGCCCTGGCATGCACATTCTCTCTCTCTCTCTCTCTCTAATAAATAATTAAATAAATATAAAATATAAATATTGATAGGAAGCCTAGCTAACTTGGTTGAGTACTCTAAACTTAGTTTTTTTTTTTTTTGTTTGGTTTTTACAAACATTACCCAAACAGATTAACATCAGTGAGCTGAAGTCTTAATCTTGTCATCTTGTGGCATGGAAACATAATTTATAACCTGAACACCATGATATAACTAGTTAACAAATATATTTTAAACATAAACACCAAGATGTTATCAATTTTAATTATCTAGCAATTTTAAGTAACTTTTATCCCTTTATTAAGTTGGTTAATTGTATATGTCTCCAAATATTACTTAGCTACAGTCAAATATGTATGTCTCTTATGAAGTTTTTATTTAATTATAGCTGACTTTTTGGGTTTTCTTTTTCTATTGCCCTAAGCTTAGTCAATAAGAGTAAAGACTTTATAACCCTCTTTGATCCACTTCTGATGTAAAGAAGCTAGACTGAGTTAACATCCATTTTCCAAGTTATTTTGGATTTCAACACTTTTGTTTTGTTTGCTTGTTTGTTTTTTGAGGTAGGGTCTCACTTTAGCTCAGGCTGACCTGAAATTCCCTATGTAGTCTCAGGGTGGCCTTGAACTCATGGTGATCCTCCTGTCTCTGCCTCACAAGTGCCAGGATTAGAGGTGTGCACCACAACACCCGGCTGAGTTTCAACTCTTAAAAGGAGATGATATAGAGGTGCCAGTGAGGCCCAAAGGTCAATAAAGACTGACCCAACTTTACTAATATTTAAAAAGAACCATTTTCTTCTAACCACAGGACTGATCCTAGATATGTGTACTTCTAAGTTAAAAGTGGAGTGTATTATTATTAATGAATATTGAACTAGTTAAAATTACATTATTAGAGAGTACTGTTATTAGGGAACATCAAACTTTTTATTTTTATTTATGAGAGAGAGAGAATGGGCACACCATGGTCTCCAGCCAGATGCATGTGCCTCCTTGTGCATCTGGCTTATGTGGGTCCTGGGGAATTGAAACTGGATCCATAGGCTTTGCAGGCAAGAACCTTAAGCACTAAGCCATGTCTCCAAGATTAAATTTTTACAATAAAAACTTCAAGTCACTTTAAATCTTATCTTACTATTATGCTTATATTGTTGTTTATAAAAGTTGTTTACAAATAGAACTTTAAAATTATAAATTAAGTTTTAATATAAGAACTTTAAATTCATGTTTTTCATTAAATTAAGCCCTGATTGCATGTTGTTTTATCTATAACAATAAGGCTTCTTATCAAGTGAAGCCTCTAATAATTCCTATTTAAAGTTATACTAAAATGTTAAACTTGTATGCTTTCCCAATGGATAAATTGGTTGTTTGTTTTGATAACACACACACACATGCACACAGTGCCACAATTCAAGAAGAACTGCCTTACCTTGAGAGTCTTAGATGTATTCATGCATTTCTTTTTTTAATTTTTTGTTTATTTTTATTTATTTATTTGAGAGTGACAGACAGAGAGAAAGAGGCAGAGAGAGAAAGAGAGAGAGAGAGAGAGAGAGAGAGAGAGAGAGAGAGAGAGAGAGAGAGAGAGAATGGGTGCACCAGGGCCTCCAGCCACTGCAAATGAACTCCAGAAGCGTGCGCCCCACCCTTGTGCATCTGGCTAACATGGTCCTGGAGAATTGAGGCTCGAACCAGGGTTTTTAGGCTTCACAGACAAGCGCTTAACCACTAAGCAATCTCTCCAGCCCGTATTCATGTATTTCTTATAGATACATTGATTATACTTCATCTAGGCTAATATAGGCTAGAACACTAGTAATATGCTATTCCCTCAATACCTGTACAAAGACTGCTGACTCAATGTTTTACCTATATTTCACAGAGGGAATCCTGTAAGGCAGGCTGCAGCTCTGCAGAGGGAGCCTATGAAGAGGAAATGCTGGGTAAGGAAGTACTATATTAGGACAATGCTCTTAGGAAAGGATAACGAAATGACTTGGAAATATCCTCACTTCTATGGCATAATAGGATGAAAAGTTTATATAAAAGATGGTCATGGTGGCTTATGCCTGTAGTCTCAGCACTTTGGAGGCTGAGATAGGAGGATTGCCATGAGCTCAAGGCCAACCTAAGCTATACAGTGAGTTCCAGATAAGCCTGGACTACAGAGTGAGATCCTGCCTCAAACAACAACTACATCCCTCCCACAAATAAAAAAAGGCACATAAAAGGAAAACATTTATATGTGAAGAAAATTCATCTCTTTTAAACAAGACAGTGGAAACATGGCACAAGATTGCTTTTTTTTTTTCTTTTTTAGTTAGGGTCTCACCCTAGTGCAAACCTCACTCTGTAGCCCAGTCTGACCCCTAACTCATGGTGATCCTTATACCACAATCTCTCTTAGTCTGATGGGATTGTAGGCATGAGCCACCACACCCAGCCTTGATTAATATTTAGGACCAGATTTTGTCTTTAAAGTCAGAAGGTGCCATTATTTTTATCTTCTTGAGACAGTACCTCCCTGTGTAGCACTGACTTACCTGAAAGTCACAGTGTAGACCATACTGGCCTTGAAGTTAGAATGATCCACTTGCCTGTGCCTGCTGAGTGCTACATGCTTCACCACACCTGGCTTACCAATACTTTTATCTTAGTGAGAGCAATGTTCATTGTGAGCAAATATTATGTCAGGGAATGTCACTGTTTTAAGGAGCTGAAAGTATAAACATATTTTATTTAATGTGTACTACATTCTTCAGCTAACAGTTTTTCAATAAATAACCTAAAAGGCACTAGGAATTTGTGAATGTATGGAAGGTGTGTTTTTTAGTGTTAGATTTTGAATAAATTTCAGACTAGGCTAGGTGTAGCTAATTGGCTTTGCCAAGTGTGGTAATTGTCCAGTGGTTTCTGAAGGCTAATGCTTTGATAAGTTATACCCTGGATGTCTTGTTCAAAATTCTGTAGGGTTTCCACCAACAAGAAAGGTCTTTCCAGGCTGGGGGACTGATGACTCTTCCTTCAGCAGCCATTCTTATTTCAGAGGCCTGCTTCTTAATCTCCATGTCTAATGGAAATTGGAAGGAAGGGGTTGCTTACTATTCCAATTAGCTTCTGCCCTTTAACATCCCATAAACAAACAAAAGAAACAAAAAACAACTCTTAACATTTCTGTAGAAGAGTTGTGATATTACATTTTATGTTATGAAAGCTGGCTATGGGCAAATTTTATATTTTGCGATTTCCAAATCATACATGGACATATCCCAGAGCTTCACATTGCTCCCATGGGGAACTATGGAAGATTTTCAGTACTCATGGAAACAAAGATAGTCCACATTTGTTGGACACTGCTGGACTTGCTGCATAGGAAGAGTTCATGGCATAAACAGTACATCCCACTACAAGTTACATTCCCTCCCATGATGTCATAGTTTACTGCTGAGAGTTTTGGTAATTTCTGGTATAACAAGCATTTACCAAATCAATATAATAGGGGACAGGAAGTAAGGATATGTGACACTTAATCAGATTACAAGACTGGAGAAGTTGTGCAATACCTCAGGGGCACAACAATGCCATTAATATATCATATATATATATATACATACATGTGTATATATATATATATATATATATATATATATATATATATATATATATATATTTTCAGGAAGGCTCTTACTCTAACCTAGGCTGACTCGGAACTCACTCTAGTCCCAGGCAGGCCTTGAATCCAGAGTGATTCTCCATCCTGTGTCTCTTGAGAGCTGGGATTGAAGGTGTGAGGCACCATACCCAGCAATATGTAATAATTTTTATTTAAGGATGAAATAAATATATAATTGCTTTTCAGTTTATGCATTGTTTTTGTTGGTTTGTTTGTTTTGAGACTGTAGCGTAGACTGACTGAACTGGAACTGTGCAGCCAGGTAGGCTCAAATTTAGTGCTATCCTTCTGCCTCAGCCTCCCAAGTCCTAGAATTACAATCCTGATTCTCCACACCTTGCTATTGTGCTACTTCTTCTAGCATCTACTAAGTAGTTAGGAATACACTTATTAAATAATAGCACTTAGTAAATGAACTATTAGGTAATTCTTTTCATGCAAAGAGTCATGAAAGACAATGAGGAAGTAAGAATGCCAGAAATGAAAAAGTGACAACCTTTGACCGATATCTTTTTCTTATAACATCATATTACCAATGTAGTCACGTAATTTTTATAGAGTACAAGTATAATCAATGCTTAATTTACACTTCTCATAAGCTATGGCTCAGTGTCTAGGTAGCATTGACAAATGAAATGAGTCAAGTCTAAATAAAGGCATTTGAACTTACAGTCCTTAACTTTAAGGTGTTATGAGTCATTTTGCCAGTATACTTAACTATGACTGTCTCTAACATGTTACCTCATTTATTTATTTGTAGATCTGTGATCTTATTTGATTTTAGATGCTCCATTTCTGTATGTATGTACCTTCTCATTGCTCAGATGAAGCACTCAATCAAAAGAAGCTGATAAAATGAAAGTTTTTGCTTACAGTCTCTAGGGGAAGCTCTATGGTGGTAGGGGAAAGCATGACATGATGAAAGGTTGGACATCACCTCTGCCACAGCAAATAGAAAGCAACGGCAGGGGACTGAACACAATTCTGGCAAAGAGGTTCTGGCTATAAGCCCACACCCATAAACATACCTCCTCTAGCAAGGCTCCACCTTCAAAATTGCCATCAGCTGTGGACAAAGTATTCAGAGCACATGAATTTATGGGAGAAATATTATTCAAACCATCATAATATGATAGGAAATGATAACTGCTAGCAATGCATTAAAATACTAATAGCTACTTTTACTTAGTATTTATGAGTCACGAACAGATCTCAATTTACAGATACTGCTTCTTTTCTTTTCAAGATATAAATCACATAATTACCTCATTTAACAGATGAGAAAATTGAAGCAAAAAATTTAAGTACTTGCTTGAGGCCATATAAATAGTAAGAGATATAGCTGGAAGTACCACTCAATTGTCTGATTACAGTGCCTTTTCTTACCCATGCTTACCTATGTTGTCATGCATTGAACATAGTCTGCCACTCAGTCCAGCTTTGTTTCTTCTTTGACTTGCTTTTGCTGTGATATTTAAAAATAAACCTATTATGCTTCACTTTGAGTTTGTCTGTTATTTAGCTATGAAACTTGCTTTTTCTTGTCGTTATATAACTCTGGCTCCTCTGCTCTGTTCTCAGTGTATATCACCTCTGATCCTTCGTGGTTGTCCTTCTCTACTTGCTGTCAGCGACATCATTAGTCATTTTTTCTACATGTCCGTAGTAAATATCAATATATGGTGATGAAGGTTTTCTAATAAAAGGGGTAAAAGTTAGAGTTCTGTTTTTACTGTGCAGTTACAATTACCCCAAGTGAACCATCAGTCAATGGAGAAAGGTTATGCTAGACTACTGTGGGCTGGACTTTCCAATGAAATTGGCTTTGATTTTTCTGGATTATGTAATAGAAACTTTAATTAATGCATTTCTACCTATTATCTGTAGTGACAGGAATTGTGTCAATTTTCTTTCTGGGAGAGAGTGAGGTCCTGGGGCTTATATTTAACTATCAATCTGTCACTCTCAAATCAGAGTAGTGCTTTTTTCTATAAATGAAAGCTGAAACATCAAATTCATCACAATTTTATGAAAATATAAAATATTAAATAATTTTTTCTCAGTGGCACTTACCAGGCAGAAATCTAGCACCTACTACCATGCCTGGTTAGTAGAACCTATGAAATATATGCCATGAATTGTAATGTCTCTAATGTTTAGAAACCATGAAATATGCTTTAATAAAAACAGTAGACTATAAGGTCCATTGGTATAAAGGCAATGACATTGGACATATAAAAATAATTGGTTGAAAATAGCACCTTTGCATTAATAGATTTGTAGTTCCTTCCCCTTTTTTGTGTTGAGGCCCGAACCCAGGGCCTTGCCCTTGTTAGGCAAGTGCTCATCCACTAAGTTAAATCCCTAACCCCTCATTAATAGAAGGTAAGACTGGTTAGTTTCAGAATATTCCATGTTGTCTGCCTACAATAAAAAAAGAAAGATTAGTTTGGACATTTGTATTGTTTTTTTAAATTTATTTTATTTATTTATTTTTTGAATTTTCTTAACATTTTCCATGATTATAAAAAAAATATCCCATGGTAATTCCCTCCCTTTGTATTGTTTTTTGCACAGGTAAGTGATTAGCAGAAAAGGTGAGGATCTGAATGAAACAGTTACATTCTCTTCTGCTTTAATGGACAGGAGTGCATAGTGATTGAGAAGATGTTTTTCTTTCTCTAGGAAGCATAGAACTTCCTACAGCACCCGTTGCTTCTTCTATTGGAAGCCACAGTGTGACATTACGATGGAAATCTGCTAATATCTCTGGAGTAAAATACATAATTCAGTGGAAATATGTACAACTTCAAGGAAGCTGGACTTATACTGAGGTATGCAAAGCTACCTTATATTTTTTGTTTTGGTTTTGGTTTACAAGGTACGGTCTCACTCTAGCCCAGACTGACCTGGAATTCACTAAGTATTCGTAGGGTATCCTTGAAATCAAGGTGATCCTCCTACCTCTGCCTCCCAAGTGCTGGTATTAAAGGCTTGTACCACCATGCCTGTTTTTTTTTTTTTTTTTCAAGCTATCTTCTTATCTAAATACTTTTCTTTCCTGACTTATTCAAAGTTCAAATATATCATGTATAAGATTAACCACTGGGACCTCATGAAATTACAAAGAATTTGCACTGCAAAGGACACTGTGAATAAAGCAAAGAGGCAACCTACAGAATGGGAAAACAATCTTCGCTAGCTATATATCTGATAGAGGATTAATATCTAGGATATAAAAGAACTCAAAAAGTTAAATAATAAGAAATCAAACAAGCCAATCAAAAAATGGACTATGGAGCTAAATAGAGAGTTCTCAAAGGAAGAAATATGAATAGCATATAAGCATCTAAAAAAAGGTTCTACGTCACTAGTCATCAGGGAAATGCAGATTAAAATTACATTGAGATTCCATCTCACTCTGTCAGATTGGCTACCATCATGAAAACAAATGATCATAAATGTTGGCAGAGATGTGGAAAAAAAGGAACCCTTCTACACTGCTGGTGGGAATGCAATCTGGTCCAGCCATTGTGGAAATCAGTGTGGAGGTTCCTAAATCAGTGAAAGATTGATCTACCATATGACCCAGCTATAGCACTCCTAGGCATATATCCTAAGGGCTCATCTCATTTCCTTAGAAGTATGTGCTCAACCATGTTTATTGCTGCTCAATTTATAATAGCTGGGAAATGAAACTAGCCTGGATGTCCCTCAACTGATGAGTGGATAATGAAGATATGGCACATTTATACAATGGAGTTCTACTCAGTGGTAAAGAAAAATGAAGTTATGAAATTTGCAGAAAAATGGATGGATCTGGAAAGGATTAAACTAAGTGAGGTAACCCAGGCCCAGAAAGCCAAGTGCCACGTGTTATCCCTCATATGTGGATTCCTAGCTACAGATGATTGGGCTTCTGTGTAAGAAGGAAAACACTCAGTAGCTGAGGCCAGTAAGTTAAAAAGGAGATACAAAGGGAAGAGAAAGGAAGGGAGGAGCGTACTTAATAGGCTGGTATTGTATATATGTAAGTGGAATGATTGAGATGGGGAGGAGATATGATGGAGAATGGAATCTCAAAGGGGAAAGTTGGGGATGGGGAGGGTATTACCATGGGATATTTTTTTCTTTTTTTAATTTTATTTTATTATTTTTTTAAATTAGTTTTGTATTCAGCAAATACAGTCAGTTTGGCACCATTATTAGGCTCATCCATGACCTACCCCTCCCCATTGGCCCCTCCTTGTTGAGGTATATGGGTCGTGCATTATGGAGTAAGCCCACAGCTATTGGTATGATAAATGTCTCTGCATATCATGACCCTACATGTGGCTCTGACAGCCTTTCCACCCCCTCTTCCACAAAATTTCCCTGAGCCATGTTGGGTTCGTTTTTGGTCTGCTTCAGTGATGAGGTGTTGGGGGCCTCTGAGGCTCTGGCTCTCTGATTTGGTAGGAGTTAATTTTTCTCTGTGTTGGTCTCCTTCCCCCTTGTGCTGGTATCTGGTTCATCAGGAAAACAGCACCATGGGATATTTTTTATAATCATGGAAAATGTTAATAAAAATTGAGAAAAAAATAAATAAATAAAAATTAAAACACTGGAAAAAAAATCATGTGTAATTATAGTAGTCTCCCTTACTTCTGGTTTAGGGTTCTACAGTTTCAATTACCTGGGCTCAAGTATGTTCCAAAAATATTAAATGGAAAGTTTCAGAAATAAACAACTTAAGTCAGGTGTGGTGACACAATGTGTAATTTCAGTACTTGGAAGATTGTGGCAGGACGATTGTGAGTTCAAGGCCAGCCTGAGCTACATAGCAAGTATAGCTTGAACTATAAAATGAAACTCTCTCAAAAATAACTCATGTTTTAGATTAAATGTCATTCTTTTTAAATATATGTGTGTAGATGTGTGTGTGTATGTTGATAATGTGTGGTGGTGGATATGTACTGAGGGCACATGTATGTGGAGGCCAAAGGACAATCTCAGGTGACAACTTTAGGAACACAATGTACTTCCTTTAATATAGGATGTCTCAGTGTCCTGGAGCTCACCAATTAGGCTAGACTGACTGACTAGCAAACTTAAGAGATCCTTCTTTCTTACTCTTCAACACTGAGATTACAGGCGCATACCAACATTTCTGGCACTTTTAATATATGTGCTCAAGACAAAACACAGGTCCTTATTTTATACTTGTGAGGCAAGCACTTTCTGACTGAGCTATCTACCCAGCCTTGCCTGTGATACTGAGTAGCATGATGGAATCACGGGCCACCCTGCTTCATCTCACTGGAAAATGAATCATGTTTTCATGTTGTGTATTCATATTGTACATGCTGCCTATGTGGTAGATACACAATTGCTTCTATTAAGGTTTTCAGTGCAACTGTCAATATAGTGTGTTTGGGACTATCTGGGTTTCAGACTTCCACTGCAGATAAAGTGACTACTTATAGGCATTAATACATTCTATGAAGATTTAAGCCCAGTGTTTGAATTAGGTGAACTTTAATCTCTACTACTCTGTAAACCTTTTATTTTATGAGAAAAATGCATTATTTGCTATATTTGCAAGTTTTTCAGCATAGCATCATAAAGCTATTCATTCTATTGATCATTGCCTGCCCCTTCCCTCTTAAAGTGATCCCAACATGATGAAGGGCGAGAGGAAGATTCTCAGAAAGGTTTGCTTTAATTCACAAATGCTGTTTAGGATTATCTTTGAGGAAAAGGTTCAGAAAAAAAATGGCCTTAATACAATAAACCTATTCTCATAAGAAAATCTAAGCAAATCCTTGAGGTAAGTGTCCAATAACTGAATCCTTCATTTTGCCATTTTGAAGAAGTCATGGATTACTGTGTGAATTCTGTCAACGAAAGTCTGTATATTTCAAGTCTTAGCTCCAGGACACAGTTTCACCTAGTTCAGCAGGATATAGTAGCCCTATCTTCAAAGGCCCATGCACCTGCACTATTGTGTCACATTGAGTTATGGTAATTCAATAACTGCTGATTATTGATCTCTCATGGATCTAGACCATGTCCAAGCTCTTATATGTGGTAAAGCCCCTGCATCCTTTCACTGAATATGTTTTTCGAGTGGTTTGGATCTTCAGAGCCCAACTGCAGCTTTATTCTCCTCCAAGTCGCACTTACAGGACTCATCCTTATGGAGGTATGGCATATTGTTTATGAAATAAGAACATTATTCCAAAGTTTTGGTTTAATATATTTTGTTTTAAACAATGAAATAAATCCATTTGTTATTACATTTAATAATTGAGTAGTTAATTGTGTGTCAGGTAACGTTCATAATTCCTCAGTGATCAAAACAATAACCTCTGCTGTCATGAAGCTGAATGTATTATAAATGGCATGAGGTAGGGTACTATGGTTAAGTTATCATTTTGAACATCATGTGTGCTTTAGGGGATTGAAAATGGGAAGTTGGGAGGCAGGAGAGGCTGGCTACAGTAGAAATAAAGTGGTCAAAAGACACTTTGTGTAGCTGGTAGGGTGAAGTTGAATAAGTCATTCCACACAGAGAGATGACCATGAAAAGGCCCTAACACAAGAGCATCCTTGGCCTATCCAAGGAACAACCAGGTGGACAAGAGTACCTGGAACAGAATGAAGGATATGAAGAGTAGCAGATAAAGTCAAGGTGGGGGGCACTTTGTAAAGACCAGAAGGAGCCTCACTGCAGGGGCTTGAGTAGAGGAGCCTCATGACCTGATATGATCTGTTATTCATGTTAAATGGATCACTTGGACTCTATATGGAACATGAACTGTGGAGTAGGGGAAGAAACAGGGAGATTTGGTAGATGGTTATGGCAGTAAACCAGATGTGGTGGTTTGATTCAGGTGTTTGAATACTAGGTTCCCAGCTAATGGAGATTTGGGGAATTAATGACTCCTGAAGGCAGTGTGTTGTTGGGGGCGGGCTTGTGGGCGTTATAGGCAGCTTCCCCTTGCTAGTGTTTGGCACACTCTCCTGTTGCTATTGTCCACCTGCTGTCGGTAAGGTGGTGATGTCCACTCTCTGTTCATGCTGTCATTATCCCTTGACATCATTGAGCTTCCCCTTGAGTCTGCAAGCCAAAATGAACCTTTTTTGCCCACAAGCTGCTCTTTGTTGGGTGATTTCTACCAGCAATGCAAACCTGACTACAACAGTAATGTTTGTACAGAGAAGTAGGATTGGTGCTAGACACCTGACTATGTGGCTTTGGCCTTTTGGAGCTGATTTTCAAGAGGAACGTGGAAGGATTTATAGCCTTGGCCTAAGAGATGCCTTGCAGTGTTGTAAGTACAACTTGATGGACTGTTCTGGTCAGAGTTGAAAGATCTGAATGCAGTAAGAACCATGGACTGTGAGGTTTGGCTTATGAGGGTGAGAAAGAGCTTTGACTGGACTGGGCTAGCAGTTTTATGGAAAGTTGCTTTTGTGCCCATGTACTGAGAAGTTGTGCAGGTTGCATTGTGTAGAAATGCACTGGTATGAGCAGAGAGATATGGCACAGAAAAAAAAAAAAAAACATCTTTGGGTGAACTGCTGCCCATTCAGCTGTAATTGAGAGATTACAACCTTTGAGACAGGGCCAGCTGACCTGCACTGGGGCAACATGAAGAATGTAGACTCTTTGAAAGGGGCCTGCGTGCTGAAGGAGTGTCCTGTTCTTCAAGTCTGCTTTATTCCCCCATGGATTAACAAATTGGCACCCTACCTGGTATTGTGGTGTATAAGAAATGCAGGAAAAGGAGGGTCATTGAGTTTGCAACACGGTCTTGGCATTCCAATTCCACCCCTCCAGCTAGGCTACTCACAGTCCTGGAAAATTTCATAGGGCCGGCAGCTTTCCTTAGCAACCATGTCATGGTCCTGGCATCTCCACTGGGTCTCTACTGCAATCCACGGTTCATCCTCACAGCCCCATGGGGTCTCCATGCAGGCATCCAGCAAATCTGCTTCACACTGCCCATGGCCATTTCCAAAACACAAGACCACATTGAAAACTCAATGACCCTCTCTTTCCTGCATTTCTTATACTTCACAATACCAGGTAGGGTGCCAATTTGTTAATCCATGGGGGAATGAAGCACACTTTGAAAAACAGGACACTCCTTGAGCACTCAGGCCCCTTCCAAAGAGTGGACATTTTTCCTGTTGCCCCCGTGCAGGTCAGCTGGTCCAATCTCAAAGGTTGTAATCTCACAATTACAGCTGAATGGGCAGCAAGCAGTTCACCCAATGATTTTTCTTTCTGTGCCATATCCCTCTGCTCACACCAGTTCATTTCTATGCAAAGCAACCCTGCACAACTTCTCAGGACATGGGCATAACAGCAAGCTTCCCACACAAACTGCTAGCCCAGCCCAGGAAAAGCTCTCTCTTATCCTCATAAGCCAAATCTCACAGTCCATAGTTTTTACTGCATTCAGGTCTTTCAACTCTGACCATAATAGTCCATTGAGCTGTATTTATAGCACTGCAAGGCATCTCTTAGGCCAAGGTTTCAAATCCTTCCACATTCATCTTGAAAATCAGCTCCAAAAGGCCAAAACCACACAGTCAGGTGTCTAGCAGCAATCCCACTCCTCAGTACCACTTTACTGTTGCAGTCAGGTTTGCATTGCTGGTAGAAATCACCCAACCAAGAGCAGCTTGTAGGGAAAAAGAGGTTTATTTTGGCTTACAGGCTTGAAGGGGAAGCCCCATGATGGCAGGGAAAGTGATGGCATGAGCAGAGGGTGGACATCACCCCCTGGCTAACATAAGGTGGACAGTAGCAACAGGAGAGTGTGTCAGACACTGGCAAGGGGAAATTGGCTATACTACCCATCAGCATGCCCCCAACAAAATTGCCTCCAGGAAGCATTAATTTACAATTTCCATCAGCTGGGGAACCTAACATCCAGAATGCCTAAGTTTATGGTGGACACCTGACTCAAACCACCACAGCTTCCAAGGAAGATTTTCTTGTGAGATATATGGATAATGATTCTATCTTACCATGTAGGTGGCTTTAAATTCACTTGCAGTGTAGTAGATCATTCTGGTGTTGACCCTAATAAATTAAGGTTTTGATATCTGAACCTAATTCAGCGAAAGTGTTTCCTTTTTTCCTATTTACAACAATGGCTGATCATATGGAGACCAGGGACAACACAAAGATGTTTATGCTTATCAAAGATTAGGTTGGGATTGCATTAGAGAAGGCTGAGGGGCAGCTTCAAAAGATACCCAGTGTAAAGGCTACATTGTCTCATTTCTCCTGGCTTCAGTCAGCCAGTGTGCGTCAAAAGTGTTGAGAGAAAGAGAGAAGTCTATTCAAGAGTAAAGTGATGTTGAAGTATGCCTTTCTATGTAAAGAGGAGATAAAGAATGGTTTTGTAATGCTGGGCGGGGGGGGGGGGGGAGTGCTAAGGGTCCAGGAAAGTCCTTGAACTGCAAACCCCAAGTTTGTTTCTAATTTTAGTCAAGAAATTGAATAAAAAGAAGACTAAGAAGAATAATTATTAAATTATATATTTATTGAGAGAAGTACAGAGCCAAGGAAATGTACCCATGTGGCTAGAGATGGAGGGCCTGGAAAAAAAGCATGGAAAGAAAAGAGAAAATAAAGTTCAAGGAGTTCCTGCCATGTAGGGAGCTGGAAGGGAATAATGAGCCCATGTGGAGAACAAGGGCTAGGGGACTCTCCCTGCTGGGCCTGAGCCTAGGCTTGAGCCAAGCCATTCCAGGCCCAGTGGGGGAAAAAACTCACCCACAGCTAGAAGTTCTCAAGCCTGCCCTCTGCTTGCAAAGATCTGTATAACCTTTTAGTGGGGCTGGGCTGTCTTCCAGGTCAGGTGAACCAGAGTGATAGCTCCTTGGTTAGGCTAGGGGTTCTCAGGAAGAGGTTAGCCCTGACACCAAATTCCAAGGGTTGAACTTGACCAATGACAATATTTAAATCCCATGAAAGAACTTCCTCTCAGGAGGGGGTCCTGATTGTTTATGTAAAAACATGTCTAAGGAACTAGGCAAGAGATAGGAAGTTAGATCATCTTTGATTTCTAGCAAGTGCAAATTTTCCTGCCCTTTTTACCTTCAGAGGACCAGTTACTCTAACTGTGCCATCCTCTCAGTTTCAGGGGACTAAGGTATGCCTAGCAAGTGGAGACATGGATAGAAGCCATACTGGTAGTATCTAAAGTCTGTCAATAAAGGCTTAAGTTAATTCATGTGCCTTTCATCCAGTGCCAGAGTTGGATGCTGCTGTGTTCCCAGGGTACCTGTGGGAGTAGTCAAGATGGTACATACTGGTATCAGAGCTTATGACTACAAAAATGAAGCAGATGATTCTAATGTGGCTTATCTGAAGCCATATCTAGCTGTGGAACTAGACAGACCACAGTGAGTTACAAGACTCAGGACTCAGCTCAGGTTAATCATTAACTCTCATTTGTTCAAATTTTTGTTTGCTAGATCTGTTTCTCACACAGGATTCAATTCACTTAGGTCTCTAAGGTTGTTGTGATTCTTTGTCTAGAATATTTATACTATTTTTACTCCAACATTTAGTTCTATTTTATGTATCAGAAATTAAAAAAAAAATTAAGAGTCTCAGAAAACTTTGGAACTTAACTGGTACAATTGATAGACCGAGGATTGCAGCTTACAACTTCTAACCACCATCATTTTATCACATTTTGAATATTAGTCAAAATATTTCATTTATGTTAACCTTTCAAAAATGAAGATTCTTTTTGTTATCTTATTCTAAGAACTCCAAAATCTGTACATTTTAACATGGACTATGCCATTCTCTCTTTCAGTTCCAGAAACTGCTCCTTCCATTAGTAATATTGAAAGCTCAAGCCCTAACACTGTAGAAGTCAGTTGGGTTCCACCACAATTCCAAGGTGGACCTATTTTGGGTTATAATTTAAGGCTGATTAGTAAAAACCAAAAATTACATTCAGGGACACAGAGAACCAGTTTCCAGTTTTATTCCACGCTCCCAAACACTACCTACAGGTAAGAGTTTGAGGCACAAAAGAAAATGTAGCCGCCATGACTTTAGCATGACATTTGCTTAAGCAATATGGCTAAAAACAGGTTACGTGTGTTTAAAAAAGTGCCACTGAGTCCATGATGTTGGTTGAAGTTGTACCTATTTTTCAAGTTTGTATATATATTAGATTACACATTCCTAAGCCAAAGTGTTTTCAGTTTGTTGCAAGGATCTTTTTTTTATTTATTACTTTTATTTATTTGAGAGTGACAGAGAGAGAAAGAGACAGAGAGAAAGAGAGAGAATGGGTGTGCCAGGGCCTCCTGCCACTGCCAATGAACTTCAGATGCATGCGTCCCTTTGTGCATCTGGCTAACATGGGTCCTGGGGAATCGAGCCTCGAACCAGGGTTCTTAGGCTTCACAGGCAAGTGCTTAACTGCTAAGCCATCTCTTTAGCCCGCAAGGATTTTTTTAAATATAAGCTACTAAAGATAGAAGCATTGTGAATCTAATTTGTTTATTTAATTCAGCATGAAAAAAAATTAAGGGCATAAAATTCTGTTAGTGGTGTTCTTTTTATTAACCATTTTATTATTGCTAGCTTCGTTGACATTTACTAAGATCTCTTTAAATTTGGGTCATGGGAGTCATGCAAATAGCAGAATTCAGCTTTTGACTGCAGAGACCCTGAACTCCTCTCTACAGAATGCAAACAAGGATGTGTTCGATAGTCATTTTATTTTATTTTATTTATTTTTTTTAAAATATATTTTTTGTTTATTTATTTATTTGAGAGCGACAGACACAGAGAGAAAGACAGATAGAGGGAGAGAGAGAGAATGGGCGCGCCAGGGCTTCCAGCCACTGCAAACGAACTCCAGACGCTTGCGCCCCCTTGTGCATCTGGCTAACGTGGGATCTGGGGAACCGAGCCTCGAACCTGGGTCCTTAGGCTTCACAGGCAAGCGCTTAACCACTAAGCCATCTCTCCAGCCCTCGATGGTCATTTTAATGCTGAGCAGGGGCACCAAGTAACTAGATATATGTAAAGCCACTGTGCCCTTTAAAAAGAAATGTCTTGCTCCTATATTTATCTCATGTTCACACCATGTGATGTAAAACAGACCTCCAAATTGTTTTTGGAATAGGTTTTCTGTTGCAGCAGTAAATGAAGGTGGTGAGGGTCCAGAAGCAGTATCTGGAATTACCACTCCATCCACAGCAGGTATGGACTAGGATTACTTTCTTAAAATATTTTGAGAGAGAGGGGGAGAGAGAGAGAGAGGATGACTGGGAATGCCAGGACCTTCTGCCACTGCATACTCCAGACATATATACCAGTCTGAGTATTTGGCTTTACATAGGCACTGGGGAAGTGAACTGGGGCTGATAGGATTTGCAAGCAAACTCCTTTAGCCATGGAGCTATCTCTCCAGGCTTGGTTGTTTTTTTTGTTACACAAGAAAAATAGGTGGCTGGGGAAGGGTCAGGCTTACTTAGTAGACCTGAAGATCCTTGCCCCAATGCACGCTATTTTTTGTCATCCTTGATAAATTTCCAACTTTAAGTGACTCTAATTTTTTTTTTTTTTTTTTGAGGGAGGGTCTCATACTAGTCCGGAATGGTCTTGAATTCATGGCTGACATCCTATCTCAGCTTTCCTAGTGCTGTAATTAAAGGTGCAAACCACATTATCCAGCTTTAAGTAATGCTAAGTATTTAATAAATAGAAATAATGTCAGATTGAAATTTTTCACATTATAATTTTAAGATTTAAAAAATGGAATAAAAACTTTAAGGATTTAAAAGATGGCTCAAAATAATCCTTGGTTTCAGTTAAATTATTAGATTTGGTGACTTATATTTGGGACTTACAAGTCCTAATCCTGATTTTTTTTAAATCATAGAGCTTTTTATTTTAGTAAATATTTTATTTATTTGAAAGCAAAGAGAAAGAGAGAATATCAGAGAGAGGAATGGACTACTTCATGATTATAGGGGAATTGAACCAGTGCCATCAGGTTTTATAAGCAAGTGCATTTGACCACTGAGCAATTTCTCCAGGCCCCCAATAACCCTAATTTGACATTTTGACATTGTGTATTGCCATGCTAAGTCACATCAGACTTTTTTTCTTCCAAATTCTTTATTTTTTATGAGTATAACTTGACTTAAATAATTTACATTTTTACTATTTGAATATTGCCTATCAAATTATTACTTTTTGTAATTTGCCTTTTTTTGGTTGTAGTACTTTAACAATTGCCTTGAGTGATTTAATACAACTGGATGGTACACAACAGTCAATTCAAAAGTGAAAATGCTTTGTAAGAAGCCCTGGGTATTTTGGGGGCCGGGGGAAGGGAAACTTGTAATAAAGAGTCTTGAATAACTTAAGGGTTCAGAATTCTAGAAGTCTATTTTCTACTTTCATCAGAACTCCATTTGCTAACTTGACCATGAGTATCTTCTTTTTTTTAAATTTTTTGTTCATTTTTTATTTATTTATTTGAGAGTGACAGACACAGAGAGAAAGACAGATAGAGGGAGAGAGAGAGAATGGGCGCGCCAGGGCTTCCAGCCATTGCAAACGAAATCCAGATGCATGCACCCCCTTGTGCATCTGGCTAACGTGGGACCTGGGGAACCGAGCCTCGAACCGGGGTCCATAGGCTTCACAGGCGAGCGCTTAACTGCTAAGACATCTCTCCAGCCCAACCATGAGTATCTTAATCAGCACACCTATGCCACTGGATATTGAATGTCCTCTATCATCAGCCTTTAGTTTCTTTTGGCTGTTCTTAGACTCTACAAAAGAAGATGTATTCTTTTTTTTTTTTTAATTTTTATTTATTTATTTATTTGAGAGCGACAGACACAGAGAGAAAGACATATAGAGGGAGAGAGAGAGAATGGGTGCACCAGGGCTTCCAGCCTCTGCAAACGAACTCCAGACGTGTGCGCCCCCTTGTGCATCTGGCTAACATGGGACCTGGGGAACCGAGACTCGAACCAGGGTCCTAAGCTTCACAGGCAAGCACTTAACCGCTAAGCCATCTCTCCAGCCCAGAAGATGTACTCTTGCTATACAAGAAACATGACCAAAGGGCAAGTTCAAAATAGACCAGGGTTAATGATATGATTATTTCCTATCATTCATTTATTGTCCTAGAGTGATTAATTACCCATGAGTCCTGGATTATTCTTCAATTGAACAGGACAGAGTTCTGAAGCTCTCAAATATAATTAATCTAAGATTTTTTTTTTCCTTGTAAAAATGGAGTTAAGTTGAGGGCAGGAAGGATAACTAAAGTTTGTCTATGTGTTATGTAGCAACTTATTGTGGTTGGGGCTGAACTACTTCCACAAAGAAAATTCTCATGTCTGGGTATAATGAGTTGTCCTTTTTTTTTTTTTTTAAAAAAAAATAATTTATTAGTTTTCTTTTCAGCAAATACAGGCAGTTTGGTATCATTGTTTAGGCTCATCCATGATCTACCCCCTCCCATTGGACTCTCCTTGTTGATGTAAATGGGTCGTACATTGTGGAGTTAGCCCACAGTTATTGGTATGATAAATGTCTCTGCATATCCTGACCCAACATGTGACACTGACATTCTTTCCACCCCTCTTCTGCAAAATTTCCCTGAGCCATGTTGGGTTCATTTTAGGTCTGCTTCAGTGCTGAGGTGTTGGGGGCCTCTGAGGCTCTGGCTCTCTGATTTGGTAGGAGTTAATTTTTCTCTGTGTTGGTCTCCTTCCCCTTTGTGCTGGTATCCAGTTCATCAGGAAAACATTACCCTTGCTTGTTTCGCCAATTATCCTTAGTTTCAGTCGGGCCCCTTTTGAGGTATGTTGGGGCAGCTCTCTCCTTGGGATCTGCATCTATCTGAAAAAGAGAAGCAGATTCTCCAACAGAGAGTAAGTTAGCACCCAGAAAATTGAGATAACAATTACTTTCTTCATAGAGAGTTTGATAGGTGTAGGCCCTCTTGTACCCCATGATTCATGGTAGCTTGATATTGGAGAGTGGGCTTATTTTTGGGTATGGTTTGGATTTTTTCCCCATTTCCAGCTATGGGTCTCCTACCACTGAGGGGATCAGTTAGCCAAATCAAGAGCAGTTGGGCCGGGCGTGGTGGTGCACACCTTTAATCTCAGCACTCGGGAGGCAGAGGTAGGAGGATTTCCATGAGTTCAAGGCCACCCTGAGATGACAGAGTTAATTCCAGGTCAGCCTAGACCAGAGTGAGACCCTACCTCGAAAAACCAAAAAAAAAAAAAAAAACAAAACAAAACAAAAAACAAAACAAAGAGCAGTTGGTTCCCCACCATGGCTTTGTGCCACTATTGCACTTGTGTGGGCATCACATCAGGTTATTTGTTGCTAATTAGGTTAGACAATGATATTGGTCATTTCCCCCAGTTGCCCATGTAGCAGCTTCTGGCACTAGACAGGCTGACTGTCTGGGGACTGACTCTCTCCTGGCTTCCAGCCATGCCATTCCATTTTACGTGTCACCTGCGTATGGAGTCTTCAGCAATAGGGTCTTACCACTGGCCTTTGGTGGGTCATCAAGTACTCTGATAGAAGTCTGTCATTGTTTTGGGAAACCTTGCAGGTTTCTCTGATCAAAAGCTCATTGTGGATGGTAGCCCCAAACTGGAAGTGGGGGTTACAGGTCAGTGCCCACTAAAGAAATTGAGGAAAAACATAACTAATATACAAGAGTTAGAGAGGAGAGAGAGAGAGGGAAGAGGGGGAGAGGGAGGGAGGGAAGATATATTAGATTTAGGTTAGTCTTGATCCTACCCTCTCCAGTGTCTTGTGGTTCAGGTGTTTCCTGTAAGGGTCTAGTGAAGGTTTAGCCATTTGGTCTGTTTTTTAGGAAGTAAAATTTTATGGTACCATTGCTGTTTGGGTACAGATTAGTGTTTTCCACCCTTCAATGCAATCCCCACCCTCCCCATCCATCCTATTGTCTAGTCTATGAGGTGCTTGCTGGGTATGTAACGTATCTTGGGTACATTCAGGTTAGGTGTTGTAGATGAGTGAGACTATGTGTCGATTTTTTTTCTGTGATAGGGTAAGTTCACTGAGAATGATCTGTTCCAGGTTCAACCAGTTTTCCTGAAATTTCTTTGTGTCATTTTTTCTTACTGCTGTATAGAATTCCATTGTGTACATATACCACATCTTCATTATCCATGCTTCTAATGATGGACATCTGGGTTGATTCCAGCTTTTAGCTATTACAAATTGAGCCCCTACAAACATGGTTGAGCAAATCTCTCTGGCCTGTGGTTTGAAGGTTTTAGGGTAGATGCCCAGTAAGGGTATAACTGGGTCTGTTGGTATTTCTATAGTCAGCTTTTTCAGGAGTCTCCATATTGCTTTCCAAAGTGGTTGTACCATCCTGCATTCCCACCAACAGTGAATGAGTTTCCCTGCTTCTCCACATCCTCGCCAGCATTTATTTTCATTTGACCTTTTGATGTTGGCTATCCTTATTGGGGTAAGGTGGAATCTCATAGTTGTTTTAATTTGCATTTTTCTGATGATTAGGGATGATGAACATTTTCTTAAGTGTGTGTTTGCCATTTGTATATCTTCCTCTGTGAATTGCCTGTTCAACTCTGTGCCCCATTTTGTGAGTGGGGTATTTGTCTTCTTATTGTTTAGACTTTTGAGTTCTTCGTAGATTCTAGAGAATCTCTATCAGTTGGATAACCTGCAAATATTTTCTCCCATTCTGTGGGTATTCTATTGGCTTTGCTTATTATATGTTTGTCTGTAAAGAAACTCTTCAGCTTCATATGATCCCATTTTTCTTTGTCATTTGCATACAGAAATGCTACCGATTTTTGTGCATTGATTTTGTATCCTGCTACTTTGCTATAGGAGTTAATCACCTTCAGGGGTTTTGGGATGGAGTCTCGCAGGTCTCTTACATATACAGTCATGTCATCAGCAAATAGAGCTAACTTAACTTCTTCCTTTCCAAATTGTATCCCTTTTATTTCCTTCTCCTGTCCCATTGCTTGAGCTAGAACTTCCAGAACTATATTGAAAAGCAGAGGTGCGAGAGGACATCCCTGTCTTATTTCTGATCTCAATGGGAATTCATCCAGGCTCTCTCCATTAAGTATTATTTGGGCCTTTGGAGCTTTGTATATTGCCTTTATTATGTTAAGATGTGAACCGGCCGTGCCGATTCTCTCCAATGTTTTGATCATGAAGTGATGTTGTATCCTGTCAAAGGCCTTTTCTGCATCTATCAAAATGATCATGTCGTTTTTATGTTTAAGCTTTTTTATGTGGTATATTACATTGACAGATTTTTGTATGTTGAACCACACTTGTGTTTCTGGGATAAATCCCACTTGGTCAAGGTGGATAATGCTTTTGATGTGTTGTTGGATACAGTTTGCGAGTATTTTGTTCAGGATCTTTGCATCTACATTCATTAGGGAAATAGGTTAGTAGTTTTCTTTTCTTGTGGCATCTCTGCCTGGTTTTGGGATTAGGGTGATACTAGCTTCATAGAAGGAATGGGGTAGGTTTCCCTGATCTTCAGTTGTGTGGTGCAGTTTTAGAAAGATTGGTTTGAGTTCTTCCATGAAGGTTTGATAAAATTTGGTTGGGAATCCATCTGGTCCTGGACTCTTATTTTTTGGGAGGTTTTCTATTACTTTTTCAATCTCCATGAGTGTGATGGGTTCATTGAGGTCATTAATCTGCTCTGAGTTTAGCTTTGGTTGATGATATGCATCCAGGAATTTATCCCTCTCCTCCACATTTTCCAGTTTTGTGGAGTAGAGGTTTTTGAAATAAGTCCTAATGATTCTCCCAATTTCACTTATGTCTGTTGTGATCTCTCCTTTTTCATTTTGAATTTTGTTAATTTGGAGTCTCTCCTTTTTTTGCTTGATCAAATTAGCCAGAGGTTTGTCAACTTGTATATTTTTTCAACGAACCAGCTCTTTGTTTTTTCAATTGCCTTAATTGTTTCCTTGGTTTCCAATTCATTAATTTCTGCTCTTATTTTAATTATTTCTTTCCTTCTGGAGCTCTTTGGGTTGGATTTTTCTTATTTTTCCAGTGCCTTTAGGTGGATGGTTAGGCTATTGATTTGGGATCTTTCTGTCTTTTTTATGAAGGCATTGAGTGCTATGAATTTTCCCCTGAGGACTGCCTTCATTGTGTCCCATAAGTTTTGGTATGATGTGTTTTCATTGTCATTCAAGTCCAGGAATTTTGCAATTTCATTTTTTTTTCATCCAGTATCCATTTATTGTTTAAGAGTGTGCTATTCAGTTTCCAGGTGCTGTTGGGATTCCTGTTTTTTTTTTTGTTGTTGTTGATTTCTAGGAATATAGCATCATGATCTGATATCATGCAGGGAATTATGTTGATTTTCCTAAATATGTGGAGGCAGTCTTTGTGACCCAGTATATGGTGTATTTTTGAGAATTTTCCATGGGCTGCTTAGAAGAATGTGTAGTCTGTGGATTTGGGAGGGAACGTTCTGTAGATGTCCATTAGGTCTAAGTGTTCTATGGTTTTGTTGAGCTCTCTTACTTTTGTGTTGAGTTTCTGTTTGGATGATCTGTCTATTACTGATAATGTTGTGTTGAAGTCCACAGCTATGATGGTGTTGGTGGTTATTTCTGTTTTATTTTCAAGTACGTTTTGTTTTATGAACTGTGATGCCCCTGTGTTTGGTGCATATGTATTTATGATTGTAATATCCTCTTGAATGATTTTTCCCTTGATGAGTAGGAAGTAGCTTTCTTTGTCTTTTTTGATGGTTTTGGTTTGAAGTCAATTTTATCTAATATTCATATAGCCACACCTGCTTGTTTCCTATTCCCATTTGCTTGGAATATTGTTTTCCACCCTTTCACCCTGAGGAAGTTTCTGTCTTTAGTGGTAAGGTGGGTTTCTTGAAGGCAGCAAATTGAGGGGTCTAATTTTTTGATCCACCCTGTTAGCTTGTGTCTCTTGATGGGTGAATTAAGGCCATTAATATTTAGGGTGATGACTGTGAGATTTGATTTGATCCCTGCCATATTGTGGTGGTAGAGGTGTGCTGGTGTTTTCATGGAATTTGAAATTTTTTGTGTCTACTCTGGGTTTGGTTATTGTGATCTGCTTCTTGTAGGCATTTTGTTTGGATATTTGTTTCTTTGTAGAGAATTTCCTGTAATACTTTCTGTAGGTTTGTTTTTTTGTTTATGTAATTGTAAAGCTGAGTTTTGTCATGGAAAGTTTTCCTTTCACCATCTATTATAAGGGAGACTTTTGCCGGGTAGAGTAGTTTGGTTGGAAGCCATAGTTTCTTAGAGTTTGGAGAGGTTCATTCCAGGCCCTTCTAGCTTTCAGGGTTTCCATTGAGAAGTCTGAAGTAATTCTGATGGGGTTTCCTTTGAAAGTGGTGTGCTGTTTTTCTCTAGCTGTTGGTAGGATTTTCTCTTTGGTGTCAATGTTTAGAGTCTTAATGATAATATGTTTTGGGGAGTTTCTCCATTGGTCTAGTCGGTTAGGAGTTCTGTTTGCTTCTTGTATCTTGATGGGCCTTTCTTTTAAGAGGCAGGGGAAGTTTTCTTCAATTATTGTGTTAAGTAAGTCCATGCCTTTGGTCTGAATTTCTTCTCCTTCTGGTATTCCAATGATTCTGATATTAGGATGTTTAAGTGTCTCCCACAATTCCCTCATTTTCTGTTCACAGGAGCTTTTGAAGTTACTGAAATTTTTGGACTCTCGAACTGTTTCTTCAATCCTGTCTTCCAGATCAGAGTTTCTATCCTCCACTTCACTGACTCTATTCTTGAGAGCCTCTAGTGAGTTTTGGACTTGTTCAATTAAGTTTGCATTTTCTACTACTTTCCTATGTATCACTTCCATCGCTTTGTCCAGCTCCCTTTTTGTCTCATTTTCTGATTTTCTTGATGATTCTTGGAAATCATCCTTGCATTTCTTTATGTTTTCATTTAGTGTGGCCAGCTGATTTTTGAGGTCCTCTTTTTTTTTTTTTTTTTTTTTTTTTTTTTTTTTTTTTTAACTCTCTCTCAAGTCTCTTAGCTCTCTTTGAATTCCTTCCAGTGTCTTATCATATTGCTCTAGCTTAATGATGGTAGCATCCACACGATAATCTGTCCTTTGTAGCTTTCCTGAAATTTCTAGCAGTAGGTTGGTCAGGGTTGCATTGCTCATAGCTTCCACTTGATGTTCTGATCCTAAACACTCTTCTATGTTTTGGTTAGGTGTAATCCTTGTTGGACTGGGTGATCTGTCTGGATTTTCTTGCATTTTATTTTTCATGTTATTTCTTTTGCACTGTGGTCTACCCATGTCAGTGTATGGGCCGGTAGGTGGGTGGATCAGCCTGGGCTCTAGCTCAATGAGAATCCAAGGCATCTTGGGGCAGTTGCCAAGCAACCTGTGTTTTTGCTCTCTCTTGTCAAAGCTGCCTATCTACTGCCTGACAGGGGTGCCAAAGTTGCTTGAATCACCCAGTAATGCACCAAAGCTGCCTGCCTTTGAGCTTGAAAGGGGACTGAGGTAGCAAGCCCTGAAGCTGCCCAAACTCTGGCTGGGAACACTGGGACCTGCAAACAGTCTGCGCTCTCCCACCTCAGGGGAGTGTGGGATGGGTGGCGATGGATACTAGGGGATGGCACCTGAGCTGGCACTAGTGACTCAGTGTGGTCTTGTGTGGCCCTTGCTGTGGGACTGGGCCCACTGCATGTGCAATTGTAGTGCAGAGGCAGCTGATGCGAGCATGAAATTGGGACACAGCAGATGCTGTCTGTTGGGCAAGCGATCGGAGCACAGCAGCAGGGGTCTGGCAGCTGCCTAATCACAGCAGAGGTGACTCCCACAGGTGTGCGAACCGTGCACCACTTGGCTGGCTAGCGCACGCTATCAGAGCACAGCAGTGGAGGTCCCCACGTGGTCAGTGCAGCAGGCTGGTGGGCGCGCGATGGGCTGGTGGGTGCGTGTTCACTTGGGTCATGGGGCGTGGCGGCTGTATGGGGGGCATAGACTACCCACCCGAGAGGGGATCCATGGTTCCCTGTTTTTCCCCACTCTGTGCCCTCCCACTGGCAAGAAGTCCGTGATAATCCTTAATTTCTTGCCTTTCTTTCCCCGGTATCTGCAGCGTAGCTAGGTGGTCGCCATCTTGGCCGGACGTCTGAGTTGTCGTTTTGAGCAAGATATTGAGAATGGCACAGTATCTCCTGTGGTATTATTCTGGGAGTGTTTAAGGCACACCCACACAAATCCTATTTGATTACCATTACATTTCCTACCACAATCATAAAATACATTATATGTATAATGTGATATGACGATATCATATCACAGATGAAACATCTCTAAGTGCTATCTTAGAATTTGATCAGTCCTTCTTAAATTATTTTCCTTGTTTGAAGTATTAAAATTTTTGTGATAGTGTGCATGATTGTTTGATCTGTCCATAAATTTTGTTTTTTAGTACAAGAAGAGGAACACTGGCTCTTTTTGTCCAGAAAAAGTTCTGTAAGAAAGAGGTCTTTAAAACATCTAGTAGATGAAGCACATTGTCTTTGGTCAGATGCTATCCACCATAATATTACAGGTCAGTCTAATCAATAACATTTCTCCTTATTGTAAAAAGAAATATTTGAAATTTCTAGAAGAAATATTTTTTCTAAATTCAATTTTATTAAGAATTTTAACACTAGACCATACTTTAATTTGATAATAATTCCTATGATAACCCTCTTTTGTCTCCCCTCTCCCACCACATTTTACTGAATCTTTCCTATTTCCAAATAGAACTTCTATCTTATTCTGTTTTGTTTTTATTTGTTCTATTTTGATATCTCACTCTTTTTGTCCTCCTCCATCATCTATGTAAAAATATTGACATAAAAACTTAATATTGTCCAAGTTTTGTGGAGGTAATGACATCCATTATGAAGTAATGAATGTACTGGTCATTTCATGTCAGGAGGACATTGTCTAAATTTACTCCTCCTCCTCCCCTTCTGGCTCCTCTTCACTATGTTTCTTGATTTTTGGAAAGCATGATAGTGATATCTCATTAACATTGAGTTCTCACCAGCCTCTTGCTTTTCACATGTTGATGAGTTTTGAATTTCCCCAGTATCCACAGCATCTTCAAAAAGAAGCTTTTCTGACCAATGGTGAGAGCAGCATTAATTTTTTTTTTCCACCTCCTTCCTAATGTTCCCTGATCCCTAGTGAGTGTGATGAAGATGTCTCATAGAATGCTGGGTACTCATCTGTTCCTTTGATAAGTCTTGGGTCTTCCCAATAATTAGACTAGAGGGATATTAAAAATGCTTTGTAGTCTGGAGTTGTAGCTTAGTGGTATATGTTATGTTTAAGTTGGTATGAGGCTTGGAATTAATCTTTGCAGAAAACAAACAAATCCCACACCAAACAAGAAGCACCCCCTTTCCAGTTTTTTCTCATATTTCCAGAGCAAGCTATTATTCTGTCTTTTCTTCCTTGTAGGACCGGGCATTAAACATTGCATCTCCTGCATGCTAAGAAAGTGTTCTAACATGAAGCTACAACCTCAATCCAGGATATACTTTTTTGAATATTTCTAGAATATACTATTTTAAATTCTACTATTTTGGGTGGGAAAGATGGCTCAATGGTTCAAAGGGCTTGGAAAAGGCTGATGGCCTGAGTTCAATTCTCCAGTACCCACACAAAACCAGACACAAGCTAGAACATGTGTTTGCAATTGTTTATAGAAACCAGAGGCCCTGAAATTCCCATACTCTCTCTTTAAGGAATAAAAATTTAAAACTCTAGTATTTTATATACATCATGCAAATGCTCAACATATTTACACATATGTGCATAAATATAATATAATTTTCATGTATTAAGTATATTGAAAGGATTAAAAATAATACCACGTTGATCTTTTTATTTTTATTTTTTATTAGTTATATACACAGTGTGTATAAAGCTATGTTGGTACCATCATTAGCCTCTTCCCTGTCATTCGCCCTCTAAAGGGACCCTCTTCATTGGGGAATGTGGGTTGTGAGTTGTAGGGTTAGCCATCACTTATGGGGAGCAGGCAATGTCTCTGAGCATAATGTCTGAACATGTGGCTCTAACAATCTTTCTGCCACCTCTTCTGCAAATTTCCCTGAGCCATGTTGGGTTCATTTAGGTCTATTTCAGTGATATCTGGTTGGTAGGAGTGGGGTATTCTCTGTATCTGTCTCCTTCACCCTTGTGCTGGTACCAGGGTCACCAAGAAAGCAGCACTCTTGCTCATTTCCCCAATTACTCTTGGTTTCAGCTGGGGTACTGGTGAGGAGTTCTTCAGGTTCTGCATACATCTGAAAAAGAGACTCAAATTCTCCAATGGAGAGTGAAGTCAGCACCAGTTAAATGGGATAACCATTATTATTTGAGAGAGAATTTAATAGGTGTAGGCCCTCTTGTAGCCCACGATTGTTGGGAGTCTTATAATGGAAAGCAGGCTCATGTTTTAGATATGGTTCTGACTTGTTTCCCAGATCCACCTGTGGGTTCCATTCCACTGAGTGGATCCATTAGCCAAATCAAGAACATAGTTACCCACCATGGCTGTATGCCACTATTGCACTTGTGTGAGCATGATGTCAGGTTGTTTGCTGCTGAGTAGCTTAGACCACAAGTTGCTTGGACAGATGTTGGTCATAATTCCCAGTTGCACTTGTAGCACCTTCTGGCACTAGATGAGTTGTCTGGGGACTGACTGTCTTCCAGATTCCAGCAGGTCACTCCATGTTCCATAACAACACCATATTGTGGCTTCAGCTGTAGGGTCTAATCATTAACCTTTGGTAGGTTATCAAGTATACTGACAGAAATATATCTTCTTTTGGGAAAACTTGTAGGTATCTCTAATCAACAGCTCATTGTGGATATTAACTACATGCTGGTACTGGGAGTTTCAGGCCAGTACCAAAGGAAAAAAAGGTAGGATGAAGATAGGTAATATAAAAGAGAAAAAGAAAAGAGAGAGAAGAGGGAGGAGAGAGAGAGAGAGAAAGAGAGAAAGAGAAACAGGAGATGATCAAGGTTAGTCTTATACTCTTATATATACTCATATACTCTTAAGGGCCCTGTGATTCAGGTATTCCCTCTAAGGACCTGATGAAGGTTCAGCCATTTAGTCTGTCTTTTAGGATGTAGAATTTTATGGTACAATTGCCATTTGGGTCCAGTTTTATGTCTGCTCCCCACCTGAACCCTCCCCTCCTACCTCACCCTCCCTATTGTGCAGTCCTTGAGATGCTTATTAGGTATGTCAGAATCTCAAGCAGATTCAGTTAGGATCCACAGATGACTTAGATGTTGTGATGATTATCTTTCTGTGATTGGGTGAGTTTGCTGACAATAATCTATTCCAGGTTCAACCATTTTTCTTCAAATTTTGTTGTGTCATTTTTTTCTTACTGCTGTGTAGAATTCCATCATGGTTATCCATTTGTCTCATGATGTACATCTGAGTTGATTCCAACTCTAAGCTATTATGAATTGAGAACCTACAAACATGGTTGAGCAAATTTCTCTTAAGTGAGGAATGGAGCTTTTGGGGTAAATGTCCAGTAAAGGAATAACTGTGTCGGTTGGTAACTCTATAATCAACATTTTTAGGAGTCTCCATATTGCTTTCCATAGTGGTTGTGCCATCTTACATTCCCACCAACAGTGAATGAGGGTCCCTATTTCTCCACATCCTTGCCAGCATTTGTTTTCATTAGAGTTTTTAATGTTTGCTATCTTTACTGGGGTAAAGTAGAATCTTATAGTTGTTTTAGTTTGCATTTCCCTGGATTAGGGATGTTGAACATTTTCTTAAGTATGTGTTTGCCATCTGTATTTCTTCCTTTGAGAACTCCCTGTACAGTTCTCTGCCCCATTTTGTGAGAGGGGTATTTGACTTTTTATTGTTTAGATTTTTGAATTCCTTGTAGATTCTAGAGATTAGGCCTCTGTAAGTTGTATAGCTGGCAAAATTTTTCTCCCATATTGTGTGTCACTTATTGGCTCTGCTTATTGTGTGTTTGTGAAGAAACTTTTCAGCTTCATGAGATCCCAATGGTTGAGTGATTGTTTAAGTTCCTGAGCTACTGGGCTTTTGTTCAGGAAGTATTTTCCAATTCCTATATCATGAAAAGTTCCTCCTATTTTTTAATTCCAGTAATAGCAGAATTTCTAGTCTTATATTGAGGTCTTTGATCCATTTAGACTTGATTCTTGTGCATGGTGAGATGTGTGGATTGAGTTTCACTTTCCTGCATATGGTTATCCAGTTTAACCAGCACCATTTGTGGAAGATGCTGTATTTTTTTCAGCCTACATTATTAAGGCCTTTGTCAAATATCAATGAGCTGTAGTTACTTGAACCAAAGTTTGGGTCATCATTTCTATTCCATTGGTCTATAATCCTTTTTTTGTTAATGTCAGTACCATGGTGTTTTTATTACTATGGCTTGTAATATAGCTTTATATCAGGTATGGTGATGCCTCCAGATGTATTTCTTTTGCTAAGGATATGCTTGGATATATGAGGCCTTCTGTAATTCTATATGAATTTTGAGATCTTTTTTTTTTTTTTTTATCTCTGTGAAGAACCATGCTGGGAATTTGATTGGTATTGCATTAAATCCATATATTGCCTTTGGTAAGATTGCCAATTTCACAATGTTAATTCTGCCTATCCAGTAGCATGGGAGGCCTTTGCATTTTCTCATGTCCTCCTCAATTTCTTTCTTGAGTGTTTTTATGTTTTCATTGTATAGGTCTTTTGCATCCTTGGTTAATGTTCCAAGGTACTTTTTTTGTTGCTATTGAAAATGGGAAAATTTTGCTAATTTCTTTCTCTGCATTTTTGTCTTTTGCACATAGAAAGGCTACTAATTTTTATGCACTGATTCTGTACCCTGTTACTTTGATGAGAGACTTAATCACCTTTCAGTGTTTTGAGGTGGAGTTTCTCAGGTTTCTTATGTATAGAATCATATTGTCTGTGAATGGGGCTAACTTTACTTCTTTCTTTCCAATTTGTATTCATTTTATTTCTTTCTCCTATCTTACTGCTTGAGCTAGGAATTCCAGTACTATGTTGAAGAGCAGAGGTGAGAGTGGTCAACCTTGTCTTGTTCCTGATTGCAATAGAATTTCTTCATTTTCTTGCCATTAAGTATTATTTGGACTTTAGGAACTTTATATATAGCCATTATTACATTGAGATATGCCTATTCTCTCCAATGTTTTGGTCATGAAGTGATGTTGTATTTTATCAAAGGCATTTTATGAATCTATCATGTGGCTTTTGTGTCTAAGCTTATTTATGTGGTGTATTACATTGACAGATTTTTATGTTGAACCACCCCTGTATTCCTGGGATGAAGCCCATTTGATCCAGGTGGATAATGCTTTTGCCGTGTTGTTGAATTCAGTTTGTGAGAATTTTGTTCAGGATCTTTGTATCCAAGTTCATCAGGGAAATAGGCTTATTGTTTTCTGTGCTTGTGGCATCTCTGCCTGGTTTGGTATTAGGATGATAATAGCTTTATATACAAATTTGGGGAGCTTTCCCTATTCTCTGATTTTGTGGCACAGTTTGGGAAAAAAAATTGTTTCAATCCTTCCATGAAGTTTTGATTGAATTCTACTGAGACATCATCAGGTTCTGGACTCTTCTTTTTGGCAAAGTTTTTGATTACTTTTCCATCTTGATGGGTGTGATAGGTTTGTTTAGGAAACTAATCTGCTCTGAGTTTAACTTTGGTAGGCAGTATGTGTCCAGGAATTCATCCATTTCCTCCATATTGCCCAATTTTTGGAGTAGAGGTTGTTGAAATAATTCCTAATGATTCTCCCAATTTCACTTATGTCTGCTGTGATCTCTCCTTTGTTATTTCTAATTTTGTTAATTTGAAGAATCTCTCTCTCTCTCTCTTTTTTTTTTTGCTTGATCAAATTGGCCAGGCATTTATCAATCCTGTTTATTTTTTCAAGGAACCAGCTCTTTGTTTCATCAATTTTCTTGTATTTTTAGTTTCCAATTCATTAATTTCTGCTCTGATCTTTATTATTGCTTTCCATCTGGACCTTTGTGGGTTGGATTTTTCTTGTTTTTCCATGTCTTTAAGTGGATGGTTATGTTATTGATTTAGGTTCTCTCTGTCTTTGTTATGAAGGCATTTAGTGCTATGAATTTTTCCTTGAGGACCATCTACATTGTATCCCATAAGTTTTGGTACATCGTGTTATTGTTGTCATTCAATTCTAGATTTTTTTTTTTTTTTGAAGTATGGTCTCACTCTAGCTCAGGCTGACCTGGAGTTGACTATGTTATCTCAGGGTAGCCTTGAACTCACAGTGGTCTTCTTACCTCTTCCTCCCGAGTGCTGGGATTAAAGGTGTGCACCACCATCCGTGGCTAGAAAAATTTTAAATTCATTTTTAAAAATTTATTTATTTATTTGGTTTTTTGAGGTAGAGTTTCACTCTAGCCCAGGCTGACCTGGAATTCACTCTGTAGTCTCAGGGTTGCCTTGTACTCACAACAATCCTCCTACCTCTGTCTCCCAAGTGCTGGGATTAAAGGCGTGCACCACCATGCCCAGCTAAATTCATTTTTCATTTCATCCACTACCCACTTAGTTTTTGAAAGTGTGTTGTTCAGTTTCTAGGAACTGGTGGGATTCCTGGTGCATCTTTTGTTGTTAATTTCTAGCAATACAGCATTGTGATCTGGTATCATGCAGGAAATTATGTCAATATCCCTAAATATATGGAGACAAGCTTTATAACCCAGAATATAATCTATTTTAGAGAAGGTTCCATGGGCTGCTGGGAAAAATGTATAAACTGTGGATTTGGGGCAGAATGTTCTATAGATGTCTGTTAGGTCTAATTGAGCCATGATATTGTTGAGCTCTCTTACTTCCCTGTTAATTTTCTGTTTGGATGATCTATCTATTGCTGATAGTGGAGTATTGAAATCTCCAACTATGATGGTTTTGTGGTTATTTCTGTTTTGTTGTGAAGTAGGTTTTGTTTTATGAATTGTAGTACACCTGTGTTTGGAGCATAAAATTTGTTGATTGTGATATCCTCTTGTTAGATCATTCACTTGATAAGTAAGAAGTGATTTTCTTTGTCCTTTATGATTGCTTTTGGGTCGAAGTCTATTTTATCTGATATTAGCATAGCTATGTCTGCTTGTTTCTTATTTCCATATGCATGGACTATCATTTTTCACCCTTTCACCCTGAGAAGGCATCTGTCTTTAGTGGTGATGTGGGTTTCTTGAAGACAGCAGATTGAGGGGGTCTGATTTTCTGATATTACCTGTTAGCTTAATTCTTTTGATGGGTGAATTGTTAGGGTACTAACTGTGAGGTTTGATCTAATCTCTGCCATATTGTGGTGGTTTATGTGGTTTGGTGTTTTCTTGGACTTTGTAGTTTTTTGTGCCTTCTATGAGTTTTGTTATTGTGATCTGCTTCTTGTGTGTACTTGAGGTTGGTTGTTTGATTCTTCTGTGGGGAGAATTCCCTGAAGTACTCTCTTTAGGCTTGGCTTTGTGTTCATATAGTTGTATAGCTGAGTTTTATTGTGGAAAGTTTTTCTTTCTCTATTATGAGGGATACTTTTGCTGGGTAGAGTAGTTTGGGTTGGAAGACTTAAGTTCTTAGACTTTGCAGTGTTCCATTCCAGGCCCTTCTGGCTTTTAGGGCTTCTATTGAGAAGTCTGAAGTAATTCTGATGGCGTTACCTTTATATGTAATGTGTTGTTTCTCCCTAGCTGCTTTTAGGACTTTTTCTTTGTTATCGATGTTTAGGGTCTTAATGACAATATGTCTTGGAGTATTTCTCCTTTGGTCCAGTCTCTTTGGAGTTCTGTTAGTTTTTGGTAATTTGATGGGACTTTTTTTGAGAGAGTGGGAAAGTTTTCTTTGATAATTTTGTTGAATAAGTTCTCCATGCCTTTGGTCTGAATTTCCTCCCCTTCTGGTTGGTATTCCCATGATCTGCATGTTGGGACATTTAAGGGGATCACACAGTTCCCTCATGTTCTGTTCACAAACTTTTTTGAACTTATTGAAATGTTTTGACTCATAAACTGTTTCTTCTGCTTTGTCTTCCAGTTATGAGTTTCTATCCTCCACAAGGCTGATTCTGTTCTTGAGAGCTTCTATAGTTTTGGGCTTTTCAATTTGGTTTGTATCTTTCTATTGCTTTTCTTAATGTATTGTTTCCATCCCTCTGTCAAGTTCCCTTTTCATGTCATTTTCTGATTTTCTTAATGCTTCTTAGAATTCATCCTTGCATTTATTTATGTCTTCACTGAGCTTAACAAGCTGGTTGTTGAGGTCCTTCAGATCATTTAACTGTCTTTGGAACCCTTCCTGATTCTTTTCTGTTAGGTCTAATCTAGCGAGGGCAGTATTCATACAATTATTGGCCCTTTGTTGATTTTTTGCAAGTTCTGCTATTTTCTTGGCTAGGGTTGTATGGCTTGTATCTTTAATTTGGGATTATGATCCTATTGTCTCTTCTATGTTTTTACTAGACACATCCATTGTGGGACTGTGAAACATTGTTGGATTTACTTGCCTTTGATTTTTCATGTTATTCTTTATACATTGTGGTCTGCCTGTCACAGTTTAGGAATTTTATTTAATTTAGGAGGAAGCTAAGCTTGAAGTATCTTCAGTGATTATTCCCTTTTATGTTTGCTTTGACTAGGCTTCTGATGGCTATGGGGTCTGCTCAGAGGGAAGAAGTCCATGAGGCTCTGGTGTGAGCCCCCAGACCTGATGAAGGGTCTTATTTTTCCGTGATTCGGGATATGGGATTGTGTGTCAGTTGGCCAGATGGGACAGGGTGTAAGTAGGAATGGCACAAAGCAGACTAGTGTTGCAGCTGTGCTGTGGAGGGGGATGGATGGGAATGCATGGTGGTTCTGAGATGCTGAGGGGTGAGAGGATAGGATAGTGTATCTGTTGGGACCCTCTAGCAGGCAGTGGATGGGACTGCTTTATCCTGTGACAAGGCAGGGTAGGTATTGGGACTGCTGAGGTTCAGGTGATGTGTGGGGGTGGTGTGGTGGTCCCCTGTTGTGGGAAAACCTAGAGAAAGGGTAAGAGGAAAAGCCTAGGGAGGGGGAAATGCTATATTGCTGGCTTGGGTCTTTGCAAGGGTGGGGGGTAGCAGCAAATGAGACTGCATTCATGTGGAGGTCCCCTGGGAGAATGCTAGCCTGCTTGCCTGAGTCCACACACAGGGGTGGGAGGTGGGGAATGGCAACAAGTGGGATGGTGTTTGCTCATGGAGGTCTCCTGGGGGAACACTAGTCTGCTGGCCTGGGTCCATGCATGGGGATGGGGGACAGCAGCAAGTAGGATGGTGTTCATGCATGGAGGACCCTGAGGGCACGCTAACCTGCTGGTCTTGGTCTGTGCACAGGAGTGGTGAGTGGGACAGGGTTCACATGTGGAGCTATGCTACCCTGCTTCTTTGGGTCCACTTAGCCTGTGTTTCGTGCAGGAGGAACCTGGGGCTGGAACTGCACTAGGATGGCTGTTTGAGGGGATTGGGGGACTGGTGGGCAACCTGAGATCATGGGAATCAGCAAATTCCCTATTTTGCTCCTCTGAGCCCTCCCACTGGAGGTCTACTAGGATCTACAAACCCTTATAACCCCCAGTGAACCCTACATATCTTGCCTTTTCTTCCCTGGGAGGTGAGGCATGGTTGGGTGGATGCCATCTTGACTGGGAGCCACTCTGCTCTTTTTTTTTTAAACATTAAGTCATAGGTTCCCTTTAATAAAAATTATCAGTCATCACAATCTCCATGGGGTTGACCTGCATCCCCAATGAGGAGAGTATCTTTGGAAAAGGGGCAAGGATGAGGGAAAGGATGGTACCAACATGTGTTGCTTGCATACTAAGTATATCCATATCTAACAAAAATAATTTTAAAAAGGACTAAAAAGAAAGTTATTGGTCATTACAAAAATTAACAATGTGTATGTTTTCCATGGCTTTTGCAGGAATATCAGTGAATTTCCACCAGCAAATAGTTTACTTCTCTGAAGGTACTCTTATATGGGTAAAGGAGGTGGCCAACATGTCTGATGTATCTGACCTGAGAATTTCTTACAGAGGTTCAGAATTAATCTCTTCCATCTCCATAGACTGGCTTTACCAAAGAATGTATTTCATCATGAATGAACTGGTAAGTCTGAGTATTTAAAATAAATAACTAGCTATTGCTACTGTGTGTGTGTGTAAACACAATTCTATCATTGAACAAATACTTATTGACACTTATAGACACTAAATTAGCAATGAATCATATGGGTCTATTTTCATGAACTTGCTATGTCAGAAACCTAGATGAACATGCTTGTATCTTTCTACAATGCCAGCAGTTATCAAATGACAAATTAAAAAGGTATAGTTTCAAAGGCAGCAACTTGTCAGATACTCCCACTTTTCTTGAAAGCCCAGGCCTAAGCAAACAAAAACTTTTTTTTTTTTTTTTGGTTTGGTTTTTCAAGGTAAAGTCTCACTATAGCCCAGGTTCACCTGGAACTTACTCTGTAGTCCAAGACTGGCCTTGAACTCTTAGTGATCATCCTACCTATACCTTCATGCTAGGCTAATTTTTTTTATTCCAATCTTATTTACTAATATTAACTCTCAAATTACACATTACATATCACACAGTATCCAGATATACCCATAGGTGTAGGTTACAGAATGAACAAAAAAGTGGAGAGTTTTAAAGAGGTCTGAAGAGTCAAAGCTGGGAAACAACTAGAAATGCAAAAGTCTCTGTGTTGATAAGATAACTGCCTACAGGAGAAGCTCCTGGATGCTAGCCAGAGTCTGGCTACAGAGTTAGAGCTAAACTACTAGCACAAGGGGAAGTGAAGAGCAAAATTATATACAGATGAAAAGGATGGATGGATAACAGGTCCAGAAGGATGGACAGGTAGATGGCCATTGAGTAGGCCATGTCAACATCAAGGACTGAGCCACGCTAAAGCTTCTGAAGCAGGTTGACATTTCTTGACATGCACACTTTGGTAGTTTGAATTTTGTGTCCCCCATAGTCTCTTATTTTTCGAATCTCTGGATCCCAGTTGGTGGAACTTTGGGAACTGAAGCCTTGCTTGAGGTGTGTTATTGGGGTGGGCTTAAAGGTATTATAACCAGCTTACCCTTGCTAGTGTTTGGCATATACCCGTGCTGCTTTTGTCCACCTGGTACTGGTCTGAAGGTGATGTCCAGCCTCTGCTCATGGAATGTTCTTTTTATTTAGACAAGCCCAATGGACTGGCCTTTCTTGTGTGTGTGTGTGTGTGAGAGAGAGAGAGAGAGAGAGAGAGAGGGAGAGAGAGGATTGCTGCAACAGGGCCTCCAGCCACCGCAGTCTAACTCCAGATGTATGCACTACCTTGTGCACATGTGTGACCTTGCATGTTTGCATCACCTTGTGAATCTGGCTTATGTGGGATCTGGAGAGTCAAACATGGGTCCTTTGGCTTCACAGGCAAGCACATTAACTGCTAAGCCATCTCTCCAGCTTTGGTTGGGTCCTTTATCACAGCAATATGAAGGTGATGGCAACACATACTGAGTGGTCACCTGACAGGCTGGTTAAGACTGTAGGCATTGCAATACTGGGTGTTCACTTTTTTGAGGGTTCCAGGTGAGGAAGTTTCATTCTTTCTTTGGAATGTCCAACAAGTTTTTGGGCCTGTTTTTCCTGGTATAATTTTAATATAACTATGTGCTCCTGTAGTCCTAATTCACTCCAATAAACATAACAGTGGCACCCTCTTTATTTCCAATAATAAGTCATTTTGTCAAGCTATGCTACATGTGCAGTATTGGACAGATGGTGCCATTCATCTGTCCACACAGGAGCAGCTATCCTCTACCCTCAAAATGAACTCAAAAGCCATTCATTTGTCCATACATGGTAGTTGTCCTCCACTTTCAAAATGAAGTCAAAAGCCCTTTAAGTGTGCTTTGTATATTTCAGTTATAACAATTCTAAGTTCATAACAAGTGTTCAGGAAATACTTGGCCAAATTGAATATAGACATTGATCTTGTTGGTATTTTTGATTTTTTAGGTCTATGTCTGCGATTTAGAGAACTGTTCAAATCTTGAGGAGATTACTCCACTTTCCCTTATCTCACCTCAAAAAGTTGTGGCTGATTCCTACAATGGGTAAGTGTTAGTCTGTGTTCTTTCCTATTGGCAAAAATCTTTGTAAAATATGTAACAAAAAACTGTAATACCAGATGATCATAGAGTATCTTACTTTAAGTAAATTTGATTAAATATCCAAGTACTTTTCATTTTATAGAGTCATCAAGAAATCACTTTCAAACTTAAATCCCTTCTGTATATCAATATAGACTTATATGGAAAAGATCTTTTGTTAGGGGCTTGGGACCTTTGTTATAATCCTGGATTTGTCACTACTTTATGGTAGGACCCAGCATCTCATCAGTCTCATCAGTTGTCCCCATGAAAAGCACCTTTCATAATGTGTCTGTGTTGCTGACAGTTCAGTTCTTTTTTGTCTCCTAGTCCAGCTCTCACATCTATCAGGATGATTTAACAAGAAGGCTGCTAACATCTCTCCTTATGAGATAGGATTTGGTGGCAAATTCCAATCATAAATTTCAATTGTAAATAATTATTTTCACTCTGAATCACAAAGGCATCTCTCCAGCACTCATTTTTTTCATTCTTGTAAATGCAATGGAAACAGTTGTGCTTGAAACTTTAAGTAGGGATCATATGCAAGCAGTTTGTGACTGCGCTATTGGTATGGAAACACTGAGTTATTTTTTAAATTTTTATTTATTTATTTTTATTTACTTTCTATTATATTTATTGTTTTAATATTATTATTACTATGATTATAATTGACAACATATTTTGTATGTATACATCATGAAAACAACACTGGAGAGCATAATCCATAGGAATCTGATCTCGTTCCCAATTTGACACATCAGTTCCTTTACACTGAGTGGAAATCTTAGCCAATCAGAAATCTATCAGTTACCCATCAAAGCTGAATGCCATTATTGCATTGGCTATACATTCTGTCAGAGTGTTTGCTTCTGAGTAGCTTCAACCTCTGATTGCTCAGACCATTCTTGGCCCCTTTCCCCCAGTAACTCATATAGCACAAGATGGGCTAACTGTTTGGGACTGGCTCTCTTCCAGATTATAGCCAGGTCTTCCCATGCTGTATCAGCAGCATATGGTGTCTTCAGCAACAGATTTTTACCTTTTGTCTCAGGTGGGTAATCAAGTGCTTTGACAGAAAGCTGTCTTGATTTGGGGACATTGAAGACCTCTTCGATCAAAAGCTCAATGTGCATTGTAACCAATTTCTGGTACTGGGAGTTACAGGCCAGGGACAAAAAAAAAAATTATTTTAAGCGTATGCTTCATCCCACCCTCAACAGGGCCCTTCTTTTCAGGATGTCCCCCCTTACTCCTTTTGAGAGTTTTATATTTTAGTCTATCTCCAGGAATAAAGGTTTCTATGGTACCAGTTTATTTTGAATTTAGTTTTGTGTTCATTTCTCTTTCCCCGCTTTCCCTTCCCCTTAAATCATTCCATCCCTTTTATCTGGGCCTTGAGTCACCTACCAGGTATGTCAGAAAATTGAGCAGTACAGGTTAGGAACTACAGATAAGTGAGACTGTGTTATGTTTGCCTTTCTCTGATTATGTGAAAGTTTGCTGTTCCAAGTCTGTTCATTTCTCTACAAATTTCATTGTATTGTTTTTCTTACTGCTGTATAGAATTCCATTGTGTAAATGTACCATACCTTCATTATCCATTTATCCAATGATAGGCATCTGGTTTGATTCCAGTTCTTAGCTATAATGAATTGAGGAGCTATAAACATGCTTGAGCAAATATTTCTGGAGTCATGCATGGAGCATTTAGGAAAAATACTCAGTAAGGGAATAACTGGGTCTGTTAGTAGCTCTATGTTCATCCTTTTCAGGAATCTCCATATTGATTTACATAGTGGTTGGACAAGTTTACATTCTGACTAACAATGGATGAGGGTACTCCTTTCCCTACATTCTCACTAACATTTGTTGTTAGATTTTTAATGATTGCCATCATTACTTGAGTAAGAAGGAATATTATGGTTGTTTTAATTTGCATTTCCCTAATAGTTATGGAGGGTCAACATTTTTTAAGTGTGTGTTTGCCATTTGTATTTCTTCCTTCTGAAAACTCCCTTTTCAGTTCTTTGCCCCACTTTTTTTTCTCAATTTTCATTAACATTTTCCATGATAATACCCCCCCATCCTCTTTGAAATTCCATTCTTCATCATATCACCTCCCCATCTCAGCCTCTCTTTTAGTTTGATGTCATGGTCTTTTCCTCCTCTTATGATGATCTTGTGTAGGTAGTGTCAGGCACTGTGAGGCCATGGATATCCAGGACATTTTGTCTGGAGGGAGCACATTGTAAGGAGTCCTACCCTTCCTTTGGCTCTTACATTCTTTCCACCACCTCTTCCGCATTAGACCCTGAGCCTTGGAAGGTGTGATTGAGATGTGCTATTGCACCCATTGGCTCATTTGGCCTGGCTAGTCAAATATAATGCTTGCAGTATCCACTGTTGACTATCTTCACTGGTGATTTTTCTTTCTCCCATTGAACTGTATGCAGAATGGCTTCTTCCAGCTTTCTGTCAGCTGGTCTACATGGAGGAGGTTATCAGCTCAGCTCCAGCAGGATTTCTCAGTGGCCTTGCAGCCCAAGTATGTGGAGTCTTCAGCAATAGGGTCTTACCATCTATTCTTGGTGGGAAACCAAGGGCCTCGGCAATGGCCTAAATGTTTTGGGGGCATCAGGGACCTCCCTGGCCAACAACTTACTGGAGGTATCCCTGGCACTGAAAACTTTCTAACAACAATCTATTCTGCCCCACTTTTGTAGTGGGTTGATTTTTTTTTTTTTTTAGTTTTTGAGTTCTTTGTTAATTCTATTTTGTTTGTTTATTTATTTTTATTTATTTATTTGAGAATAACAGAAAGAGGAAGAGAGAGAGAGAGAGGGAGAGAGAGAGAGAGAGAGAATGGGCCTGCCAGGGCCTCCAGCCACTGCAAACGAACTCCAGATGCGTGTGCCCCCTTGTGCATCTGGTTAATATGGGAATCGAACCTTGAACCGTAGTCCTTAGGCTTCACAGGCAAGTGCTTAACAGCTAAACCATCTCTCTAGCCCTTTGTTAATTCTAGATACTAGGCTTCTGTCAGTGGTATAGTTGGTGAAGATTTTCTCCTTCAGTGGGCAATCTATTGGCTTTGCATATGGTGTGTTTGTCTGTGCAAAAGTTTCAAGAGACCCCACTGGTTGAGTGATTGTTTAATTTTCTGGGTTACCGAGGTTTTGTTAAGGAAGTGTTTCCTCACTCTTATATTGTGGAGAGTTTCTCCTGTTTTTTCTTCCAGTAGGAGAAGAGTCTCTGGGCTTTTACTGAGATGTTTAATCCATTTGGGCTTGATTTTTGTGTATGATGAGATGGATGGATCTACTTAAATTTTTTGACTTACGGCTTTTCAATTTGTCCAACATCACTTGTTGAGGATGCTGTCTTTTCTCCACTCTACATTATTGGAACCTTTATCAAAGTCTAAGTAGCTGCAGCTACTTAAACTAAAGTCCAGGTCTGAAGTTATGCCCATTGGTGCATATTTCTGTTTTTATGCCAGTTCCATGCTGTTTTTTTTACTCTACATTTGTAATGTAGCTTTAGATTGGGTATAGTGATACCTCCAGAGTTTTTTTTTTCTTCTGAGCATAAGTTTGGATATCTGAGGTCTGCTGCTATTCCATATAATTTTTGAGATTTTTTTTCTATCTTTGTGAAGAAAGATGGAATTTTTTTAATTTTTAATTTTTTAAAATTTTTATTAGCATTTTCCAAGATTATAAAAAATATCTCATGGTAATTCCCTCCCTCCTCCCCACACTTTCCCCTTTGAAATTCCATTCTCCATCATATTACCTCCGCATCACAATCATTGTACTTACATATATACAATATCAACCTATTAAGTACCCTCCTCCCTTCCTTTCTCTTCCCTTCATGTCTCCTTTTTAACTTACTGGCTTCTGCTACTAAGTATTTTCATTCTCAGGCAGAAGCCTAATCATCTGTAGCTAGGATCCACATATGAGAGAGAACATGTGGTGCTTGGCTTTCTGGGCCTGGGTTACCTCAATTAGTATAAGGTCCATCCATTTTTCTGCAAATTTCGTAACTGAGCAGAACTCCATTGTGGAACATCTTCATTATCCAATCATCAGTTGAGGGACATCTAGGCTGGTTCCATTTCCCAGCTATTATAAATTGAGCAGCAATAAACATGGTTGAGCACATACTTCTAAGGAAATGAGATGATTCCTTCAGATATATGCCTAGGAGTGCTATAGCTGGGTCATATGGTAGATCAATCTTTAGCTGTTTTAGGAACCTCTACACCATTTTCCACAATGGCTGGACCAGATTGCATTCCCACCAGCAGTGTAGAAGGGTTCCTTTTTTTCCACATCTCTGCCAACATTTATGATCATTTGTTTTCATGATGGTGGCCAATGTGACAGGAGTGAGATGAAATCTCAATGTAATTTTAATCTGCATTTCCCTGATGACTAGTGATGTAGAACATTTTTTTTAGATGCTTATATGCCATTCGTAATTCTTCCTTTGAGAATGCTCTGTTTAGCTCCATAGCCCATTTTTTGATTGGCTTGTTTGATTCTTTATTATTTAACTTTTTGAGTTCCTTGTATACCCTAGATATTAATCCTCTATCACATATATAGCTGGCGAAGATTTTCCCCATTCTGTGGGTTGCCTTTTTGCTTTTTTCACTGTGTCCTTTGCAGTGCAAAATCTTTGTAATTTCATGAGGTCCCAATGATTAATCTGTGGTTTCATTGCCTGAGCAATTGGGGTTGTATTCGAAAGTCTTTGCCAAGACCAATATGTTGAAGGGTTTCCCCTACTTTTTCCTCTAGCAGTTTCAGAGTTTCAGGTCTGATGTAAAGGTCTTTAATCCATTTGGACATAATTCTTGTGCATGGAGAGAAAGAAGAATCTATTTTCATCCTTCTGCAGATATATATCCAGTTTTCCCAACACCATTTGCTGAAGAGGCTGTCTTTTCTCCAATGAGTATTTTTGGCATTTTTATCGAATATCAGTAGCTACTTGGGCTTACATGTGGGTCCTCTACTCTGTTCCACTGATCTACATGTCTGTTTTTGTGCCAGTACCATGCTGTTTTTGTTACTATGGCTCTGTAGTATAGGTTAAAATCAGGTATGGTGATACCACCAGCCTTATTTTTGTTGCTCAGTATTATTTTAGATATTCGAGGCTTTTTGTGATTCCAAATGAATTTTTGGATTTTTTTTCTATTTCCATGAAGAATGCTTTTGGAATTTTGATAGGGATTGCTTTAAATGTGTAGATTGCTTTTGGTAAGATTGCCATTTTCACAATATTGAATCTTCCAATCAAGAACAGGGGATGTTTCTCCACTTTCTAGTGTCTTCTGCAATTTCTCGCTTGAGTGTTTTAAAGTTCTCATTGTAGACATTCTTTACTTCCTTGGTTAGGTTTATTCCAAGGTACTTTATTTATTTATTTATTTATTGATGCAATTGTGAGTGGGAGTGATTCTCTGATTTCATCCTCTGTGTGTTTGTTGTTATCATATATGAAGGCTATTGATTTCTGTGTATTTATTTTGTATCCTGCTACATGGCTGTAGGTTTTTATCAGCTCTAACAGTTTGCTAGTAGAGTCTTTAGGGTCCTTTATGTATAGAATCATGTCATCTGCAAATAATGATAACTTGATGTCTTCCTTTCCAATTAGTATCTCTTTTATGTGTGTCTCTTGCCTTATTGCTATGGCTAAGACTTCCAAAACTATATTAAATAAAAGTGGGGACAGTGGACACCCTTGTCTTGTTCCTGATTTTAGTGGAAAAGCTTCCAGTTTTTCCCCATTTAGTAATGTGTTGGCTGTAGGTTTGTCATAAATAGCTTTTATTATAATGAGATATGTTCCTTCTATTCCCAGTCTCTGTAGGACTTTCATCATGAAGGGATGTTGGATTTTTTCAAATGCTTTCTCTGTGTCCAATGAGATGATCATGTGATTTTTGTCCTTCCACCCATTTATGTAATGTATTACATTGATAGTTTTGCATATATTTGATATACTCTTTAATCTGTTTGCCAATATTTTGTTGAGAATTTTTGCATCTATGTTCATGAGGGAGATTGGTCTGTAATTTGCTTTTTTTGTTCTATCTTTGCCTGGTTTTGGTATCATGGTGATGTTGGCCTGATAGAAGGAGTTTGGTAGAATTCCTTCTTTTTCTATTTCCTGGAAAAGCTTAAGACGCAATGGTGTTAGCTCTTCTTTAAAGGTCTGGTAAAATTCAGCAGTGAATCCATCTGGGCCTGGGCTTTTTCTAGTTGGGAGATTATTGATAACTGTTCGGATCTCCATGTTTGTTATAGGTCTATTTAAGTGATTAATCTCATTTTGATTTAATTTAGGTAGGTAATATAAATCAAGGAAAGCATCCATTTCTTTCAGAATTTCATACTTTGTGGAGTATATGCTTTTATAGTATGTCCCTATGATTTTTTGAATTTCTCTGGAATCTATTGTGATGTTACCTTTTCCATCTCTGATTTTATTAATTTGTGTCTCTTCTCTCTTTCTTTTGATCAGATTTGGTAAGGGTTTATCAATCTTGTTTATCCTTTCAAAGAACCAACTCTTTGTTTCAGTAATTCTTTCGATTGTTTTTTTTTTTTGTTTCTATTTCATTAATTCCTGCCCTAATCTTTATTATTTCTTCCCATCTACTGATATTTGGTTTGCCTTGTTCTTCTTTTTCCAAGGCTTTAAGGTGAAGCATTAGGTTGTTTACTTGTGACCTTTCTAATTTCTTAATATAGGCACTTAAGGCTATAAATTTACCTCTTAGAACTGCCTTCATTGTGTTCCAGAGATTTTGATATGTTGTATTCTCATTATTGTTTGTCTCTATAAATTTTTTGATTTCCTTCTTGATTTCTTCATTGACCCATTCATCATTTAGTAGTGTATTGTCTAGTTTCCATGATTTTGTGTATGCTGTATAGCCTTTCTTGCTACTGATTTGTAGTTTAATTCCATTGTGGTCAGAGAGAATGCAAGGAATTATTTCAATTTTCCTGAATTTGTTAAGATTTGCTTTGTGTCCTAATATATGGTCTATTTTAGAGAATGTTCCATGTGCTGCTGAAAAGAATGTATATTCTGCAGCCTTTGGATGAAATGTCCTGTATATATCTGTTAGGTCCATTCCTTCTATGATCTCATTTAGTCCAGATGCCTCTCTGTTTATTTTTTTCCCGGGATGACCTGTCATTTGATGAGAGTGGGGTGTTAAAGTCACCCACCACCACTGTGTTTGGTGTTATCTATGACCTTAGTTCTAATAGTGTTTGTTTGATGAATTTGGGAGCCCCCATGTTAGGCGCATATATGTTTAGGATTGTAATGTCCTCCTGTTGGAGTGTGCCCTTAATCAATATAAAGTGACCTTCCTTATCTTTCTTGAGTAACGTTGGACTGAAGTCCACCTTGTCAGATATTAGGATAGCAACCCCTGCTTGTTTTCTAGGTGCATTTGCTTGAAACACCATCTTCCAACTTTTCACCCTAAGATATTGTCTATCCTTTGTTGAAAGGTTAGTTTTGGAGACAACAAATTGTAGGATCCTGCTTTTTAACCCAGTCTGCAAACCTATGCCTTTTTGTTGGGGCTGCCACTGCTAGAGCCACTGCTGCTGCTGAAGCTGCTGCTGCTTTGCCCACTGCTGCTGCTGCCACTGAAGCTGCTGCTGACGCTACTGGGTCTGCACTGCTGGGGCCACTGTTACCGGTGCCAGAGCTGCTTATGTTGTTGCCGGACTCTGCTCCTGCTTGGGTCCTGATGTCGGCTCAAGTTGGCGTGGCCGGGTCCTGGGACCACTGCTCTGTTTGCTAGAGATGGGCACTGGTGGTGAGGGAGGGGAGGGAGCCACAGGTGCTATGGTTCTCTTGCTGTCCCACGTGTTCTTCTACCTTGTGATCTGCTCCTCTGTTGCTCACTGCTGCTCTCCCTTCACGTTTCTTGAGTTGCAGAGAGCTCAGGTGTGAGTGGAAGCTCCCCGCACCTGGCTTTTCCTGTGGCTAGAGCCAAGTCTGGTGGCTTTCTGGTGCGCTGCCAATTCTGCCATGGTTGGCAGAGTTGCCAGGGCCACTTTTGCCGGCCTGTGCGGGCTCTGGATGCTCTGGATCTCTTCTACTTCTCCACTGCTGCTTCAATTTCCTATACACCTCACTTTTTAGTAAAAGTGTGTATTTTGCTGTTTTTTTTTTTTTTGGTCTGTTTTCCCCCCTAGGCTGCTTTGGTGTGGTACCTATGCTGCCATCTTAACTGGAAGACAGCAAAAGATGGAATTTTTGTTGGTACTGCATTAAATCTGTATATTGCTTTTGGTAGAACTGCCATTTTCACAATATTAGTTCTACCTATTCAGGAGCATGGGATGTCTTTCCATGTTTTCATCTCCTCAATTTCTTTGAGTTTTTAAAAATTTACATTACAAAGGTCTTTCCCATTCTCAGTGTTATTCCAAGGTATTTATTTATTTATTTTTGCTATTGAAAATGGGATAGCCTTGTTGATTTATTGCTCTTTGCATATAGAGAGGCTACTAATTTTAGTGCGTTGACTTTATATACTGCAACTTTACTGAAGGAATTAATCATATTTAGAAGTTTTGAGAAGGAGAATTTTGGGTCAATTATGTATAGGATTATGTCATCTGCAAATAGGGATAACTTGACTTCTTCCTTTCTAATTTGTATCCCTTTTATTTTGTTTCCTGTCTTATTGCTTCAGCAAAAACTTCTCGTACTATGTTGAAGAGTGCTGGTGAAAGTGAGCATCCCTGTTTTGTTCTTAATCTCAGTAGGAACTCCTTGAGTATTTGCCCATTACATATAATTTCGACTTTAGTTGCTTTATATACAGGCCCTACTGTGTTGAGATATAAACCATCCATACCTATTATTTCCAGGGTTTTGGTCATGAAGTTATGCGGTGTTTTGAAAAAGGCCTTCTTTTCGTCAATTGAGATGATCATGTGGTTTTTATGAGTAAGTTTTTTTGTGTCTGTATTACATTGACTAATTTTCATATGTTGAAACATCCCTGCATCTCTGGGATGAAGCCTACTTGGTTAAGATGGATAATGCTTTGATATGTTGTTGAATTAGGTTTGGAGGATTTTGTTCAGAATCTTTGCATCTAAATACATCAGGGATATAGGCTGATATTTTTCTCTTCTTGTTGTATCTCTGCAAGGTTTTGGTATTAGGGTGATGCTAGTTCCATAAAAGGAGTTGGGGAGGATTCACTCCTCTCTGATTATAGAGAACAGCTTAGTAAAAATTGGCTTCAGTTCTTCTAGGAAGGTTTGATAGAATTTGGCTGAGAAGGCATCCAGTCCTAGACTTTTCTTTTTGGCTAGGTTTTTCATTACCATTTCAATTTCTATGGATGTGATATATTTGTTTAGGAGATTAATCTGCTTTGAGTTTTGTTTTGGTAGGTGGCATGTAGCTAGGAATCCATCCATTTCTTACTTTTTTTTTTTTTTTTTTTTAGAGCAGAGGTTTTGGCAGTATATCCTTTCAATTTCTTTCAATTTCATTGAGGTCTGTTGTGACCTGCCCTTTTTCATTTCTGATTTTGTAAATTTGAGACTTCTCTTTTTTATGCTTGATCAAATTGGCCAGGGGATCATCTATCTTGATTTTTTTTTCAAAGAACCAGAAACATCTTAACTTGTTTTCTTAGTTTCTAATTGATCAATTTCTGCCCTGGTGTTGATTATTACTTTCCATCTGGAGCTCTTAGGGTTGGATTCTTCCTAGTTTTCCAATGCCTTTAGGTAGACAGTTAGATTATTTTGTTTTTGTGATGCCTCTGTCTTTGTTAGGAAGGCTCTTAGTGTTATGAGTTTTTTCTTTTTTCTTTTTTTAAATTTATTTATTTGAGAGTGACAGACACAGAGAGAAAGACAGATAGAGGGAGAGAGAGAGAATGGGCGCACCAGGGCTTCCAGCCTCTGCAAACAAACTCCAGATGCGTGCGCCCCCTTGTGCATCTGTCTAACGTGGGACCTGGGGAACCGAGCCTCGAACCGGGGTCCTTAAGCTTCACAGGCAAGCGCTTAACCGCTAAGCCATTTCTCCAGCCCTATGAGTTTTTTCTTTAGGATTGCCTTCATTGTTTTGATAAGTTGTGTTTTCATTATCACTCAATTCTTGAAATTTTAAATTTTCTTTTTTGATTTCTTTCACAACCCATTTATTGTTTAAAAGTGTATTGTTCAGTGTCTAGGAGCTGATGGAGTTCCTGAACTGTCTTTTGTTAATTTCTAGCTTTAAAGCACTGAGATCTGATATGATGCAATCTTCATGCATACTTCAATTTTCCAGAATTTATGGAGGCATGCTTTATGGACTAATATATGGCCTATTTCAGATAAGGTTCCAAATGGGCTGCTGAGAAGAATGTGTGTTCTGTAGAATTGTGGTGGAAAGTTCTGTTGATGTTTGTTAGGTCTAGTTGATCTGTCTATTTATGATAATAGAGCATTGAAGTCTCTGATTTATATGGTATTGATGTTTATTTGTGTTTTGTTGTCAAGTAGGCTTTGTTTTGTAAATTGTGGTGTGCCTATGCTTGGTGCACATAGATTTATGATTGTGATGTCCTCATTTTGGATCATTTTCTTGATGAGTAAGAAGTGGCCTTCTTTGTCTTTTTTTGTTTTTTTTACTTTTGGTTTGTAGTCAATGTTACTCAATAGTACTACGGCAAAAACTGCTTGTTTCTTATTTCCACTTGCTTGGAATATCATTTTCCATTCTTTCACCCTGAGGAGGTGTCTATCTTTAGTCATGAGGTGTGCTTCTTCTTCTTCTTTTTTTTTTTTTTTTTTTTTTTTGAGGTGTGTTTCTTGAAGGCAGCAGATAGGTCCATTTTTTTTTTTTTTATTCACCCTGTTGTATCTTTTGATGGGTAAGTTAAAACCATTAATGTTTAAGGTTATAACTGTTAGGTTTGATTTAATGCCTGTCATGATGGGGTGCTCTATGAGGTTTGATACTTTCTTGTGTTTTGTAATTTTTTGAACCTGGTCTAGTTTTGGTTATTGTGATCTTCTTTTCATAGGTCTTGAAACTGGTTGTTTGACTCTTCTATATGGAGTATTCCCTGAAGTATTCTCTGTAGGTTTCACTTTGTGTTCATATAATCATAGAGTTGACTTTTTTCATGGAAAATTTTCCTTTCACCATCTATTATAAAGGATACTTTCATTGTGTACATTAGCTTGGATTGGATGCCATAAGATTGTAGACTTTTAAGTGTTACACTCCAGGCCCTTCTGGCTTTCAGGGTTTCCATTGAGAAATCTGAGGTAATATTGATGGTATTGCCTTTGTATGTAGTGAGTTGCTTTTCTCTTGATGCTTTTAGCACTCTATCTTTGTTTTCATTATTAAGAGTTTTAACTCTGATGTACCTTGGAGAGTTTCTTCTTTGGTGTTCTGTGGGCTTCTTGTATCTGGATTGGTCTCTTTTTATTGCAGGATTAGGAAAATTTTCTTTAATAATTTTGGAAAAATATGTTCTTTATGCTTTTGACCTGAATTTCCTCTCCTTCTGGTATACCCATGATCCAGAAGTTTGGTCATTTTAGGGTTTCCTACAGTTCCCTCATATTCTGTTTACATAATTTTTTGAATGTAACAAAGTTTTTAGCCTCCCAATCAATTTCTTCTGTCTAATCTTAAGGCTCAGAGGTTCTGTCTTCCACATGAGTACCTCTTTTAGTGAGGGGTTCTGGAGAGGTTTTTACAAGTTCTGTTTGATTTTTTTCTGTTGTGTTATTTTACATCATGTCCATCTCTTTGTTTGAGGTACAATTTCAGTTCAAGGTCTGATTTCCTTGATACTTCCTGGAATTTATTCTTGCATTTGATAAAGTCTTTATTAAGCTTAATCAACTAGTTACTGAGTTCTCCCATTTTTTGATTCACCTTCAATTCATTTATGTCCCTTTTAAGGCTTCTCAGGTTTTCTTCAATTATATTAAGTCTAGTGTTAAAAGCTGAGTGCTCTATGAGTTAATTCTGCTCAATATTATTGATATAATTGTTGGTTTTTTGATGGGTCACTTCCAGTTCAGCAATTCTTTTAATCAGGTTCACATTTATTGTTTTGTTTCATTTTGGGATTGAATTTCTGTTGATTTCTCTATGATTTCACTGGAGGCTTCCATTGTGGGACTTGACAGCCTTAGTGGATATCTCTTATATTCTGACTTTTTTGTGTTTTGTTTTTTTTACAATGTGGTCTTCCCATGTTGGGGAAATGTTTTATTTATTGAGGGGTAAGCAAGTATTTGTCCTTGTAGGATCTTCAGTGGGTCCTTAAATTAGGAAGGCAGAGAAAGGAGCCTGATTCTGAAGCAAATTTTTAGGGTCCATGCAGCCTCAACCCAGCAGTATTGGAACTGTTGATTATTTCTTAAGTATGGCTAAAATAATAACTTATTCATTAGCAAACAAACTCAGTGTGGGTAGACTAAACATTACTTTTTGTGGGAATAATTACATTCCATAACAATATGTATATTTTTCTCACATTGGTGTTGAACAAATGATTATTCATTGTGATTTATAATGAAACCTTTACAACTCCTTTAAGTTTTAGAGATTCATTTTTATTTTAGGTTTCAATGAATTGCTGAATTACAGAAAAAAATTTAAAAACACTGTGATATTGGATAAGTACATTGGACTCTCTGGCTCTTATTTTCCTCATTTGCAAATCTCTATCATCATATGGAATGCAACTTTGCCTGTTCACAGTTACAGGACAGCACTCTTTCTGAGGATAATGAACTCTAGCCATTAAATCAGTCCTAATACATCTCTGTGAGATAATTAGTGGCTTTTTCCCATTAGGATGGAATTGATTTGTGCTTAGGTTTTCAAATGTGTCTAGAAATGATTACACCAATTAGCATTTCTGCCAATTTTTTTAAAAGTTTTAACTTTTTGTAATGACTCTCTCTTTTTTTTTTTTTTCCCCAGAGGTAGGGTCTCAGTCTAGCCCAGGCTGACCTGGAATTCACTATGGAGTCTCAGGGTGGCCTTGAAACTCACAGCAATCCGCCTACCTCTGCCTCCTGAGTGCTGGGATTAAAGGTGTGCGCCACCATGCCTGGTTTATAATGACTCTCTTTTATTCTACTTTAAAATTTTTTTATTTACTTATTTTTTTATTAGATATGGACATATTTTCTATGTAAACATCACATGTTTATAACATTCTTTCCTTCCTCTCTGCCCCTTTTCTGAAGAGGCCTTCTTCTTCAGAGGTGCAGGTCAACCTCATGGGGATTGTGGGTCAGGCATTGTGGGAGGGGGAGGCAATGCTTCTGTGTAAAATGTCCCAACCTGTGGCTCTAACAATCTTTTTGCCCCCACTTCTTCAAAATTCCCCGAGCCATGCTAGGAGCATTTTAAGTCTCTTTCAGTGATGAGCATTTAGGAGCATCTAGATGTCTGGTTTGGTAGATGTTGAGTGTCCTCAGTATCTTTCTCCATCACCCTTGTGTTGATATCAGCTTAATTAAGACAGCAGCATTATTGCTCATTTCCCATATTCCTCTGTGGTTTCAGCTAGAGCTGGGGTGGAGTGAGCTGGCTCATTTATCTCCTCAAGTCCAGTTCTCATCTGAGGAAGAGAAGCAGATTATCCAATGGAGAGTGAAGTCATCACCAGTTAAATGGGATAACCACTATTAATTTTGAGAGAATTATCAGGGTTTAGACACTTAAATAGTGTAAGGTTAGTGGGAGTTCTGGATATGATTCTGACTTGTTTCCCAATTCCAGATAGGGTTTCCTTTCCACTGAGTGTATCTGTTAGCCAATCCAAGAGCAGTTGGTTACCCACCATGGCTGCATACCACTATTGCATGTGCGTGAGCATCATGTTAGCTTGTTTGCTTCTGAGTCACTTAGACTTTGAGTTGCTTGGACAGATGTTGGCCACTTTCCCCTTGTAGCTCATTTAGCACCTTCAAGCACTAGATAGGTGAATTATCTGAGGATTCCAATTAAGCCTCTCCATGGTCCATGCCAACAGCGATTGGTGTCTTTAGCAGTAGGGTCTTACCATTAACCTCTGGTGGGTAATCAAGTGCTCTGACAGAAGTCTGTCTTGTTTGTTTTGGTAGATCTATTAAATCTCTCTGATCAATAGCTCATTGTGGATGTAGACCACATGCTGGTACAGGGAATTATAGGCCAGCACCAAGGAAAAAGAAAAAAAAAAAAGCAAAATCCACAGAAGAAGGAGAAACAGGAGAAATTTGAGGTTAGGTTTCATCTTACTCACTCTAGGTCCCTTCAGTTCAGGTGCTCTCTCTAAGGATGGCTTGAGGGTTCTTCCTTTTAGTCTGATTTCCAGGATATAGTATTCTATGGTACCAGTTCAATTTCCTTTCATATTTTGTGTTCAACGCACCCTTTCCCTTCCCCCAAGCCCTGGCCTCCCTATTGTCCAAGTCTCAAGATGGAATTCAGTTATGTCAGCAACTTGGGGTGATCTAGGTTAGGAACTGCAGGTGAGTGAGATCATGAGATGATTGTGTTTGTGTGATTATGTGAGTTCACTTAAAATGATATGTTCCATGTTTGAACATTTTCTACATATTTCAATGTGACACTTTTTTTCTTATTGCTGAGTAGAATTCCAACGTGTAGATATACCACATCTTGGTTATCCATTCCTGCAATGATGGGCACCTGGGTTGATTCCAGTTTTTAGCTATTATGAATATGGCAGCTATAAACATGGTTGAGCAAATATTTCTGAAGTGAGATGTGGAACTTTTAGGGTAAATGCACAGTAAGGGAATAACAGGGTCTGCTGTTAACTCTATATTCATTCTTTTCAGGAGTCTCCAAATTGAGGCCTATACTATATATAATATAATCATTGTTACAGCTCTATCTGGTTTTACTAGGGTGATTCTAGCTTCATAAAAGGAGCAGGGAAGGAATTCCTGATTATGCAGAATACTTTGAGAAAAATTGGTTTCAGTTCTTCTATGAAGGCTTGATAGAATTCACTGAGAAGCCATCCAGTCCTGGGGGAGGTTTTCAATATCATTGGATGTGATACATTTGTTTAGGAAATTAATCTGCTCTAAGTTTAGTTTTGGTAGATGGCATGTGTCCAGGAACTTATCCATTTCTTCCAGAATGTTAAATTTTGTGGAGTAGAGGTTTTGGAAGTATGCCCTGATGATTCTTCCAATTTAATTGATGTCTGTAGTGATCTCTCTTTTTTCATTTCTGATTCTGTTTATTTGAGACTTCGCCCCCCCCCTCTCTCCCCCCCCCCTCTTTTGCTTGATTACTCTGGCCAGGGGGTTGTCAATGTTATTCATTTTTTTCAAAGAACCAGGTCTTTGGTTCATTGATTTTTTTTTAATTGTTTTCCTAGTTTCCAATTCATTAATTTCTGTTTTAATCTTGATTATTTCTGTCTGGAGCTCTTTGGGTTGGATACTTCTTAATTTTCCAGTGCCTTTAGGTGGACAGTACAGTTATTGATTTGTGATCTCTCTGTCTTTGTTTTTTTTTTTTTTTTAATATTTTATTTTTATTTGAGAAATACAGAAATAGGCAGGTAGAGAGAGAGAATGAGCATGCCAGGGCCTCCAGCCACTGCTAAGAAACTCCAGACACATATGCCACCATGTTCATCTGGCTTACGTGGGTCCTGGGGAATCAAACCTGGGTCCTTTGGCATTTCAGACAAGTGCCTTAATTACTAAGCCATCTCTCCAGGCCTCTCTCTGTCTTTGTAATGAAGGCATTTACAGCTATGAATTTTCCCCTTATGACTGCCTTCATTGAGTTCCATAAGTTTTGGCAGGTTGTGTTTTCATTATCATTCAATGATATAGGAATGTTTTTTTGATTTCTTCCATAACCCATTCATTGGTTAAAAGTGTGTTGTTTACTATCCAGGAGTTGGTGGAGTTCCTGACGTGTCTCTTGTTAATTTCTAGCTATAAAACATTGTGATCTGACATGATGCAAGAAGTTACTTCAATTTTCCTGACTTTATGAAGGCATGCTTTATGGCCTAGTATACGGTCATTTTTGGAGATGGTTCTGTGGGCTGTGGAGAAGAATGTGGATTCTTAGAGTTCTTAGAAAGTTCTGTAGATATCCATTATCTCTAGTTGATCTATGATGTTATTGAATTCTATTATTTCCCTGTTGATTTTCTGCTTAAATGATCTGTCTACTGATGATAGTCGAGTGTTTAAGTCTCTGACTATGATGATATTGGTGTTTATTTCTGTTTTGTTGTCAAGTAGATTTTATTTTATAAACTGTCATACCCCTGTTTTTAGTGGATATATATTTATGATTGTGCTGTGCTCCTGTTGGAACATTCACGTGATGAGTAGGAAGTGGCTTTCTTTGTCCTTTTTGATTACTTTTAGTTTGAAGTCTATTTTTACCAGATATTAATATAGTAACACCCACTTGTCTTTTATTTCCATTTGCTTGGAATATCATTTTACAACCTTTCACCCTGAGGAAGTGCTTGTCTTTAATGGTGTGGGGGGGGGGGGCTATTGAAGACAGCTGATAGAAGGGTCCAGTTTTTTAAAAACTATTTTTGGTTTATTTTTATTTATTTATTTGAGAGTGACTGACAGACAGAGGAAGAGGCTGAGAGAGTGAGACAAAGGGTACGCTGGGGCCTCCAGCCACTGCAAATGAACTCCAGATGTGTGCACCCCTTTGTGCATCTGAATAGCATGGGTCCTGGGGAATCGAGACTTGAACCAGGGTCCTTAGGCTTCATAGGCAAGCACTTAACTGCTAAGCTATCTCTCCAGCCCAAAAAGGGCCCAGTTAAAAAAATTAAAAAAAAATTGCAAGCAGACAGAGAGAGATAGAAGAGAGACAGAGTGAGAATGGACACACTAGGGCCTCTAGCTACTGCAAATGAACTCCAGATGCATGTGCCCCTTGTGCATCTGGCTTACATGGGTCCTGGGGAATCGAACCTGGGTCCTTTGGCTTCATAGGCAAACATCTTAACCCCTAAGCCATTTCTCCAGCCCAAGGGTCCATTTTTTGATCCATTCTCATAACCTGTGTCTTTTGATGGGTGAGTTAAGACCATTAATATATATGTATACATACATAATATCTATATAAGACCATTAATATATATGTGTTATTGTGAGGCTTGAATTAATCCCTGTCATTGTGAGGTGTTTTACAGGGTTTGGTGCTTTATTGTGTTATGTACTGTTGTGAGCCTGGTTTATATTGGTTAATGTGTACATCTTGTTGGCTCTTGAGATTGGTGGTTTGACTGTTCTGTGTGGAGTATTCCCTCAAGTATTCTTTGTAGGTGTGGGTTTGTATTCATATAATCAAAGAGTTGCATATTTTCATAGAAAGTTTTTCTTTTACCATCTATTAAGGGGATGCTTTTGTTGGGTAAAATAGCTTGGATTGGATGATACAGTTTTTCATTTCACTATTTCACTAAAGGCCTTTCTGGCTTTCAGTGTTTCCACTGAGAAATCTGATGTTATTCTGATAGGATTGCCTTTGTATGTTGTGAACTGCTCCTCTCTTGCTGCTTTTTTTTTTTTTTTCTTTTTTTTCCCCCCAAAATACGGTTTCACTCTAGCTCAGGCCAACCTGGAATTCACTATGTAGTCTCAGTGTGGCCTTGAACTCACAGTGATCCTCCTACCTTTGCCTCCTGCATGCTGGGATTAAAGGTGTATGCCACCACGCTTGGCTTTCTTGTTCCCTTTGCTTTCATTGTAAAGAGTTTTAACTATAATGTGTCTTGGAGAATTTATTCTTTGGTCCTATCTGTTTAGTGTTCTGTGGGCTTCTTGTATCTGGATGGGCCTCTCTTTTTTTGAGGTTTGGAAAATTTTCTTCAATAATTTTGTTGAATATGTTCTATATGACTGGTCCGGATTTCTTCTCCTTCTGGTATACCCATGATCTGGATGTTTGGTCATTTTAGGGTGTCCCTTGTGTTCTGTTCACTTGATTTTTTGAACTTAGCAATGTTCTGGCCTCCCAATCAATTTCTTCTGTCTTATCTTCCAGACAAGAGGTATTATCTTTAACATGAATAACTCTGTTAGTGAGTGTTTCTAGTGAGGTTTTTGCAATTTCTATTTGATTTTTGTTTTATGTTGTGTTATTTTCCATCATGTCCATCTGTTTTTGGAGATGTTATTTCAATTCGAGTTCTGGTTTTTTTTTTTTTATGCTTCTGTAGTTCATTCTTCCATTTGATCAAGTCTTCAATAATGTTAACCAACTGGTTGCTGAGGTCTTCCATTTCTTGACTTACCTTCAACTTATTCATATGTCTTTGGAGGGTTATAACATTTTTTAAATCCAGTTAAGCCTACTGTCAAAGATTGAAGGCTCTAGGAGATGATTCTGTTAAATTTCATTTATATAATTGTTGGTTCTTTTTTTTAAATATTTTTTTGTTCATTTTTTATTTATTTATTTGAGAGCGACAGACAGAGAGAAAGACAGATTGAGGGAGAGGGAGAGAAAGGGCATGCCAGGGCTTCCAGCCACTGCAAACGAACTCCAGACATGTGCACCCACTTGTGCATCTGGCTAACGTGGGACCTGGGGAACCGAGCCTTGAACCGGGGTCCTTAGGCTTCACAGGCAAGCACTTAACCACTAAGCCATCTCTCCAGCCCTAATTGTTGGTTCTTTGATAGTTTTCTTCAAGTTCACTTTTTTAAAAATCATTGTTGTCATTGGTTGTTGTGTTTTCATTTTGGGAATAAATTTCTATTGATTTCTCTATGATTTCATTGGAGGCTTCTGTAGTACAACTAAGCATCCTTGGTGGAGATTTCTCAGTTTTCTGACTTTCATTGGCTTTTTTTTCATTGTTGTCTACCCATTTTAGAAGACTCTTTTAGTTTATTGATGAAAAAGCAAATTTTTGTTTTTTGGTCTATTAACCCTTTGACTCAAGTGAACAGGGATGTTGTTACCTAGTATCCAGTCAGGGTACCAAAGCAAAAGGCCTGATTCCACAGCTCACACAGGGGCCAGATGTTCCTGAACAAAGCACAATGGGACATACCAGGACCAGGGGAATAGGAGGAACAAGGGAACAGTAATCTGGCATACTTCATGCTGTGCCATCCAGGACACAGACCAGTGCAGTCAACCCAGACTGGGGATGTGGGAGGAGTCCAGATATAGGAGTCTGGTCTACTCGCTTCAGATCACCACATCCACCCACATACTGATATCACAAGGAAGTTCACTGGAGGTAGGAGGATCCCAGAAATTGGTCTGACCTACTCACTTCAGACTGTAGTGCCTACCCACGCACTGACTATCCAAGGAACTTACAGGAGGGGGCAGAAGTCCAGAATTGGGTCAGACCTACTGACTTCAGACTACCCTGCCTGCCCCACCAATTTGTTTTTAACTTAAATTTTAAATTTTTTCATTGAGAACTTTTATATATATAAACAATATAATGTGATCATAATCCCCTCCCACCATCTTTCCTTTCCTCCCTCTCAAATCTCCCCTCCACTGAATCCCTCCTTTCCAACTAGACACTCTTATATTTTTGATGTCACCATTTCCCCTCCTACTATGCAGATTTTGTGTAGATAGTGTCAGCCATTATGAGGTCATGAATATCAAGGACACTTTGTGTCTGGAAGATAGTATTTCAGATCGCTCTTCCTCTTCCTTTGGCTCTTACATTCTTTCTACCAGCTCTTTCACAATGGTTCCTGAGTCTTGGGGGGAGTGACAGAGATGTCTCACCTAGTTCTGTACCCTCCATTGTCACTTCTTCTCAGCACTTTAGTAAGTTTTGAGTCTCACTAATGGTCACCACCATATGAAAATAGAAGCTTCTCTAACCAAAAGTGAGAGTAACATTAATATGTGGGCATGAGCATAAGTATTTAGAAGGCATGTTGGTGGGCATAATATATCCGTTTATCAAGATCACAGTAGTAATTTTCCCCATAGGCCTTATGACCTCACAAGTGATAGGTTTTATTTAATTTTTTTATTTTTATTTTTTTGAGGTAGGGTCTCACTCTAGCTCAGGCTGACCTGGAACTCACTATGTAGTCTCAGGGTGACCTTGAACTCATGGTGATCTTCCTATCTCTGCTTCCTGAGTATTGGGATTTAAGGTGTGTGCCACTATGCCCAGCAAGTGATAGGATTTTATTAGGTTTTCAGTACCAGGAATGAATTCTCTCCTATGGACCTGGTCTAAAGGCCAATCAGAAAAGTAATTGTTGTCACCCATAACAGAAATGCCACTATTGCACCAGCTGGTACATTTGGCCTAGATGGTAACATGTAAAGCTTGTAGGATTCACTGCTGGTTAAGACCATTGATTACTTTTCTCCCACAACAGAAGGCATATATCTTTCTTGACAGCTAGTCAACAGGGAGGATGTATCCAGCTGAGCCACAGTTTAATTTCTCAGTATATGCAGTCGTCAGCAGTATGGTCATACAATCTAGCTATGGTGGACAACTAAGAGCCTTGGCAAAAGCCTGCAATTTTCAGGGGGCCATCAGAAGCCTCCCTGGCCAAAAACTTATGGGAAATTATCTTACTGTTGGAACTAAAATTTCTCTAATAACATTCTATGGCTTCTAGGCACACCATTATCCACCTCCACAAGGTACTACTGCCCAAACGCACACATACTCTCTTTCTCTCTCTCAGTTTTTCAAGGCAGGGTCTTGATTCAGCCCAGGCTGGCCTGGAGTTCACAATGTAGTCTCAGGTGGCCTCAACCACATGGTGATCCTCTTACCTCAGTCTCCCAAATTCTGGAATTAAAGGTGTGTGCCACCATACCTGACTGAAACTCAGTTTTTGTTTCAAGTTTTAATTAACAACTTCCATGATTATAAAAAATATCCCATGGTAATACCCTCCCTCCCCCAACTTTCCCCTTTGAAACTCCATTCTCCATCATATCCCCTTCCCATCTCAATCAGTCTCTCTTTTATTTTGATTTCATGACCTTTACTCCTTTTATGATGGTCTTGTGTAGGGAGTGTTGGGCACTGTGAGGTCATGGATATCCAGGCCATTTTGTGTCTGGGGGGAGAATGTTATAAGGAGTCCTACCCTTCCTTTGGCTCTTACATTCTTTCCTCCACCTCTTCCACATTAGACCCTGAGCCTTGGAAGTTGTGATAGAGATATTATCTAGTGAGCACTCCGGTCACTTCTTTCCAGCACCATGATGACTTCTGAGTTATCCCAAGGTCACCACCATTTGAAAAGAGAAGATTCTCTACCAAAAGCAAGAGTAGCATTAATATAAGGGCATGAACATTAAGAGAAGTGCTTACTGGGCAGTTTATAAGCATAGTATATACATTTAGCCAGACAGTAGCAGACGTTACACCCCTAGGGCTCATGACTACCCCTGTTTTACGTTTTTAGTACCAGGGATATATTTCCTCCCATGGAGTGGGCCTCCAATCCAATTAGAGGGCAGTTGGTTTCCACCATGTCAGATGTGGAAAAGAGGAAACAAAGCTTCTATAAGTCAAGAAGCAACAAATAACAATCCCAAATATACCTTATTTAAGAATGGCAAATCTGACCATCCATCATATTTAACTTATACTTTTTCCTGATATGGAAGGTGCAAATAGCACTTCTGGTTCAGGCCTATATACCAGGTTTATTTGGTGGGTAATCATCTGGTGTAATCCCAGCTACCTTTTGGGATGATTTTGGTCTCAGTTATGCTGCGCTCCTGCTTGCGTCTCTCTTTGGTGCACTGTCGGTTCAAGTAGGCTGGTTGGGTCATTGGATCACTGCTCTGGTCACCAGTGCTGGGTGCTGTGATCTCCCTTCCCTTGGTCTCTGGTGCTTGCTGGTGTTTGCACTTGAGGTGGGGGAGGGAGGCTGTCAATTGTGGCTCTAGTTCTCTCTCTGGTCCATGTGATCCTCTACCTCCTGATCTGCTCCTCCGTTGTTCACTGTGGTTCTCCCTCACGTTTCTTGAGTTTGGTAAGAGCTCCTGTGTGAGTGGAAAATCCCCTCACCTGGCTTTTCTTGTGGCTCAAGCCGAGCCTGGCAGCTGTACCCCCATGAACCTGGTGCTGCAGGTGCTGGAGCCACTTTTGCTTGCCTATGTTGGCTCTGTATGCTCTGGATCTCTCTTTCTTCTCTGCTGCCTTTTAAATTTCTTATAGACCTCACTTTTTAGTAGAAGAGTGTATTTTGCTTTTTTTTTTTTTTTTTTTTGGCTTTCTCCCCCTAGGCTTCATTGGCATGTTTTCTATGCTGCAATCTTAACTGGAAGTCCCAAAACTCCGTTTTTTTAAAAAACATATATTTTTAAAAAACATTATGTTGTAGTTTTACATATTAGTCATTAGGTTTTCTAGGCAAGTGCCTTAACCACTGAACAATATATCCAGCCCCTTTTTTATCTGTTCTTAATTCCTCCAAATTCTATTTGCAATTTTGAAATTTTAGTGGAAGGAAGCACAAAGAGCCATGTTTTTTACCCCCCCCCCTTAAGGAAAAGAACATAAATTCATACCAAATGAAGTTTGTATCTTGACATATTACTCCAAACTGCTGCATTGAGCATATTGATAAACATTTGAGAAGACAACCAAGGGTAGTGACACAAAAAATGATTTAGTAGCCATGGTGGAGTTTGTAATACTACCCACCCATGGGCCTCTGATAAGAATTTATGAAGCAACAGTACACTTCTGTTAGCATCTGTCTTCATGATCACAAATTCTAAACTAGCTACAAATTAGTTATTTTATATACTGATTGAAAAATGTACTTGCAGATGTGATGATCAATAAAAGACTTGAGTGGTATGTTTATACTGTTAAGAGAGCACCATAAGGCTGGAGAGATTGCTCAGTGGTTAAGGTGCTTGCCTGCAAAGCCTGAAGACCCAGGTTATATTCTTCAATACCCACATAAAAAACCAGATAGAGAAAGTGGTGTATGAATCTGGAGTTCATTTGCAGTGGCTAGAGGCCCTAGTGTACCCATTCTGTCTCCCTCCCTACCTCCAACTCTCTCTATATATAAATATGCTTGTAAACAAATAAATAAATAAAATATTTTTAAAGGGCACCTGCTTTGTTACCATAAAAATGGACTCTAAATAGGGTGTCCTTCTTTAGTTCTTTCACTGCAGTCTTTATCCTGACTGTTGGATGGTCCAGCTCAGCATCTGTGGTCACTTACATAGGTATTTGTTCATGATTAATAAAATGAAACATTTGTAATTTCCTGGCTCAGTTGTTGACAGATATTTTCCAAAGCTTAGACAATTATAAGTACAAAGTAATTATAAGTACAAAGTACTTATTTTAAAAAATACAAAGATTTAAATGCTTTGTTTTCTTCCATTTATCGTTCACAATGTATAATAAAACTTATTGACAGGATTAGACTTTAGAATTTGGGTGTACTGGAGAAAAGTGTTTCACAGTAATATCATATTCAGCTATGCTAATATCAAATAACATGTTTTTTCCTTTGAACCTTTTAAAGATCCTTTCTTAAACCATGATTCTCTCAAAAGTCACTTATGATTAAGTAAAAGACTAGACATTTTTTCCAAATTTCCAACTTTTAATGAAAATGAGAGATGACCTTTACCCTTCTGCACATTGGGGAGCAAAGTAGTATCCTGAGGAATATGGCACTGAGACCAAAGCAATTAACTGAGGAGCTGACATATCTACTCTTGTGCTGAATCACATCAGACTGCTTTTGTTCCTATGCCAGGTATGTCTTTTATCTCCTGAGAGGTGGCATTTACAGAGTCAATCTCCCTGGGCCAGCTGGCAGGGACACTAATCCTGTGTGCATTGTGGAAAGCTGCACATTAAAGGACTTTGTAGTAAAGCCACAGTCCAAGCGAATCATTTACTTCAATGACACCATACAAGTTTTCATGTCAACATTTCTGGATGGCTCAGATTCCTATTTTGTCTTGCCTGAGGTTCCCCCTGCGAATGTGAAGAGCTTTGCCTGTGAAAACAATGACTTTCTTGTCACAGATGGCAAGGCTGTTTTCCAACAGGATTCTTTATCTTTTAATGAGTTCACTGTGGGCTGTGACCTGAGTCACATAGAGGAACTTGGGTTTGGTAACTTAGTCATCTTTGGTTCATCCACCCAGCCACACCCTTTACCAGGTCGCCCACAGGAACTTTCAGTGCTGTTTGGTTCTCACCAGGCCCTTGTACAATGGAAGCCTCTTGCCCTCGCCATAGGAACCAGTGAGTACACTGTCCACAGGGTGGTTGGTTACTGGCTCATGTGGAATAGAGGGGGAATCAACTTGCTTGGCATAGGGATTCAGTTTTAGTCATTAGCTAAAATGGTGCTTATATATTTATTTTGTATGTATTATTTGCAGTAGAAGGATTATCTATTGTTCCCAGGTAGATAGCAATAGAAGATCTCCACCATTTCTGAGCATCTACTTGGAGCTAGACTGATATTCTAGTCTGAATGGAAATTAGCCCAAAGGATAACATATTTGGGTGAATTTTAGCAATTTCCTGAAAGTTGACTAAACTTGACTCTCCATCTCAGGAAAGGTAGTATATGTGGTAGGAAGCAGGTGAGACCTGGAGCCATTCTGCATGGATTCAAATGCTTGTCTTACTAGAAATGATGGCAGGGAAGTTACTGGACCACTGTGTGACTTGTCTTCTACAACCTGAAAAATAAGACCATTAGTTATATCTTTATGAGACTGTCATACGATAATGATTTTTTTTTAAAAAAAATTTATTTATTTATTTGAGAGTGACAGACAGAGAGAAAGAGGCAGAGAGTGAGAGAGAGAGAGAGAGAGAGAAAATGGGTGCACCAGGGCCTCCAGCCACTGCAAACGAACTCCAGACACGTGCGCCCCCTTGTGCATCTGGCTAATGTGGGTCCTGGGTAATCGAGCCTCGAACCAGGGTCCTTAGGCTTCACAGGCAAGCACTTAAACCCTAAGCCATCTCTCCAGCCCAGAGGTTTTTTTTTTTTTTTTTTTGTGGTAGGGTCTCACTCTGGTCCAGGCTGACCTGGAATTCACTATGGAGTCTCAGAGTGGCCTTGAACTCACCGTGATCCTCCTACCTCTGCCTCCTGAGTGCTGGGATTAAAGGCGTGAGCACCATGCCCGGCTTCAGATAATGATTTTTTAGAAGAAAATTAGGAATAGCACATAACAGATATCAGAAAACTTTTAGTTAAAGTAAGGGCTTGATAGTAAATGATTCCAGTTTTGTGGGGCAGATGGTCTGTGTCACAGTCAGTCAACTCTATTATCATGCAGAAGTAGGCGCAGACAAGATGTGAATAAATGAGCTGTTTGTCCATACAGCTTTATTTGCAGAAACAGGCAAGGGAACAGATTTGTCTGTTTACAACCTCTGATACATTAAGCAGTAATATTTAGCATACTATTAAATTTTTTTTGTTCATTTTTATTTATTTATTTGAGAGCAACAGACAGAGAGAGAAAGAGGCAGAGAGAGAGAATGGGTGCCCCAGGGTCTCCAGCCACTGCAAACGAACTCCAGACATGTGTGCCCCTTTGTGCATCTGGTTAACGTGGGTCCTTGGGAATTGTGCCTCGAAACAGGGTCCTTAAGCTTCCCAGGCAAGTGCTTAACCGCTAAGCCATCTCTCCAGCCTGCAAACTATTTTTATAATAAGACAAAGTTTATTGTGCCTATTTGCTGCATCTCAAAAATGGCCTAAAACAGATAGACAATTTTTCCCAAATGAACTTTGCTTCTTAGAGTGGTCCTATAATAACTTTGGGAATTATATTGGAATTCTTTTTTTATTATGAGTTATATTATTTGTTATTCTTGCTAGTGGTATAGAGAATATTTGTGACATACTATAGAGCCAACAACATATTTTGGAAAGAATGACAATCTTAGCTGGGTGTGGTGGACTCAGAAATTCAAGGGCAGGGGGAGGACTGGGCATTCAAGGAAAGCCTGAGCTACATAGTGAGACCCTGCCTGCCACCGGAAAGAGCACAGGGCTTTGTAGATTGCTCAGTGGGTAGGAATACTTACTGTGCAATAAACACGAGGCCCTGTGTTTAATCCCTTGCCTCCACATAAAAAACCAAGCATGGTCACAAATGTCTCAGCATTAGCTGAGGGGAACAGACAGGAGTCTCCCTGAGGTTCCATAGTCAGCCAGGCTAACTGAAGAAATGGGGAGCTCTAGGTTCAGTGGGAGTGGGAGACTGTCTCAGGGAAATCAGGCAAAAGAGTAACAGAGGAGGATATCAGATATCCTCCTATGCTCTCTGCACACATGTGCACAGGCTGTACACATCTGCACAAACATGTGCATACCACGTACACACAACCCCCCAAATGGTTACAGTCTTACTTGTGGTGCATAATTTCTTCAACAGAGCCAAATAAGAGGTGTGGGATGAATGGTCACTATCCTAGCCTTATCATTACATTGTCCCTGTTGGTTAGTGAGGTGACAAGAATGACTACTAATTCATCGTGTTTTAATGATTCTTGGTTTGTCCTTGCTGATCAATGACATTGTTTAACTCTTTAGGCCTTTCTGCCTGGCAGAACTGGACTTATGAGGTAAAAGTATCCACTCAAGGGATTCCTGAAATCATTCAAGTTTTCTCTAACATAAGTGGTACCAAGTTGAATGTACCTGACCTACAAAGTGCTACCAAATATAGGGTTTCTGTGAGAGCAAGTTCTCCTAAAGGCCCTGGTCCCTGGTCAGAGCCTTCTGTTGGTACCACCCTGGTCTCAGGTAAGAAAATATTCTGGATTTAGGTAATAATTCTAAGAAAGGAACATAGCCTAAGTGTCCTTCAACATTCCTTGCATTGAAAGTGATGAAGAAATAAGAGAGTATGTTGACTCCTGAAAGTAGGTTTTTAAATTAAATATTTGTATTTATTTCATTTCACCTGTGTGTGTTGTGGAGGGGAGCTCACACCAGGGTTTTTTATTGCTGGAAACAAATACAGATGTTCATGCTACTTTTTATATCTGTCATTATATGGGTATTGGAGAATTGAACCTGGAAAGCCAGCAGGGGTTGAAAGCAAGTGCCTTTAACCACTGAAGCATTTAAACTTACTAAGACATATTTGAGTAAACAATATATTCTTTTTATTTGTGAGTTTCTTCTTAGATTACTAAGCCATAGCATCCCAGAACTTTGAGGTCTTGGACAGAGAAGTTAAGGGTTTAGAAATTATGATGAATTTCATCTTCTCTGTTGGAAGTAATGGAAGGATCACTGTATTATTTTATTATCACCCTCAATGGTGGCTGCTTCAGATTGGACCATGGCAAACATAGCCATGAGTAGTGTAGTAAGACTGTTGGTGATGGAATCTACCATAATCATGGACTAGTTACACACTGTTATAGAGGCATCCCTGTGCAAATTCAGTTTTAATCATTTATGCAGAAGTCAGAAACTACAGCTGGGTGTGGTGGCTCATGTAGGTAATATCAGTATTCAGGAGGCAGAGGCAGGAAGATTCCCACATGTTTAAAGTCAGCATGGGCTACAGAGTGAGACTCTATCTACAAATAATAATAATAATAATAATAAGTCGGGCTGAGGAAGATGGCTCAGTGGTCAAAAGTTCTTGCTTGAAAAGCCTGCTGGCCCAGGTTTGATTCCTTAGTACCCATGTAAAGCCAGATGCATAGAGTAACACATGCATCTTGAGTTTGTTAGCAGTGGCAAGAGGTCCTGGTGCACATACTCATATTCTCTCTCTCTCTCCTTGCAAATAAATAAGGAAAGTCCATTTAGTGCAGTAGATAATTCTATGCAGCAGAGATGTAATTGCTCATATTTTTCCACTGTATTTTTCAAAAAGTTGATATATTTTACTTTTTTAACAGTATACTTTGCATGATACTTATTTTATTGTTTTTTTTATTTCACTAAACAGCTGCTGAGCCACCATTAATCATGGCTGTAAAAGAAGATGGCCTTTGGAGTAAACTACTAGATAGCTTTGACCCAGCAGAATTCTTGTCCTCTGACATAGGAAATGTGTCAGGTAGACACCCTCATTCATCTAGATGCAGGTTCCCACTCACACCCTTCTGAGTTTCTCAGTTAATACAAAGCATGAAATGCTGGCTGCTAGGTTAATAGTAAAAGGAAAAGATACTACCAGTGATAATGTTAAGAGAAAGTCAGTTCTCAAGTAGGAATGCTATTTATTAGTTCACAAAATGTGAGCTTATTTATTGACTTACCCTCACTTCAGGAAGGCTTTGAGTTAATGACAACATGTTTTACCAGTGTTGTGGTTCAGTACCAGCTATCTTGTTCTGCTAAGACAGCCAATCTTAAATAATTTACTATGACTTTGCTTTAATATTAGAGCAAGAAACTGCTGGATAGTGTTTCAATAGGATGTAAGAAAAATTTGTTAACAAAGAAGATCATTAATTAATGAGTGGGCAAGATTTCCTGGAAGAAGAAAAGTCTTCATTTGAAGGTGGTATAACAATGGTCTTGCCATCTTCTGGATGGTAAATTCTATAATTATGTAAATTATTTTAACTATTGGCTTGGTCATAAAATGTAAATAGGTTTCCTTTATAATGCATATATATGTGTAATATACATATATTTTTTATACATGCTCCTATGTGAATAGATGCAGGTGTGTATGTGTGCACATATGAGTGTAGAAACCAGAGGCTGACATGGGATGTATACCTCAATTGCTTTCCACCTTATTTTTTTCTTTGAGACAGCATCTCTCACTGTACCTGGAGCTCACCAATTTGTCTAGACTAGCTGGCCAGCAAGCCCAAGAATCCTCTTGTTTCTGCCTCCCCAGCATTGGGATTATAGACTCACATGCCCAGCTTTTATGTGAGTTTTGAGGATCCTAATTCAGTACCCCATTCTTCCATGGCAAATACTTTACTGATTCAACCATCTCTCCAACCTATAAAATAGCATTTCTGATCAATAAGAAGGATGGACTTGGAAGGTCAATAATGCACTTTAAAAACTGTTTTAATGTGTCTGTGTGATTTAATTTTCTAGGTCTTTATGAGTATACATGAAGAACTTCTAATTAAAATTTTTTTATTTTATTTTTAATAATATCATACATGTATACAATGTATTTTGATTATATTTACTCCCTATTAATCTCTCTTATCCTACTACCACTCTTTGTAAACCCCTTCTTTTTCCTAATTAGTTCCCTTCCTAGTTTTATGTCTTTTTTTCTTTTGTGACCCACTGAGTTTAATTAGGGTTGCTTACATGGGTACAGATGGGGGCTTATTTACTATAGGACCTTGCCAGTGGCTACTCCATTGAATAATTGCTAATGTATTTTTGTCTTTGTTTTGAGATATGGATTGGTATAACAACAGCTTATACTATAGTGACATGAAGGGTGATGTTTATGTGCGATTGCTGAATGGGATAGATATCTCAACCAGTTATACTCCACTCAACATTTCAGGAGTAGGGGCTTTCGCTTTTGAATGGCTGGGTCATTTCCTGTACTGGGCTGGGAAGACATATATGGTAAGTCAAAGCCTAACATCTAGGTTCTATAAAAACAATGCCTACCCACTTCTGTGACTTGCATGGCATTTTCATGATTTTTTCCACAGTTATGTTCCATATATGCTACCATTCATGTAGTATTTTTAAAGTAAATTTGTGTGTAGTTCAGTTGGTAGAGTGCTTACCTAGCATTCATTAGGCCCTAGTTTAAACTCCAGAACCTCATAAATTGGGTAGTCCTTGGCCATGTTTTGAGTAAGAGGCAATCTTGTGCTATATTAGACCCTGTCTAAAAAAGTTCATTTGTGTCTGACAGTCAATTCCCTGGCAGGAAGATGGTAGACTCCAAAAGCCAATTAAAGGGAATTAAATAAAGTGACAGCATTGTTGTAATGCTAGGGATTAATTTAATGCCACACATATGCTAGGCAAGAGCTCTACCACTGAACTATAGCTCCAAGTTGAAGAAACTATTTTCAGTGCTGTCAACCAGGCTAGGGAAAATGAACAAAGGCTAGTAAAGCAGCATCCTCTGGTCTAACAGGTGCTGCAAGACAAATCACCTGTGTTGTGTATGATGCTGCAAAGAAAGAAAGGGAGAACTTGGATAGGGCTGGGGATGTAGGAGAGTTGCCCACATGAACTCTGACTTCAGAAAGAAACCTAGCCACTATCAAAACATGGTCTGGCAAGGAGTGAGCTGGAGGATTAAGTACTCCAATTCCTCTTTTCCATCCTTTGCCTTCTGCTCATGGTTTCAGTGCCTGAAGCTCACAGGGAGCAGGGAACAAGAGAGCCCCCCCACTTTTAAGAATATTTAGTTAATTTATTTATTAGAAAGAGATGCAGCGGGGGGAGTGAGAGAATGGGTGCACCAGGGACTCTAGCCACTGCAAATGAACCCATATGCATACACCACCTTGTGCATCTGTCTTACATGGGGACTGGGGAATTATACCTGGGTCTTTAGGCTTCATAGGCAAGCACCTAACCACTAAGCAATGAAGAGATCCCCTTTTGATGTGGTTCATAGATGTCAACTTCAGGGGACACAGAGCAGGTGCAGAAAAGTAGGACTGCAGTGAAGGGAAGACATCTTGCACACTTGTGCAAGGGCATACTTTGAAGAAAAGGATGATGGCCAATGACAAGAACACTGGTCCTACAGATCAAAACTTATGGTTCTGAAGGTGTTTGTTGCCCATTCCCTAATTTTCTCAACAATTATATCTATGACAAATGTGCTGAGAACCTTGAGAGTAAGCATAGCAGAAAATATAAAGTCAACAGTGGATATGTCTGTGCCCTTATATAGAATTCACCCTTGTATAGAATTTTGGGGTGAGATTAGCACATTCAGTTTTAGGTAGCCATCACCACTTATATGAAATACTAAGATAAACATGCAAAGAAATGTATGTAGCGACATGATTATAGGGTTCAGTAGAAATTCATAGGTGCCAAAGATAGACAAGAGGAATCATGATGAGTGGGCTTACTCAAAGAATGCTTCATAAGGTGGATTAGTTTATAACTCATTTTGAGGAAAGTAGAAGAATGGATATAAACACTGGTTTTACTTATATGCTCTGTCTTTTATAAAATTAACTCCAGGAAAATTTATTCAACTTTATTAAACTCAGTTTATTTGTGAGAATACAAGGAAATAGAAAGTCCATGTAAGTTTAATGTGAGGATTGTAGGAACTATTTTGTATTTTTTTTTTTTTTTGAGACAAGATCTCCTGTATCCTAGACTGGCCTCCAGTTGGCTATGTAGGAATGCTATTTATTAGTTGACCTTGAAATTCCTATCCTTCTGCCTCTACCTTTCAACAACTGGGATTACAGGCAGGTTTAGTATGTGTTATGTATGTGTGCATGTGTGTAATGTGCTTGCAGAGGCTGGAGGACAACGTTGGGTGTCATTCCTCAGGTATACCATCCACCTCTTTTTGAGACAGGGTCTTTCTGGGGCTCACTAATTAGGCTATACTGGCTGACAAGTGAGTTCCAAGAATTTGCTCACCTCTGCTTCCCTAATGCTGGGTTTACAGATGCATACCACCACTATCAGCATTTTACATGAGTACTTGGATAGAACTCAGGTCTTTTATGTTTGTGAGGCAAGTGCTTTTATCAACTGAACTAACTCTCTTGCCTCATGCCTTTTTTTTTTTTTTTAATTAGATGTTGGGGACTGAAGCCAGGGCTCTGTGCATGGTAGGCAAACACTCTAAAAACTGAGCTATGTCCCTAGCCTATGGGAGATAGTAGTATAAGGATCAAAAGGTACAGTTCCTGACCCATAGCATTTTCTTAATATATGTAGTACTTAACATCAGATGCATACACCACCTTGTGCATCTGTCTTACATGGGGACTGGGGAATTATACCTGGGTCTTTAGGCTTATGTGATAGAGAAGAGCAAAGAGAGGGGTCATCAGTTATTAAGACATTTAAAGCTCTTTCTAGTCACTTTATTTATTTTTCATTTTCTAATCAGGATAATGTTTGCTGTTCATTCATTCATTTGTCTACCACTATCAGTGTCTTGAGAATGTGTATAGTTGAGATGGAGATGAACAGGATCTTGTGCATGGTGACAAGTGCTCTATCACTAAGCTGTATTCCAAGTACCCCCAACCAAATGCATTTTTATCCATGGGTATGTGTGTGTGTGTGTGTGTGTGTGTTTTGTGTGCATATGCTTATATGTGTGAGTGCTTGCGCTTGTGTGAGTATGTGGAGGCTAACGGCTGACCGTGAGGATCTTCTTCAATCATACTCTACCTTGTTTTCTTGAGATAGCATCTTTCACTGCAGTGGAAACACACTGATTCAGCTAGACTAGCTAGCCCTAGGAAAGTTCCTGTCTTTGACTCCCCAGTGCTGGGATTACAGGTATGCGCTGTTGTGTCTGGTTTTAACATGGGCTCTGGGAATCTGAACTCAAGTCCTTATTCTTGTGTGGCAGGTACTTTATTATGACTGAACCATCTCCCCAGCTCCATATATGGATATTTTGATCAAATGTTTGATTTGGAATAGTAAATATTTTAACTCACAACAAATTTACTTCCATTCATTGTAGACTTGAAAAGGGGTAAGTGCCATATCTATTTGCTGTGACATGTCTAAGGCTCAGCACACTCACACCCAGCACAGAGTGCTAATAGACATTTTTGGTGGAATACATGAATGAATGACAAATTTACCAGTGATTGCAATAAACCATTCAGAAATAATGATGTCATTTGAAAATAACTGTCTGACAATACTGTTATGTTTTCTAGATACAGAGGCAGTCTGTGTTGACAGGACACACAGATATTGTGACTCATGTGAAGCTGTTGGTGAATGACATAGTAGTGGATTCCATTGGTGGCTATCTCTATTGGACCACACTCTACTCAGTTGAAAGTACCAGGCTAAATGGGGAAAATCCTCTTGTACTACAGGAACAGCCTTGGCTTTCTGGGCAAAAGGTGACATTGAAAATAAGACTGGTGATTATAAGTTGGATAGTAATAGGGATGGTAATACTGTCTCTACTTTCTTAGGGAGTTGGCATAGAAATACTGTTCTAATAAGAGGGTGCTATAACATTTTCCTAAGCCATATTTGATGGCCATAATTGATTATATAGCTCAGATATAGAATGGAGATTTTTATAGTTTGGTTCTCCTTTTTAAATCTGTATTTATTTGAGATGGAGGCAAAGGATGGGCACACTAGGACTTCTTACCAACTGCAAACAAATTCCATATTCTTGTACCACTTTGTACATTTGCTTTATGTAAGTACTGAGGATTGAACCTGGGTAGGCAGGCTTTGCAATCACCTTTTAGAGATTCTTCTTTTTAAATCTATGGCTGGTCATGAACTTACTATATAACGGAGGATTACTTTAAACTTTTTATCCTTCTGCTTGTATCTCCCAAATGCTAGAATTGCAGGCATGTGCCATCCTACTTGTTTATGTGGTGCTGAGGATTGAATCCCGGGCTTCCTATATGTTTGCAAGAAAGCATTTCTAACAGCTGAACCATTCCCCAGCCCCATCTATATTTCTTACTCTTATCTTATGCTATCTTATCTGATTATAATAGTAATATGTATCTATTGTAGAAAGCTTAAAAAATTTAGAAAAATATTAACAAGCAAGAAATTATTCACCTTATTTCTATCCAACATTTAATTTTTTTCTTATTTTTTGTTTTTATATAGAGGTACATATAAACATTTGTTATAGAAATACCAGATAGTAAAAAATTTATGTGAATTAAATGTTGAAAATTGTTGTCAGTTGGTACTCAGTCCCATAGGTTATATGGGCAATAATTCCCAGAATATTTAAAGAGATCTGATTTGCATAGACAGATTATGACAGACATTTAAAAGAGAGAGATTTACAGATTCTAGCCAAAGATTAATCATTCCTGTCAATAATGAAAAGGACACTTATATCTGTTTTGGAGCCACTCAAGTCTGAACCTGAAGAAAGTACATTTTTCTGTCATTTTAAATTGCACTTTTCTTTGTGTGAAAATATACTGAAAAATATTACCTCTTTCTACTCACAGTTTTTTTTCAACAATCTTTTCACTGTTTCATTCCACTGTTCATTACATTTTTCATCATCTGTGCTTAGAAAAGGGCCTGAGGACTTCTCCGCAAGTGAGCAAACCATTCAGTTTCTCAGCATTTGAAGAAATGAGCTGAGAACTTTCTTTATATCCCCACTTTAAGTCCTCTCCCAGGATGGCATTATTGCTGCTTTTATCAATCTGTATGTGGTTCCACAGCCTGATGTTGGACCAACTGCCTTTACAAATTCTTTTGTGTGTTTTAAAATAGCACATATCATGTATCTTTAGAGCAAATCTTTATAGTTCATTTGCCCTCCTTAGATGTCACTCACAGATTTATTATGCGACCACAAGACACTTCCTATCCACAGATATAAAAAGTGCAGTTACCTAATTATTTGTAGTGAAACATGTATAGCTTATAGGGTGGAAAAGGAAAGTAGAGATTCATCTAAAGGGAAGAATATAGTTTTTGGCATATCTGATTAATTCAGTTCATAGTATAGAGTATATTTCCCCAAAGGATAAAACATTAGATGTTACTTAGCATAATTATGACCAAGATGTATGGAATGTCCTCTGTCTTTTTTAAATATGGGTCTGATGGGCTAGGGAGATGGTTCAATGGTTAAAGATGATTGCTCGCAAAGCCTGATGGCCAGGATACAATTCTCCAGGAACCACATAAAAGCAGCTGCAAAATGTGGCACATACAACTGGAGTTAGTTTGTAGCAGCAAAGAGGACCTTATATGTGTGCACGCACACACACACACACACACACACACACACACATACACACACACACACTTTTAAATATGAGTTTGCTGAAGGATGTAGAATGAAAGAAATGACCTAATACTTTGGTTTTTTTAAAAAAATTATTTTTTTATTGACAACTTCTGTAAGACAACAGACATTTGTTATAGATAACAAATCATGTTATTTACCTCCCTTCTCCTGCTTTCCCCTTCATAACTCTGCTTTCTGTCATATCCCCTCCCTCTCTCTATTTGTCTCTCTTTTAATTTGATGTCACCATCTTTTTCTCCTATTATGAGGACCTTAATAGGCACTGTGAGATCTTGGATATTGAGGCCAATTTCTGTCTGGACAGTTGTATGTAAGAAGTGGTACCCTTCCTTTGCCTATTACATTCTTCCTGCTACCTCTTCTGCAATAGACCCTGAGCCTTGGAGGTGTGAGATATTTCAGTGTTGGACACTCCTCCATCTCTTCTCAGCACTATGTTGCCTTTTAGGTCACCCAGTGTTCATAACCATCTGAAAAGAGAAGCTTCTCTAACCAGAAGGGAGAGTAGCATTAATATGTGAATATGAACATTAAGTGTAGTGCTTTCAGGGCAATTTGGTGAGAGTAATATTTGCATTTATCCAAACATGAGCAGGCTTTATACCCCTAAGGCTCATAACATCCCCTGCCATAGGATTTTGATCAGGTTTTCACTACCAGGCAAGTATTCCATTCCATAGAGTGGGCCTTCAGGCCAATTAGAGAGCAGTTGGTTTCCCCCAGAGCAGACATGTCACTATTGCACTTGTTAGTCATTTGGCCTGTCTGGCCAAACTTGAAGCTTCCAGTATCCACTGTTTTCAGTGCTGATGACTTCTGTCTCCCATATGACTGTGTACAGTGCAGGTTTTTTCCAGATTTCAGTTGGCTGGGCTACAGGGGGAAGGTTTTCTGCTCAGCACAAGCCTGATTTCTCAGTAACTTTGCCTCTCAGGCTTGTTACTATCTTTTCTCATGGGAAACCAAGGGCTTTGGCAATAGCCTATAATGTTTTGGAGGCAACAGGGACCCTCCCTGGTCAACAACTCACTAGAAGGTATCCCATCCCTGGCACTGAAAATTTTCTAGTAACAATCTATGGCTTCTGAATGTGCCATTATTCAAGAAAGTATATTTTCATATGTCTTAATCAGAATATCTTGTATTTTGTTTGAACCTCCCCAACCCTTCTTTTATACAATCTCTTCCTCTAGCCTTGCTGAGGCCTTTCCCCTCCCTGTAATCTGTTCTTCTACTTACACATATATATAATACCATTCCCTAAAGTCCTTCCCTCTCCTCCCTCCCTTGTAGCCTTTTTCTAGCTTTTGGGCCTCAGTTCACACCCAAGTCTATACATTTGTAGCTAGGTTCCACATATGAGAAAGAACATGCAATGTTTGGCTATATGGGCCTGGGTTACCTCACTTAGTATAATCCTTTCCAGATCCATCCATTTCCCTGTGAATTTTATTCTTCTTTACTGCTGAATAGAACTCCTTTGTGTAAATGTACCAAATCTTTATTATCCATTCATCTGTGGAGCGACATCTAGGTTGGTTCCATTTCCTAGGTATTGTGAATAGAACAGAAATAAACATGGTTGTGCAAGTATCTCTAAGGTAGTGAGAAGAGTCATTAAGTTATATGCCTAGGAGTGCTATAGCTGGATCATATGGTAAATCTATATCTAGCTGTCTTAAGAACCTCCATACTTATTTCCACAATAGCTGTACCAGATTACATTCCCACCAACAGAGTAGAAGGATTCGCCTTTTCCCGCATCCTCACCAACATTTATTGTCATTTGTTTACTTGATGGTAGCCATTCTGATGGGAGAGAGATGGAATTTCAAAGTAGTTTTAATTTGCATTTCTCTGATGGCTAAGGATGTAGAACACATTTTTAGATGTTTATATGCCATCTGTATTTCTTCTGATGAGAACTCTCTTTTTACGTCCATAGTCCATTTTTTAATTGTGTTGTTTGATTTCTTATTGTTCTGTTTTTGAGTTCTTTGTATATTCTGGATATTAATCCTCTGTCAGATGTGTAGCTGGCAAAGGTTTTCCTCCATTCTGTAGGTTGTCTCTGTGCTCTATTCACAGTGTTCTCTGCTGTACAAAAGCTTTGTAATTTCATCCTAGTGGTTGATTAGTGGTTTCATTTTCTGAGCAATTGGGGTTATATTTAAAAAGTCATTACCTATGCCAATACGTTGAAGGGTTCCCCTACCTTTTCCTCTGGCAGTTTCAGAGTTTCAGGGTTGATATTAAGGTCCCTGATCCACTTGGATTTTATTCTTTTTTAAAATGTTTATTTATTTATTTATTTATTTATTTATTTATTTATTTATTTATGTGTGAGAGAGAGAAAGAGAGAGAGAGAGAGAAACAGAGGAAGAGGCAGAGAGAAAAAGAGAAAAATAAGACCATTAATTATATGTTTTTTTGTTTTCTTTTTGAGGTAGGGTCTCACCCTAGCCCAGGCTGGCCTGAAATTCACTATGGAGTCTCAGGGTGGTCTCAAACTCATGGCAATCCTCTATCTCTGCTCCCGAGTGCTGGGATTAAAGGTGTGTGCCACCACATCCGGCTAATTAGTTATATCTTTATGAGACTGTCATTCAGATAATGATTTTTAAGAAGAAAATTAGGAATAGCACATAACAGATGTCAGCAAAGTTTTTGTTAAAGGAAAAATGATTTCAGTTTTGTGGGCCAGTTGGTCTGTGTCATAGTCACTCAACTCTATTGTCGTTCAAAAGCCCGCACATCTTTATTTGCAGAAACAGGCAAGGGAATAGATTTATCTGTGATTTTCCAACCTTTGATTCATTAAACAGTAATATTTAGCAAACTATTTTAAAATTTTTTTGTTTATTTTTATTTATTTATTTGAGAGTGGTAGACAGAGAGAAAGAGGCAGAGAGAGAGAATCGGTGCACCAGGGCCTACAGCCACTGCAAATGAACTCCAGACACATGTGTCCCCTTGTGCATCTGGCTTACATGGGTTCTGGGGAATTGAACCTGGGTCCTTAGGCTTCACAGGTAAATACCTTAACTGCTAAGCCATTTCCCCAGCCCTGGATTTGATTCTTGTACATGACAAAAGACAAGGATCTTTTCTCATCTTTCTATATATAGATATCCAATTTTTCCAGCACCATTTCTTGAAGAGGCTGTCTTTTCTCCAGTGAATATTTTTTGTCAAAAATCACTGTAGCTGCCTGATTAACATCTGGGTCCTCTATTCTGTTTCATTGATTTACATCTCTGTCTTTGTGCCAATACCATGATGTTTTTGTTAACCATGAATTTGTAATATAGCTCAAAATCAGGTATGGTGATACCAATAGCCTTATTTTTGTAGCTCAAAATTGTTTTGGCTATTTGAGGGTTTTTGTGCTTCCAAATGAAATTTATGACTTTTTTTCCTATTCCTGTGAAGAATGCCATTGGAATTTTAATGGGGATTGCATTAAATGTCTAGATTGCTTTTGGTAAGATTGACATTTTCACAATATTGATTCTTCCAATCCAAGAACATATGATGTCTTTCCATTTCCTTGTGTCTTCTGCAATTTCTTGCTTAAAGTTTTAAAGTAAAGTACCTTGTGTTTTAAAGTAAAGTATCTTGGAATCAACTTAATCAAGGAAGTAAAGGATCTCTACAATGAGAACTTTAAAATGCTTTGGTTTTATATATGGAATATTTTTGTTGCATTCTTGTAAAAAGATTAGTAGAATCTCTTTGAAATAAAAGAGATAATTTGTAATTTAAAAAACTTAGTGTATCTCATTGTAACTAACCAAACAAATTACTGATTGTCTCTTCATTCTCATCTAGGAATCTGGGTTTTTAAATAAATAACCACTACAGTTCCTGACATTATGTTGGTTGTGTGGGTCCAAATACCACTACCATATGTATGACAAGTGCTTTATCCATTCAGCCATCTTTCCAGTCCTTGAGCCTGTCTGTCTGTCTGTCTGTCTGTCTGTCTGTCTGTCTATCTATCTATCTATCTATCTATCTATCTATCTATCTATCTATCTATCTATCTATCTATCTATCTTTCCCTCTCTCTGTCATTCTTTTCTTCTTGCTTGCTTGTAGTAAATTGTCCCTAGGGGCTCAAGCATGGTAGGCAAATATTTTACCACTTCATCCTGATTCATTGTCTTTTTCTTACCTTATATTCTGTTTAGGTTATTGCTCTAACTCTAGACCTCAGTGATGGGCTCCTGTATTGGATGGTTCAGGACAGTCATTGTATTCACCTGTATACAGCTATTCTTCGAGGACAGAGGTAAGAAGGTCCCTGGAAGACAGAGAAAGACTTCCCCTCAATTGTAAGTTATACTGCAAGTTGGCAAGATGTCTCAGTGGCTAAAGGTGCTTACTTGTAAATTATATTTCATGCTAATTATACTGCATTCTTCTTTGAATTTCCTTTCCCACTACTCTCTCTATTTCCCCTTTCTAAGCCCCTACCTCCACTGAATCCCTTCTTCTTTCCCACTAGTCTCTTTTCCATTTTGATGTCATCATTTTTTTTTTTGCTCCTATTACACAAGTCTTGTGTAGGTAGTATCAGCCTGTAAAGTCATGAATATCACAGCCGCTTCATATCTAGAAGACAGTATTTTAAAGCACTCCTGTCCTTCCATTGATTCTTATATTTTCCTACCACCTCTTCTGAAATGGACCCTGAGTCTCGGAGGGTGTGATAGAGATGTCTCACTTAGAGCTAACCATGCCACTGTCATTTATTCTCAGTTCTTTGGTGAGTTTTGTGTCCTCTAGTGATCACTGCCATCTGAAAAGAGATGCTTCTCTAACCAAAAATGAGATTATCATTAATATATGGACCTAACTCTAAGAATTTAGAAAGCAGTTTGGTGGATATAACATATCCATTTAGCCAGACAACAGGAGTAGTTTCTCCATTAGGACTTTTAATTAGGTTTTCAGTACCAGGCAGAAATTCCCTCCTGTGGAGCTGACCCCAAGTTCAATCAGAGAGCAGTTGGTTTCCTTATAACAGACATGCCACCATTTTACCAGTTGATATATTTGGTCTGGCTGTCCATCCATAAGACTTTCAGGGCCACAGCTTCATAAATATTTATAAATCATCCAGTATGTCCCAGCCATTCTGTTTGTGGGGAATTCATTATTCATTAAATTATTATTCATTATTCATTAAATTTACTAACCTTTTCAAAGAATTGGCTCTGGTTTTGTTGATGGTCTCTGCTTTTCCTATTTTCTCTCTCATTAATTTCTAACCTTGTATTTAGTACTTTTCTATTAATTTTGGTTGCAATTTTTTGTCATCTTTCTAAAATTTTATTGTATGAAAGTGTGTTTAGTGTGGTTTTGTGCATTCTGGCTTCTTTGGGAGTCCTGTAGGTCTACAAATTTGTCAAACTCAGGAAAAGGCTGGTATATTCTGGAGCTGAGGGTTATTCTTTTAACAATTTTAAATGAATGAAGAAGTAACTCATCAATATTTCATAACAGTAGCAGTTAAAGCTATCATTGTATTACTTTAGTTGTATTACACAAATTTTGTTATATAGTGTTTTATCATCATTGAGGTCATAGTATTTTATGATCTCATTTGCCTTTGATTCATGGGTTTTAAAATTGCATATTTAACCTTAAGTACTTTGGAATTTTAAGATATTTTATTTAATACCATTGTGGACAAAGAACATACTCTCATTTCAATACTTTTCCATTTTTTTCATTTGTTGAGATTCATTTCATGTCCTAAAATGTGCTATAGCATGGTTAATGTTGAGCATGCACTTGAGGAGAATACTTTGATCTGTTTTCTTTGATGCAGGGGAGTAAGATGTCAAATACATAAAAATTTATAGTGCTATTAGAATATTTTATCTATCTGCATTACCTATCACTGAGAAAGAGGTGTAAGCTTCTAGTACCATGCTTATAGATATGCTAGTGGTTCTCCATAGCATTAGCAGGGTGTTTTGTAACTAAAATGCTCATTATTTAATTATAGTTGATTATATTGCTTTTTAATAATAAAATAACCTCATAAACTATGGTAATATTATTCATCTTAAAGATTATTGTGTCAGATGTTAACTTTCCCACAGCACTCTAATGAAGGCGTTGTCTGTACAGACCCAGTTAGAACTCCTTGTTCAGGAATTCATTTCACTTTTCCTTTCACAGTCCATTTAGCAGTGTAGTTGTTTCTAATACCTTTTCAGAATGGCCAGATATCTTCTGAAGGCAGTGATTATCTTATACACTATGTTTCTAATGGCCAACACAAAACCATATACTCCACCTTTATTCAATGAACCATTTCTCCATTGAGTAACCTCTGTTTAATTCCATATACACCTCATGCTTCCTGGAAGGGCCTGTGGTTACAACACTGTATTATTATTATTTTTTTGGCTGAATTTTGATTCAAGTATAGCTTTTCCTGTTGAGGTTTGAAGGGCTTGGAGTACTGGCCTCCTAAAAATGTGGAAGTTTTGCAGAACACAGGAGATAAGAATTGTGGGACTGCTATGGTTGGAATATAAAATGTGCCCCACAGGCCTCATGTTTTTTGAGTCCTTGGTCCTAAGATAGTGACAATTTGGGAAAGTTATGAGATCTTTTGGAGGTGGAGCCTTGCTTGAGGAGGTGTGTCCCTGGGGGCAGGCTTTGGGCTGATAGAGCCTAGTAGCTAGCTCACTCTAAATACTTCCTTCTTGGTGCTGTGGTGATGGATTATCTGCTGTGCTTTCCCCACCATTGATGAAGCTTTCCCTTGAGACTGTAAGCTAAATAAAACATTGTCTCCCATAAACTTCTTCTTCTGGTCAGGCACTTTATCTCAGCAGTAAGAGGTAACTTCAGCAAGGGCCAACCTAGATATGCAGAAGACTAACTTGAGGGGGTCCACCTGCTGTAAACAAAGAACAACCAAGCCAGTGGCAAGTAGGGGTATCTGGATTTTCCCTATGGGGAAAGCTTGGCCCTGAGAGGAAGGTCAACAACAACATCACAAGTAAAGTCCATAGGAACTCAGTGTGTGGATCCAAAAGGGCCAAATACATCCTACTTGATGAGCATCCTTCTGTCTGGAGCTTGGCTCTGTATATCTCAGAGGCTCACTAGAAACCTCTACTGAGAAGTAGAAACAAGGGAAGGTAAGATGTCCCAGCAGCTAAAGGACATTGCTTGCAAAGCCTGTTCATCAGGGTTCAATTCCCCAGCATCCAAATAAAGCCAGAAAGAAATGTAACACATGTACTTGTGATCCAAGTTTGCCTATAATAGGAGGTAAAGCCATGAGAATCTGAAGCTTGCTAACCAGATAGCCCATTGTTCACTTGTAGCCTTCCAATTCAATTGCAGTAGCCATCTCAAGTATGTGGAGCACAGACACTTGGACAAGTAGGTGAAATTCCAAAATTTCACACCTGAATAGGAATGGATAATTATTATCTTATTAGAAAAGGGAATAGTATTATAGTATAGGAGTAGTATTGGTGAATAAATTTCTTTATGAGAATTCATAATCTTTAAAATTCACATTTCCATATATGATGGTTTGTAGTAGTTTCCATTATTTCGAGGAAATATTGAGGAATTTTCTAAAGAACATTTTCATTTGTTGTTTATCTAATATATATTTTTACATACTTTATTTGTAAGATGAGAAAGAGGAGAGAGAAATAGAGAGAGAGAATGGGCACACCAGTGAAGAGTAGCACCTTTAGGGTAGATGCCCAGTAGAGGAGTAGTTGGGTCAGTTGGTAGCTCTGTTTTCATCTTTTAAAATAGTCTCCATATTGACTTCCATAGTGGGTGTACAGCTTTGCATTGTTCACAGAGATAGAAAACATAATCTCAAAGTTTACATAGAATGGCAGAAGGCCTTGAATATCCAAAAATATCCTCAGCAAAAGAAACACTTAGGAGGTATCATCATACCCAATTTAAACAAGGCCATAGTAACAAAAATAGCATGGAACTGGCACAAAAACAGACATATAGACCTTAATTCAATAAACCATGGCTTCTTGATCTTTAACAAAAGAGCCAACAATGTTTGTTGTAGTCAGGTTCACATTGCTGGGAGAAATCACCCAACCAAGAGCAGCTTTGGGGAAAAAGGGATTTATTTTGGCTTATAGATTCAAGGGGATGTCCCATGATGGCAGGAGAAAATGATGCCATGAACAGAGGGTTTAAATCACCCCCTGACCAACACAAGGTGGACAATAGCAACAGGAGAGTGTGTCAAACCCTGGCATGGGGAAACTGGCTAGAACTCCTATAAGCCCACCCCCAGCAATATATCCTCTCCAGGAGATGTTAGTTCCAAAATCTCCATCAGCTGGGAACATAGCACTCACTACACCTAAGTCTTTTGGGGGCACCTGAATCAAACCACCACATTCTACCCCTGGCCCCCATAAACTGATAACCATCTGTGATATAAAATACAATGCATTCAGTCCAACTTTAAAAGCCACCATAGTTTTTATTAATCCCAGTGGTGTTATAATATCCTCATAGTCTTCACTGCAGAGATGCCTGCTCAACCATGTTTATAGCTTCTCAACTCACAATAGCTAAAAACTGAGATCAATCCATATGCCCATCATTTGATGATTGGATAGTGAAGATATGGTATATACACACAATTGAATTCTTCTCAGGAGTAAGGAAAAATGATACAATGAAATTTATAGAAAAATGGACAACCTTGAAGCAGATCATACTCACACAGCCCAGGAAGACTAACACTGCATGTTCTTCATCATCGTTAGTTCCTAATCTGGAACAGTCTAAGTTGCAGGCATACCTGACAGACAGCTCGAGGTTAAGATAACAAGGATGGAAGATTTTTAGGGAAGGGGAATAGTAGGATGGAGGAGATACATACAAAACTAAATTCAAAATGAATTTGTGCATAGAAATCTTTCTTCTGGATTGGAGACCAAATAATACAACCCTCAAGAGGAGTATTCAGGGATCATTGGGTAAGAAGGGTCCTGGAAAAGGTGGTATGAAGTCAAACCCTAAAACATTTGGTGATTTCTTTAAATCCAAATACCAGAAATTGGTTACAACACACATTGAGCTGTCTTCTGAGAGGCCTACAAGGTCCCCTAAACAAATCTAATCTAATCTAATTTATCTAAACTAATCAAAAGTAAACTAATCAAAGCACTTGATTACTCAGATGAGGTAAAATACCATATTACTGAAGATACCACATGTTTCTGATAGAGAACATGGAAAGACCCAGCTGGAATATGGAAGGAAGCCAGTTCCCAGATCATCTGCCTATATAGTGCTGGAAAGCACTCGATTCCACAGGACCTATGTAAGCCAGATGCATAAGGTGGCACATGTGTCTGGAGTTCGTTTACAGTGGCTGAAAGCCCTGGTGTGCCCATTCTCCCCACCTTCTCTCTCCCCCTGCTTCTTTCTCTCGCCCAAATAAATAAATAATAAAATATTTTTTAAAAATTTAGCAAAGTAGAAATTCCGTACCTGTGGAGCACACAACACTAAAGTCAACTTAAAACATACCCACCACGGCTCAGGGAATTTTACAGAGGGGGTGGAAATATTGCAAGGGCCACAGAGTGGAAGGCAAAGTCCAGAGGCACTGTGTTCCATTATGATTGACTCATCATTCACATCTCATAACCCACGACACCATGGTGAATCCCAGCAATCCCACTGAGGGTAACCCCTGTGGGATGAGGCCAGGGATGAGGGAAATGATAGTACTAATACATGATGTGTCCATCCAAACTTTCTACTTAGAAAAAAAAGTTTTGGTAGAAATCGGAGGTAAATTCATCTGGGTCTGGACTGTTTTAGTTGGGAGGCTTTTGGTTATTCTTTCAATATTTTTAGATGTTATGGCTCTATTCAGGCAATTTACCTCTTGGTAGGTGATATCAGTCCAGAAACTCATCCAGTTTTTCCATATTTTCCAATTTTGTGGAATATAGACTTTTGAAACATATCATGATTCTCCCAATTTCAGTGGTATCTGTTGTAACACCTTTTTCTCTTTAATTTTGTTGATCCGAGTCTTCTCTTTTTTATTTCAATCAATTTGCCAGGAGTTCATTAATTATGTTTTTTAATAACTAACTCTTTGCCTGTTTCATCACTTTTTAAAATTTTTTTCTTCATTTCTGATTCACTGATTTCAGATACTGACTACTTCTTTCCATTTGGTACTTTGGGGTTTGTATTGTTCTTATTTTGCCAAAGCCTTCAGATGGATTATTAGTTATTTACTTGAGGTCTTTGTATTTCAGTAATGCAGGCATTTAATGATATAAATTTCTCTCTTAATTGTGTTATATAAGTTTTTGTATGTTGTATTTGCATTATCATTTAGTTCTAGTACTTATTTGATTTCCTTTTTGATTTCTTCCTTAACCCATTCATTGTTCAATAGTGTGTTATTAAATCTTCAGTAGTTAGTACATTTTCTGTTGTTTCTTTTACTGCTTTTGATTTATAGACTTAATGCTAAAAATCCTGAATATAATACAGGGCATTATGTCAAGCCCTAACATATGATCTCTATCTGAGATGGTTCCATGAGAGGCTGATAAGAATGTGTCTTCTGTAGAGTTTGGGTGAAATGTTCTGTAGATGTCTATTAAGACCATTTGATCTATGGTGTTTAGTTCCATTATTTTTGTTGTGTTTAGATGATCTATCTATTGACAGTTGGTATTAAAGCCTCCCATTATTATTGTGATGGGATTTATTTCTGAATTAATGTCTTGAATTTGCTTTATAAAATTTGGTGCACATGTGTTTGGTGCACATAAATTTATGATTCTCTTGTTGAATTGTTCCCTTGATGAGTATGAAATGGCCTTTATTTTAAAAATTACTTTAAAGTCTATTTTGTTAGATAGTGGTATAGCCACAACTATTTCTTATCTATATTTGCTTGGAATATCTTTCTCTATCCCTTCACCCTAAGGTTGTTTCTGTATTAGTGGTAAGGTTGGCTTTTGTTTGTATTTTATGTTATTGACAGCTTCCAAAAATACATCTTATCATAATCATAATTCCCTCCCACCACCCAACCTTTACACCTTCCAAATCCTCTCTGTATTGAATCCCTTCTTTCTAACTAACATTGCTTTTGTTTTGATGTCATCATGTTTTCCTGCTATTATGCAGGTTTTGTGTATGTAGTGTCAGCCATTGTGAGGTCATGAATGTTCATGACCATTTTGGAAGACAGTATTTTAAATACTCCTCCTCTCCCTTTAACTGTTACATTATTTCTACCACAATGGGCTCTGAGGCTTGGAATGTGTAATAGAAATGTTTTGCTTAGTGCTGAACACTTCTCAACATTTTTAATGTTTTCATTGGAGGCTTCCACTATGAGACTAGGCAGTCTTGGTGAGGACATCTTTCCTTGGTTTCTTTCATCATTTGTTTTGCATTGGGATTTGCCCATCTCAAGATAGTCCCATTGTCTTGCTAAGAATGTAGCAATAGCAGCTCTTGTTGAGCTTGTCTTGAGTGGCCTGGTCAGTCTGGATTGATGTGGGTGTGGTATGGCAGTCTATCTGTAGGTTTAGGGTAGGCAGACTTGAATCTGAGCAGTACCTTCTTGTGTGCCTAGTCTCCAGGCCCATCTGTGCTAGACCCTGGGAGGCTGGCCTACTCAATGACCAGGCTATGGAGTATGATAAGGTTCAAACTCCTTACTCTGGGAGGCACAGGCATGCATTCAGACAGGCAGGCAGGAGAGTGAAGTCAGAACTAAATGGGGCTCTTTCCTAATTCCAGCAAGTGAAGCTGTTGGAGAGATTTGAAGTTTGTGGTGGTTTGAGTGTAAAATATTATCTATAGTTTCATGTGTGTGTGGTTAAGTCTTATATTCATTTCCCAGATGGTGAAGCCTTTTGTAGGTGGAACATTCCTGGAGGATATCTGTCATGGGGGCAGTTTTATTAGTTTATTAGTTCAGCACTACTGGGTGTTTCAGTTGCCTTCTTGTTGCTGGGACAAAGCCCTCAACCAGAAGTAGATGATGGGAAGAAAGATTTTTATTTTGGCTTCTAGTCTTCCCTGTAGGGGAAGATTCATAATAGGAGGAGAAAGTATGGTATGAGCAACAGCAGGAAACAGCCAAGTTTTGGAAAGGAGATGCTGGCTAAATCACCTATGAGCCTGTCCTTAGAAACCCACTTCCTCCAGCTGGGGACCAAGCATTCAGAACACCTGAGTGGGGGAGGGGAATCTGATTCAAACCATCATACACTCTTTTTGCCTCCTACAAGCTGATATGAAAAGATATGGTGCTCTACTGTCTTGCTATGCTTTCCTTGACATGATGAGACTTCTCAAAACTGTGAGCTCAAATAAACACTTTCTTTTCATAAGATGCTGCTGATTGGGTGTCTTGTCAAGGAGGAAAAGGAAACAACTATGAAGCTGTTTAGATTAGAAGGATGCCCATCCCAGTCAGTGTCAGAGTTTACAACACACTATTAATAACAAAGCTATTAGATGTCTTTATGAACTGAATTTCTCATGACCACCACACTCAGGAAGAGTTGTCAGTCCTGTGTAAATACTCTTGAATAAATTCTTTGGTTTTAGGGTGTCTTTTTTTTTTTTTTCAAATCCTTTGGATATTGTGGTGGTTTGAGTATAAAATATTCCCTGTAGATGCATGTATTTGAGTACTTAATCCTGTTGGTGGCACTGGTTGAGAAATTTGTGGAGCTTGGTGCTTTTGAGCTTTCTACTTCCTCCCTGTTTGGTGAAGATGTGATGCCAGCTGTCTTTTCATGCTATGCTTTGCGCCCCCCCCCCCCCATGAAAGAAACGTCATTCAAGATTGTAAGTTGAGATAAACCCTTTTGTCCCATAAACTACTTCTGTTGAGGTATTTTGTCCCAGCAATAAGAAACAAGCTGCTGTATATTTAGTTAATTATTTTATCTTCTTCTTTCTTCTCCTCCACTTACATACCCTTACCTCCCCTCTTCTTCTTCTCTTTTTCTCATATGTTACCTATATCAGAATCCTTATTCTTGCCATCTCCAGTGTTGGTTACTGTATTGTCCTTGGTTTGTCTCATAGCTCTTCTGCTGTGCATCTATGAGCTGTCCTTGAGCCTTTTGTATCCTGGTTTAATTTCTGGATGGTAATTGTATTTCTAAATCCTGTAAGCACCTTGCTTTGGGTTGTTTGTTCTCCTGCCACTGCAAGTATTGAAGGAGCACATGCAATAAACTATAGATGTGAATCTGCTCATGAAGTAGTAAGAGTTCACACTGTGACTTTGAGTTAGCACATTACCAAGCTCACAAGTATTTGTGAGCAAGCACCTTTAACTTCTTAGCCATTCCCCCAGTCCACATGTATTTGTTAAAAACTGGAACTTGTATATACACTTGTAATTGAAATTCCATGCTAATAAGAAATTTTGTTTTATACTTTAAGAAAAATATTAAAATCAATTTAATATGAAATAAAAATACTGAAAATTGTGGCATTTTATGTACACAAACACATATTTATAAATGTAAAGTTTCATGAATAATTATATCTGCCAACACTCTTCCACTCTAGAGTCACACACTAATTGTTGTTATATTTTAGCAGCACTGTGGGTGTTACTATCACAGAAATTGCATTCTGGAGCACTTCCGAAATTTCTCAAAATGCACTGATGTACTATAGTGGTCGGCTCTTCTGGATCAATGGCTTTAAGATTATCACAGCTCAGGAAATTGGTCAGAAAAGCAGTGTATCCATTTCGGAACCAGCTGGATTTAATCAATTCATAATTATTCAAAGATCTCTCAAGCCTCTAACAGGTATAATTTCTTTTAAAGAATTTATTATATATGTATATTTTCAAGGCAGAAAGGCAGATACAAAGAATGGGCATAGCAAGGGCTCCAGCCACTGCAAACAGACTCCAGATGCATGTGCCACTTTTTATATCGGGCTTATGTGGGTAATGGGGAATCAAACCTAGGTTATTAGGCTTTTCAGGAAAACACTTTTAACTGCTAAGCCATCTCTCCAGCTCCTAGGTACAATATTTTATTTATGCCTATTTACCTTTCCCCTTCTGTTAAACAAATATTTAGATTGATATTTTTTTCTTAAAAATTATGTTGTAAGAAGAAAATATTAGAAGGCCTTTATTGTCTTGTTTGCAAAAACTTCATATAAACCCAAATTTATAGCTTGATAAAGTTTTTGCAAAAAGATAATTTTCGCCAGGCATGGTGGCACATACCTTTAATCCCAGCACTCGAGAGGCAGAAGTAGGAAGATCACTATGAGTTCAAGAACACCCTGAGACTAAACCAAAAAAAAAAAAAAAAAAAAAACAGCAACAACAACAAAAAAACCCCAAGATTATTTTCAAGATTTTTTTAAAGGAAAAGAAATTTCAGACTTATTTTAATTACTTATTTACTTTTTCTTTTGGTTTGCTTTTCTCTCATCCAAGCACAATCAGGCCCAAGCCTGCTTAGCTTCTAAGATCAGACATGCTCAGATGTATGGTTGTAGGCTGTTTTTGTTTTTCTGAGATAAAGTTTCCTGTAGCCCAGACTGGCCTAGAATGTGTTTTGTAGCTGAGACTATTCTTTAACCTCCTATCTTCTTGACTCTCTGTTCCAAGTGCTAAGATTGAAGGTTGTGCTAGCATACCCAACTTCAGCTCTAGTTATTAGAAATTTCTGTTGCTTTTTCACTATCCTATGCTTATCTTACTTCTATTTCTTTCTTTCTCTTTTTTCCATTTCTTAGGGAACTTTTCTTCTACCCTTAAGGTCATTCCTGGTTCTGTTCAAGAGTCTTCTTTTAGGATTGAAGGACGAGCTTCAAGTTTTCAAATCCTGTGGAATGCTCCTTCTGAAGTGGATTGGGGTATAGTTTTATACAGTGTGGAATTTAGTGCTCATTCTAAGGTATATTCAACTACTATTTCCAATACAGAACATCTTTATCAGTCTATATATAATGAATTGTACTTTTTTCATTAGTCAAATCCATCTATTTTGTTGTTTTCATAGCATCTGATTACTAAGGTTATTCCTGAGAACACTTGGATATAGCAAGTCCAACTGCTTTGTTGATACACTTTAATTGGTCTATCTCTACTACACTGAAATTATCAAAAACTTTCATTTTATAAGTGAACAAAATTGTGGATAGTTGAGTTAATTATAAATGAACTCAAGGTTATTATAGCCCAATGCTTTAGTTGTTAGCACATTTATTTTAAAAAATCATTGGGAAATACTGTGTGTGACCTCCTCTTTCTGCAAAGAAGGCTATTTGCTATTTGTATGCATCCACTCCCAAGGCTGCATTTTCCCCCTCATTGTTATTAGTGGCTGGTCTTTATTAGAAACTAGTATTTGAGATTATGTATTTTCTTCATTAAGTTGGAAGTACTGTTCTTCTCCTTATAGTCGCTTGTATTGGACAGAAGTCTCCAATTTGGGCCACCAGATGTTCTACTGCAGCATTATTAACCATACCTTGCACCAAGTTCTACAACCCATGTCTGCAAACCAACAAAATGGAAGAAGACAATGTTATTGTAATGTAACTGAAGCTGAGTTAAGTGGGGCAATGGCTATTGATACCTCTGACTTAGAGAAACCTTGGATATACTTTACCAAAGGGCAAGAAATCTGGGTCATGGATCTGGAAGGATGCCAGTGCTGGACAGTTATCATAGTGCCCGTCTTGCTAGGTAATATGTGCACATACGTCTTTTTTTTTTTTTTTTTTTTTGATACAAGGCCACATGTTGCCCAGGATAGCCTCAAACTTGCTGTGTAGGTGAGGAGGACCTTGAATTTATGGTTCTATTGTCTCTACCTCCTAAGTGGAGGGATTACAGGCATGCTCTAGACTAGTTTTATGTGGTGCTGGGGCCTTTCAAACTCAGGGTGACCTGCACACTAGTCAAGCACTCTACCAGCTAAGACAATCTTCAAACCTATGTTTTCATTTGTAACGGCAACCTCTCTGATCTATTACAAAGAGTTTTACTGGGATAGAGATAAATCTTACCTTGAAAATCCAAAAAGGGAGAGGGGCTTGCATTCCACATATACTCCAAAGAAAATTCATGTATGTTTGCTCTGGACTATACCAAGTTTGTTTCTAGGATGCAAACCACATTGCTTCTAGTAAAATTGCATGTGTACTTTATTTACTTAATTTTCTCAATTGTGAATATTTTATTTTAAAATTAACAATGAAGTTACCATTTAATGAAATGGGTATTATAGTATAAGCATGTTATTAAATGCATTTAGTCTTTAAAATGTCTGGGTGAGGTAGGTACTGGTATCCTCATCTCATAGATGAGAAAACTGAGGTAGTAACTAGTCAAATGACCATAGCTACAGTAGTTAAATTAGGTCTAACTACAGCATCTACAACCTTATTGGCACACAATTTCATTCCTGATTTGACTCTACTTTCAGCATGAGTTGGTCAGTCCTTGTGGAGCCCAGATAATGAAATTTACAAGTTTACAGGAGAAATGTTTGAAAGTTTAAAGTAATTAGGAATAACTTCCGTTGAGAAAAAACACATTGTAAATATCCCCATATCCTTAAATGTTTCTCCTCATTGCATAACATGGTAATCACCAACCATATATGGTGGTTTAAAGTTAAATGAATTAAATTTGAATATTAAATACTTAATCCCTTATCCATACTATGTACATGTAAGTACTCAAAAGTCATGAGTGGCTATTGGTTACTGTATTGCACAATGCACCACTGAAAGCTTGGAGAATGCTGGATGATAACACAAAATCTTTAAATTGCAAATGTGTGTGTTATAATTGTACATTTGTTTTTTTTTTAAGTTCCCCAGCACCTTTAAAAATTAATTCCTATGTATCCTTAATAGGCTTACCAGTAGAGTGAATGTTTTGAACTTCTCTTAGGAAAATTACTTGTTTCTGTTAAGTTTGTGACTTTTGAAATATTTATCTGGTATTTCACCTATGTGAGTATCATTGAATCAGTAACGATTATAATCATTCTGAAGTATAATATTGTCCCATTCTTTCACATTTTCTGTGTTTCTTTGTTGTGATTTGCACAGTGGTTAGTTTGGATTACTTCTGGTTTTATTTGGGAATCTTCTTACTGAGCAGTATACTCTTTTTTTTTTTTAAATTTTTATTTATTTATTTATTTGAGAGACAGACACAGAGAGAAAGACAGATAGAAGGAGAGAGAGAGAGAATGGGCACGCCAGGGCTTCCAGCCTCTGCAAATGAACTCCAGATGCGTGCACCCCCTTGTGCATCTGGCTAATGTGGGACCTGGGGAACCGAGCCTCAAACCGGGGTCCTTAGGCTTCACAGGCAAGCGCTTAACCACTAAGCCATCTCTCCAGCCCCTGAGCAGTATACTCTTGAGAGACCAATCCTCAATAATGCTCAGAGATGAAAAAACAAATTCTGTAGCAGTGACAAAATAAACCTATACAAGATTAGAAATTCACTTACCTTTTATTAGAGCCCATGAATGTATTGTAAGTGATCATAAATACAAAAATAACAAATGAAGAGCATGCCATGAATTTAGAATTTATTTAGTATAAATAAGAAAATAGTAAACAAGTGAGACAAAGAAAGTATCAAGGGAAAGGAGAAAGTAGAGTAGAAACATGATTTAATAAGTGAAAGGAAAAAGAAGGAGGAGCAGAGAAGAATGTACAAGTGTTCTAGTTTGGCTATCACTTCCAAGTGCTTTGGGAGTGTAGGAAGTACCCACCGCACTGAGATCTGGATAGGCAGAGGGCCTGTCTTCATGCTTTCATAATACCTTAAGTTTTAAGCTCCCTGTGAGAACAATGCTCTTTAAAGGGGCTCTACAACAGTGAAGGGCAGGTAGGTGGCTCCAGAGCTTGACCTACCTCTGACCTCAGGCTCAGGGCTGATGAACTCCCCTGTTCAGTTGATGACTCAATTGATGAAATCAGTTCCATGCCATCAAGGTTGGGCCATCTTCATTGAGCCAACCAAGCCTCCAGCACTTTTCATTCAGCCCTCCCACCCTGCACAACTGCCTTCAGGGCTGTCACTTGCTATGAGGCTGTAGCAGGTTAAATTCAGGCTTGCTAACTTATGGTTCTTCCCTTTATCCTAGCACCCAGCTGATTTTCAAACAGCAGGATCCCTCTTAAGTTGGTGCATAACCCCAACTCTATGAGTCATATAGGGTGACAGAATGGGATTCCTCATCACTGCTCATACATTTCTTAGAGGAATAACTTACTGTCTCATCAAAATGTGCAATGGAATTTGTTGTCTTGAGGGTAGACCTGTGCTGGTATAATTCAAGTTTCCCCCATAAACTTATTTGTTCTGAATGCTAGGTTCTCAGCTGGTGGAAATTTGGAAATTAAAGCCTTCTGTAGGCAGTGAATTGTTAGTGAATTGTTGGGGCAGGCTTATGTGTGATAGCTTTCTTTTGCTAGTGTTTGACACACTCTTCTGTTGTTGTCCACTTGATGTTGACCAGGAGGTGATGTCTACCATGCCATTGTTTTCCCCTGCCATATGGAGCTTCCCCTTGAGTCTGGAAGCCAAAATAAATCCCTTTTTATTATATAATCTGTTCTTGGTCAGGGGTTTCTGCCAGCAACAGTAAAGTTGGTACTGAGAAGTGGTGTCATTGCTGCTAGAAACCTGATTGCATGGCTTTTGGCCTTTGAAACTGACTTGCAGGAGGCCTGTGAAAGGATTTGAAACCTTGGCCTCAGAGATATCTTGCAGTACTGTAAGTATAGCATGATGGACCATTATTATCAGAGTTGAAAGACCTGAATGCAATAAGAACTATGGACAATGAGGTTTGGCTTATTATGGTGATAAAAAAGCTTTGCCTGGACTGGGATAAAGGCAGTTGTGTGAGAGGCTTGCTGTTATGGTCATGTCCTGAGAACTTGTGCAGAGTTGCATTGCACAGAAATGGACTGGTGTAAGGAGAGGGGCATGATGCATAAATGAAATTTTGCCTGTTCAGCTGCAATTGTATAAGAGATTGCAACCATTGAGATTGGGCCAGCTGACCTGCATTGGGACAACATGAAGAATGCCGACTCTTTTGAAGGGGCCTAAATGCTGAAGGGGTGTCCTGTTTTTCAAAGTCTGCTTTATTCCCCCTTGGATTAACATGTTGGAAGCCCACCTGGTATTATGGAGTATAGCAAATGTAGGAAAGAGTAGGTTATTGAATTTGCAACACAGTTTTGTGTTTTGGAAGTGGCTATATGCAATGTGAAGCAGGTTTGTTGATTTAACTGTATGGAACCCAATGGAGCAATAAGTATGAACTGTGTGGTTGCAGTGCAATGAAGATGCCAGGACTGTGAGATGGTTGTCAGGGAGAGCTGCTGGCGCCAGATGAAGTTTTTTGAAACTAAGAGTAGCTTAGCTGTAGGGTGGAATTGAAACTGCAGAGGTTTGTCAATAGTTAGAATTGACTAGAGATTTATCACTGACTAGAGCTGTTGAACTTGTAGCTACAGAGTTTGATGTTCACCCTGTTTAAATCTTGTATTTGTTTAATATTTCTTTGCTAGGCCCATCTTTGCTAGGTCATCTTTTGCAATGCGAATGTTTATTCTGTGCCATTATGGGTTTCTTGGGGGTATTTATTTTTTGTATTATGGTTGATTTAAAATATCTTGGACTGAGGTGGAGAGGTTGCTTAGTGGTTAAGGCACTTGTCTGCAAAGCCAAAGGACCCAGGTTCAACCCCCAGGACTCACGTAAGCCAGATGCAGATGAGGGCACATGCATCTGGAGTTTGTTTGCAGTGGCTGGTGCCTGCTGTGCACATTCTCTCTCTCTCTCTCTCTCTCTCTCTCTCTCTCCCTGCCTATTTCTGTATCTCTCTCTCAAATAAATAAATAAATAAAAATAAAAGTAGTAAAGTATCTTGGACTGAATGCATTGTGTTTTATATCATGTATGCATATTAGTGTACCAGGGCCAGGGGCAGAATGTGGTGGTTTGATTCAGGTGTTCCCATAAACTTAGATGTTCTGAATGCTAGGTCCTCAGTTGGTGGCAATTTGGGAATTGGAGCCTCCTGGAGGCAGTGTATTGTTGGGGGCGGGCTTATGGGTGTTATAGACAGCTTCCTCTTGCCAGTGTTTGGCACATTCTCCTATTGCTGTTGTCTGTCAGATGTTAGCCAGGAGGTGTTGTCCACTCTTTACTCATGCCATGGTTTTCCCCCACTATCATGGAGCTTCCCCTTGAGTCTTTAAGTCAAAATAAACCTTTTTTTTTCCTCCATAAGCTGCTCTTGGTCTTGTGTTTTCTGCCAGCAGTGAGAACCTGACTGCAACAGGTTGCCAGCCTCTTTTCTGAGAAGTCTGGCTTACCTTTTCTTTTGGAGGGTGTATATGTGTCTGTGATGTGAATGCAAGTGTGTATGCATGTTTTTCTGTATGTGGGTACACATTTGTATGCACACATATGAAGGCCAGAGATAGACATCAGGTGGCCTCCTCAGTTACTCTACAACTTAAAAAAAATATGTATTTATTTCCATGTGTGTGGCACACCAGGATGACTTGCTATAAATATATGTCCAGCTTTATGTGAGTGGCTGGGGACTTGAACCTGGGTCAGCAGGCTTTGTAAGCAATCACCTTTATCTACTGAGCTTTATCCCAAGCCTGTCCACCTTATTTAAAAAAACATTTTTACTTATTTGCTGAGAGATAGAGAGAGAGCATAAGAGCTTACCAGGACCTCTTGCTGCTAAGAAACAAACTCCAGATATATATACTTTGTGTATCTGGCTTTATGTGGGTACTTGGGAATTGAGCTAGACAGACTTTGCAAGCAAGTGTCAAGTGTCTTAACCAATACCCCTCTCCCCAGGCCCTCCACCATGTTTTTTTTTTTTTTTTTTTTTTTTTTTTTTTTTTTTTTAAATTTTTATTAACATTTTCCATGATTATAAAATATATCCCATGGTAATTCCCTCCCTCCCCACCCCCACACTTTCCCGTTTGAAATTCCATTCTCAATCATATTACCTCCCCATTACAATCATTGTAATTACATATATACAATATCAACCTATTAAGTATCCTCCTCCCTTCCTTTCTCCACCCTTTATGTCTCCTTTTCAACTTCCACCATGTTTTTTGAGACAAGTTTTCTCACTGAAGCTAGAGCTTACAAGTTTGCCTAGATAAGCTAACAAGCTTTAGGGAATTGCCAGTCTCTGCTTCCCAGCACTGGAATAACAGGTACCTGCCACCATGGCCAATATTTTGAATGGTTTCTGAATCTGAACTGGTCCTCATGCATCTGCAGCATGCATGTCAAGTACTGAGTCATCTCCCCAGCCCTAGCTGGCATCTTTGATGGTTCTTTTGCATCCACTCCACAACTGAAGGGGCTGGCGCCTTTTTCTCAGCACTTTGCAGTTATACTACCACTGCCTATGTGACTTTCTGAAGCTCTTCTATTTCTCTATTTGGAGCAGAGTCTTTTTTCTTACATTGACTCTTCCTTCAGTGGGTATAGGAGGCAGCTTCTAGTCTGCTATCTTTCTGAGCTGATTTTGAAAAGAATTCTACTAAGTCTGTGTATAGTATACCTTGTTTTTGATACCTGGCATATTTCTTCATTCCTGCCGTTGATACCTAGACCCTTGTCTTGCCTTTAGCAAGAGTTCTGTTAGGCTAGTTTAACAAGAGTCTCTGGGTCTTTGGTATCTCTTCTTGATAATTCTCCATCCAGTGACTCCTTAATTCTATTTTTTTAAAATTTAATTTATTAGTTTTCTTTTCAGTAAATACAGGCAGTTTGGTACCATTGTTTAGGTTCATCCATGATCTACCCCCTCCCATTGGACTCTCCTTGTTGATGTAAATGGGTCATGCATTGTGGAGTTAGCCCACAGTTATTGGTTTGATAAATGTCTCTGCATATCATGACCCAACATGTGACTCTGACATTCTTTCCCCCACCCTCTTCTGCAAAATTTCCCTGAGCCATGTTGGGTTCATTTTTGGTCTGCTTCAGTGCTGAGGTGTTGGGGGCCTCTGAGGCTCTGGCTCTCTGATTTGGTAGGAGTTGATTTTTCTCTGTGTTGGTCTCCTTCCCCTTTGTGCTAGTATCCAGTTCATCAGGAAAACATCACCCTTGCTTGTTTTGCCAATTGTCCTTAGTTTCAGTCAGGCCCCTTTTGAGATATGTTGGGGCAGCTCTGTCCTTAGGATCGACATCTATCTGAAAAAGAGAAGCAGATTCTCCAACGAAGAGTAAGTTAGCACCTGGAAAATTGAGATATCAATTACTTTTTTGATAGAGAGTTTGATAGGTGTAGGCCCTCTTGTACCCCATGATTCATGGTAGCTTGATATTGGAGAGTGGGCTTGTGTTTGGATATCATTCTGACTTATTTCCCAGCTCTAGCTATGGGTCTCATACCACTGAGGGGATCAGTTAGCCAAATCAAGAGCAGTTGGTTCCCCACCATGGCTTTGTGCCACTATTGCACTTGTGTGGGCATCACAACAGGTTATTTGTTGCTAATTAGGTTAGACAATGAGTTGCTTGGACAGATATTGGTCATTTCCCCCAGTGGCCCATGTAGCACCTTTTGGCACTAGACACACTGACTGTCTGGGGACTGACTCTCTCCTGGCTTCCAGCCATGCCATTCCATTTTATGTGTCATCTGCGTATGGAGTCTTCAGCTATAGGGTCTTACCACTGGCCTTTGGTGGGTCATCAAGTACTGACCTTATCTCTAGAATTTACAAAGAACTCAAAAGTCTAAACAATAAGAAGTCAATTTATACAGTTAATTTTAGGCCTGAATTTAAGGTTTTGTTTCCTTTGTATATCAACCCATTTCCTGATTCCGTTGTGAGGTGTTTGTTTGATCTAGAATTGATCTTATTAGTGGTAGAGATGATCATGGGTGACCTATGAATTTGATAAGGAGGTTTAATGTGAGTTCATTCAAAACCATGGGTAAAAATATTGAGCAAGGTCTTGAGCCCTCTACCTGTTATCTGTTGTTGATGGGTTTGAATTGTTTGATTTGAAGTCAAGGAGGCAGGTTTTCAGCCTGGGCTTTTCCCTTAGCTAGCTTTGTACCATTAAGTAGATTATTTTAGCTTTGGTTTCCACTTCCATAAAATGAAGCTTATAATACTATTTACTCTGAGTTGACTGGATGCAAAAATAAAATGAGAAAATTCATCATGAAGCCAAATGGCATAAAATAAAAGCATTTCCATATAGAAAAGTAGAATAAGTAACAATTTAGCATTTATAGTATAGGAAAATAACTTCATATATTATTTATTTTAAATTTTTATTAAGAATGCTAATGTATAAACATGGTGTATTTTGACCATATTCCTGTCCTGTTATCTACTTTAGTCCACTTCCCCCTGCCCCTAATTCTATTGAGGACCCTCCTCTTTGGTTAGTCCTTCCTGTGTTTTGTTGTCTTATTCATTTTGTCCTCCTTATCAAAATATTGGTGGGTTCAGAATAGTTCAGGTCTTGTGGGGGTATTGGTGACCACTGTGGGTCATGAGTGTACCAGTTGGTTCATGTTGAGAGTACAGTGCCCCAAATATACCTAGGCATGCTCTGGCTCTTACATTCTCTTTTCCCTCTTTCACAATCTTCCCTGGGCTTTGGAGAACATGGTATAAATTCCCTTTAGTGTTGAGTTTTTAACAGTCTCTTATTTTCTGTTTTGATGGGTTTTGAGTCTCTTCAGTGTCCACTGCTATCTCTATGGAGAAGCTTCTCTGGATAATAGTGACAGCAGCACTCATATTCTTTCTGAGGCTCTCTATGCAATGTTGCCTGAGCCCAGGTGGGTGTGATAGGGAGGATGCATCCTAGGGCTAAGCATTGGACTGTCTCTTATTGTCATTTTGATGAGATTTTGATCTCCCAGGCATTCACTGTTATCTGTAAAAAGGTCTAAGGTCTTCTAAGCCCTGTGTTTTGACTTGCTTCTTAGTACCATTCTTGAATTCCATTCCTCAGAGCAAGCTTCACAAGAACAGTTATACCTATAACTTATGCTTCAGTATTGCATGTATTAGAGCATCTGACCTGGCTGTTTGATTTTGTAGCTTGCAGGATCGAATGCTTGCTCACACTGTTGGTGACTTTTATCTCCCAGCAGTTTGCATAATACTTTCCATCACTATGACAGCTAGTCAGCAAGGAAGTAGCTTCCATCTCAGTTCTAGCTTGATTTCTCAGTAGCCTGTACCACATCTGTTTTGTCTTTAGCAATATAGTCTTACTAACTAGTTCTGGTGGGTAACCAAGTGCTTTGGCAATGGCCTCCATTGTTTTAGGGACTTCCCAGAACAATAACTCAATATGTGTGTGGATAGGTTGGGGAGACTCATATCTAGCACTGGGTTTTATCTGTAACAACCAATGGGTTACGAGTAAAGCTAGCTCTTCCTCAGTAGGATCCATCTGCCCAAATTCTTTCTTTCTTTTTAAAAAATAAATTATATATTTTAGTTAGCTAACAAAGTAGTACTTCTTATAGTACTTATTCATATCATCTTTGGTTTTCTGAGACACTTCCCTATCCCCTCCTTCCCTTTACTTTGTCTCTCCTTAGATCTTTCTACCCCCAAATTGTGTTCCTGCACTTGCCCATCTGCTATCCCCTCCCATAATCCTTGCCTGCTTTTCCTGTCTATAGACCTCATTCTAGTTTTCTGAGCACTACTACTCTTATACAAATCAAACTATTTCAAGTTAGGATCTTCTTATAAGAGAAAATATGCAATATTTGCCCTTCAGAGTTTGGATTGCCTCAGTATGATTCTTTTTCCCAGATATACCAATTTTCCTGCAAATTTTGTAATTCCATTTTGTTTTGTTTTTTCAAGGTAGGGTCTTGCTGTAGCCCAGGCTGACCTGGAATTCACTATGTAGTCTCAGACTGGCCTCAAACTCATGACAATTCCCCTGTCTCTGGCTCCCAAATGCTGGGATTAAAGGTGTGTACCACCATTCTTGGCTTGTAATTCCATTTTTATTTACAGTTGAACTGAACTCTATTGTGTATAGGTACCACATCATCATTATTTACTCATCATTTGATGGGCATGTAGCTATTTCCTAGCTCTTGTAAATAGGGCACAACCACATATGGCTGAGCAAGTATCTCTGTAGTAAAACATTGTCTTTAGGTTATATGTCCAGGGGTGGTATGCCTGGGTCATATGGTTGTCTATTATTATTATTATCATTTTTATTTTTAAAAATTATTTATTTGAGAGTGACAGACACAGAGAGAAAGACAGATAGAGGGAGAGAGAGAATGGGTGTGCCAGGGCTTCCAGCCTCTGCAAATGAACTCCAGATGCATGCGCCCCCTTGTGCATCTGGCTAACATGGGACCTGGGGAACCGAGCCTCGAACCGGGGTCCTTAGGCTTCACAGGCAAATGTTTAACCGCTAAGCCATCTCTCCAGCCCTATTATTATTTTTTGATAAACCTTCATACAGTTTTCTATAGTGGCTGTACCAGTTTATATTTACCACAGCAGTGAATAAGGGTTCCTCTTTACCCAGCACTGGTTGCCATTTGGCTTTTTAATGGTAGCCATTCTGACCAGAGTGAGATGGAATTTCAAAGTAGTTTTAATTTGCATTTTCCTGGGGTCTAAAGATAGTTTATTAGCCACTTATATTTCTTCCTTTGAGAACTTTTTGTTCAGTACTCTGCCCAATTTTTTGAGTGCTTAGATTTTTTTCATTGTTTAGGTTTTTTGTATTTTTTTAAAATTATTTATTTATTTATTTATTTATTTGAGAGTGACAGGCACAGAGAGAAAGACAGATAGAGGGAGAGAGAGAGAATGGGTGCTCCAGGGCTTCCAGCCTCTGCAAACGAACTCCAGACTTGTGCACCCCCTTGTGCATCTGGCTAACGTAGGACCTGGGGAATCGAGCCTCGAACCGGGGTCCTTAGGCATGCGCTTAACCGCTAAGCCATCTCTCCAGCCCTTTTGTGTTTTTTATATATTCTAGATATTAAACATCTATTGGATATATATCTGGTGAATATTTTTTTCTATTGATGATTTTCTTAACTGAACAACAGCATTTTGGTTTCATGAGAGCCCACTGGTTGAGTGTTTAACTAATTCTGTGGGCTACTGAGGTCTTATTCAGAAAATCTCCAAATGCCTATATCTTAAAGTGTTCTTCCTTCATTTATTCTAATTGTTTCAGACTTTCAGACTTATATTGAGGTATTTGATTCATTTGGAATTGATATTTGTGCACTGTGAGATAATACGGTCTATATTCATTCTTCTAAATGTAGTTATCCAGTACCACAGAACCATTTGATAAAGATGCTGTCCTTTTCTTGTGTGTGTGTTTTAAACTCTGTCAAATATCAGGAGGCTGTATACACTTTCATTTATACCTGGATCTTCTATTCTATTTCACTGATCCTTGTCTGTTTTTGTGCCAGCACCATGCTGTATTTATTACTATGACTTTGTAGTATATCTTGCTGATATTACCGTTAGTATTCTTTTTGAGGGCATTTTTGACTGTGGTCTTTTGTGCTTCCATATGAGTTTTACAATTTTTTTTTCTATTTCTGTGAAGAGTGGTGCTAGAATTGTAATTGGAATTTCATTGAATCTATGTATCTGAATATTGCTTTTGGTAGGAAGGCCATTTTCATACTAATTCTTCTGATCCATGAGCATGGGAGATCTTTCCATCTTCTTTTGTCTTCTTCATTTTTCTTCAGTGTTTTAATATTTTCATTTTAGAGTTCATTAGGTTCCTTGTTTAGGGGAAGTCCAGGTTTTTAAACTTATTGTGGCTCTTGTTAATGGGGCTATTTCCATGATTTCTTTCTCAGTATGCTTTTCATTTGTATGTAAGATGGCTATTACTTTTTGTGTTTTAATTTTATATCCTGCTAGTTTGCTGAAAGTATTCATCAGCTGTAGACATTTTTAGTGACCTCTTTAAGGTCTTTAGTATAGAATCATATCATCTGCAAATAAGGGTAGTTTGTTTTATTTCTAAAATATAACACTGTTATTTCTTTCTTTTATCTTGTTGCTTGAGCTAAGACTTAAGTACTATGTAAAATAGCAATGGGGAGAGTGAACACCTTTGTCTTCTCTCAGATCTTTGTGGGAATGCTTCAAAGTTTTCCCCTTTTAGGTTCACATTGGTTTTAGGCTTGTCATATGAAGTTTTTATAATATTGATATATTGTCCCTCTATTTCTAGTTATTCTAACTTTTATTTATGATGGATGTTATATTTTGTTGAAGGCCCTTTCTGTATCTTTGAAGTTATTTTGTGATTTATGTCCTTAAGTCTATTTATATGATGTTTTGTATTTATTGATTTCAGTATGTTGAACCATCCCAGCATTTCAGGAATGAAATCTACTTCATTGATGTGGATGATACTTTTGATGTATTCTTCAATTAAATTTTCAAGAAATTTATTAAGAATTTCATATCTAAGTTCATTAGAGATATTGGTCTATATTTTTCTTTCTCAGTCTGGTTTTGCTGGAGAACTTCCTCATTTTCAAATTAATAAGATAACTTAAGAAGCAAGGGTTTCAGTAGAGAGAGGTGTGCCAGGGCCTCCAGACACTGCAAATAAATTTCCAATGCATGTGCCACCTTGTGCATCTGGCTTATGTGGGTACTGGGGTTCAGTTCTTAGGCTTCATAGGCTTAACTGGTAAGCTATCTCTAGCCCATGGGAGGCATTTAATTACTACTCCCATCTCATTACTTGTTATACTCTAAAATATTTAACTTTTCTGAGGTTAACTTTGGTCACTCATATGTGTCAAGAAATTCATCCATTTCCACCAGATTTTCTACTTTGGTGGAATATGTGTTTTTGAAATATGTCCTTATGATTCTCTAGACTTTAGTGGCATCTGTTGTAATAGCTCCAATTGTATCTCTAATCTTGTTGGTTAGGGTCATCTCTCTTTCTTTTTATCAGTTTGTCTAGGGGTTTATCAATTTTATTTATTTTTTCAAGCAACCAGATCTTCATTCCATAAATGTTTTAATTTTTTTCTTCATATCCAATTCACTGATTTTTTAAAAATTTTTTTTATTTTTCACGTCAGATGGGTTATGTGCCAGAGCGTAACAAGGTTTAGTGGGAGGCACATGTCACGCAAGAGCATGAACACCCAATCATCACGCTTATGAACCAATAAAAGGATCTGATTTCTTTTTTGATCTCATTTCTTTCTGTCTGGTGCTTTTGGGTTTGTATTGTTTTTGCTTTCCTAAAGCACATGGATTGTTATTTGTTTTTTAATTTAGGATCATTCCATTTTTGGTACTGTAGGCATTATGAGCCATAAATTTCCTTCTTAGGATTGCTTTCATTGTGTCTTGTAAGTTTTGGCATGTTGTGTTTTTATTCTCATTCTCATTCAACTGCAAGAAGTTTTTGATTTCCTTCTTGATGTATGCTCTTCAATCTCCCACAGTTTGTATGTTTTCTGTTGCTTCCTTTTTTGATTGCTTGCTTTATTGTACTATGGTCAGAGGTAATACAAGGAATTATGTCAACGTTGTTGAAGTTGTGGAGATATGGTGTTGTTTAGTTCCATTGTTTCTCTATTTTCTGTTTAGATGATCTATTGACAATAGTGAAGTATTCAAGTGGCCTACTTTTACTTTGTTGGAATATATTTCTGATTTATTGTTCAATATATTTTTCCCTTATTAAAATTTATGCAACTGCCTTTGTCACATATGTAATATCCTTTTGTTGAGTTGTTCTCTTGATGAGTATAAAGTGGCTTTCTTTATCTATTTTGATTACTTTCAGTTTACATTCTACTTTTTCAGGTACTAGTATTGCCATCTCTACTTATTTCTTATTTCCATATGTTTAGAATATCTTTATCACCCCTATATCTTTATCTGTTCACCCAAAGGTGGTGTCTGTTCATCTGCTGTATATATTTTTTGGTAGAATCTTTAAGGTCTCTTAAATACAGAATCGTATCATCTGCACATAAGGCTAGTTTGTTTTCTTTCTTTCCAAAATGTATTCCTATTATTTATTTCCCTTGTCCTTATCTTGCTGCCCTAGCTAAAACATAAGTACTATGTTGATGGTAAGGTTGGTTTCTTGAAGACAACAAAAGGATGGAATCTATTTTCTGATCTAGCATGTTAATATGTGTCTTTTGACTGGGGAATTGAGTCCATTGATATTCAGAATTACTATTGAAAGTTGTGAGATAATCCCGTAATGTTGATACTTTGTGGAGTTTTGTGTTTTCTTAAATTTCATTTCTTATAACAACTGTTTTAATTTTGAATATTTGTTTTCTTCCTCCTTTATCCTCTTCAGTCTGTTTATCCTTTAACTTAGTACACAATATTTTATTTAGTATTCTCTGTGAGGTTCATTTAGTGCTCATATGGACAACTTGTATTTTTGGAAAGTTTTTCTTTCTTTTTCTATTATTAGGGATAATTTTGGTTTATGTTGGCAGTTATGGTCGTTCAGTCTTTGAATTGTCTATACCAAGCCTTTCTGGCTTTGAGAGTTTCCATTGGAAACTTAGATGTTAATTTGATGGGTTTACTTTTGTAAGTGGCAAGCTCTTTTTCTCTCTCAGCTTAGTAGTCTCCCCCTTCCTCTTTCTCCTTCTATGTGTGTTTTTAGTGTTTTAACTATAATGTGATGTGAGGTAATTCTTTTCTGGTCCTGTCAACTTTATGTTCTGTTTGCACCTTGTACCTGGATATGCCTCTATTTCATAAGATTTGGAAGTTTTAAAAATAATTTTCTGAAAGATATTTTATATGCTATTGACCTGAAGTTCTCCTTGTATGCACATGATTCAAAATTTTGGTCTTTTATGAATTTGCTTCCTTTTTTATTTTCAAGGTAGGGTTTTGTTGTGGCCCATACTGACTTGTTATTTACTATGTAGTTTTAGGGTGACATTAAACTCACAGAGATAATCCTACCTCTTCATTCTGAGTTCTGGGATTAAAGGCATGCATCACTATAACTGGCTCTTATTTTTAAAATATATTTATTTATTATATATTTTAGAGAGCAAGAGAGAGAATAGGCATGCCAGGGCCTCTACCTACTGCAGACACACTTCAGATGCATGTGTCACCTTGCACATTTGGCTTTACTGTTGGGTTTTTCTTCAGAATCTCTATTAAATTACACTTTTCATTTTCCTGTTTAATTTGCATCGTATTTAGTTGATTGTGTTCCTTTGAATTTATTCCTTTTTCTATTGAGTTCTTTTAGTTGATCCTCTTGGGTTTCATTCAGCAGCTTTTTTTTTCTTGTCCTCTTTAAGTTTGTTGTATATAATTATCATGACTGTGTATTTGAATTTTTTTTTGTCTGACATTGTCTCTAAGTAGTTCGTTTTGGAAGTGCCAACTACATGGCATGGCATAATTAGTAGGGAAATATTGTTTTTTTGTGTTACTTGTTTTCTTTTTAAAAATTATTTATTTATGAGGAGAAATAGAGAAGTGTATGCATGTGCACGCACACACACAAGCACCACTGCTTCTCCTAGCTTTCTAGTGGCTTGTGTCTTGTTTAGGAATAGGGGATGGTGCCAATTATGATGGAGACTGCAATCTGTGCCTATGGAACTGATCCTCTTACCTTCTGGCAGGCCTACTAACTTTATACATTTTAAAATGTATAATTTTTATCTTTATTTTTCTTTGTGTTTTTTTCTCAGCAGGAAAACACTTGAGAGCTTAACAGTGGATGGGGATTTTATATATTGGATCATCACAGGAAAGGACAACACAGAGATTTATCAAGCAAAGAAAAGTAATGGTGCCATCCTTTCCCAGGTGAAGACATTGAGGTCTAAGCACATCTTGGCTTATAGTCCAGTTATACAGCCTTTTCCAGGTAATAAAATCAAAAGCACAATCAACTTGCCTCCTTCTCCAGTGCTATCCCATGTTATGCTCTTGATGTTGCTCTAAATTGTTGGCCCTGACTGCTGTCTAGTTTGTATTATAAATTATCTCAGTGTTATCACAGTTTGTATGTTAGAAACATGAGAGTTATCATTTTCTCTGCCTGTCTTCCATATCTTCTCAATCTCACAATTTCTCTTCTATATGCCTTTTCCACCCTCTTTAAATCATAATTTAAGATCCACAATGGTATAAAACAGTATTATTTAAAACCTCAGGTATTGTATGAGTTACTTTCTTATTGCTGCAACAAAATACCTGATAAGAAGCAAGTTAATAGAGGACAGGTTTATTTATCTCAGTTTGAGGTTACAGTCCATCATGTCAGGAAAAGGATGGTGCCAGGAGATTGAGGGAGCTGATCACATTGTGTCCATAGTCAGAAAGCAGAGAGTGATCAAGCAATGTTGCTTTGCTTGTGTTCTTTTAATTCAGTCCAGAACCCAAACCCATGGAATGGTACCAGCAACAATTAGGGTAGATCTTCTCACATTAATTAATCTAATCTAGCTAATGTCTCACAGGCATACCCAAGGCTTGTTTCTTCAGTTGATTCTAAATCCAATGAAGTTGCCAATAAATAAAAACCATTACAAGTATCTTTCAAGGCAAAATGCTGTATTTGTTGTACTATAATCTATTATGTGTCACATCATATTGTGTATTAAAATTTTATATATTGCGATGCTATACACTTCTATTTGGCATGTAAATTAAAATTTATGTTAAAAAACTTATAGTAGCATTTTGAGAGTCTCCAATGCTGAAAACCAAACCCAAGGTCTTGTGCATGTTTGGCAAGTGCTTTAATACTGAGCCACGCTCCTTAGCTCTGCTAGTTCTTTAAAGGTGTCACTGATGAAATTTCGTGTTACTGAGTATTTCATCCTACTTTGCCCATAAATTCCATGAATGTTAACAGCATGACTTGATGTAATACAGCTTTTATACACATGCATATAGCATATTATTTCAAAACTTACTATCTGTTTTCTTCTGAGAGTCATAATAAAAAATTTTTAAATTTAAAAATCAGCCAATAACAAAAAAATATTGTATTGCATTTTATTAAATTTTCCTTGCCATTAAGGTTCAGATTCTCAGTGATAGCACTCTCCTAGAGAGAGACAGAAATAAATAGACTAACTGCCTTTTCTTAAAGGTATTCAGCTATAAAACTATACAAGTTTAAAATGTAAAAATTTGTAAATATATTTAGTTCAGATTTTTGTAAGATAATTCATGTTACATTTTGAGGAATTTAAGAGACTTTTAACTGTCCATGTGGCTTCTGGTTTTGCCTCAACATATGGAATTGTTCTGTATTCTGATAATAAATAAGCTGAATAAATGGAAAACTCAACTTTTCTTAGTTCTATAAAATAAGAGGTCACAGGGCAAAATGCTGCTTCACAAATTGGAAATAAAGGTGGGAAATTATGGAGAACTGCAATTTATGAAATCAAATACCTTGTAGGAACCAATGTTAAGGGAGGAACATCTGAACTATAATGGGTGAATAGTTAAAAACTCTATGTGGACCAGGCATGGGGGAGGGGTTTCCTGAGTTTTGTCTCTGGGAGCTTGAGCTATATTTCTCACAGTGAATATCTTGGTATTCTAGCAGGAGAAAATGAAAGACACTATGGTTATTTTTTTCTATCGTTTTTGACACATAGTATCATGTAGCTCAGGCTTGACTTAAACTCACCATGCAGAAGAAACTGCCTTTGAACTTCTAAACCTTCTGCCTCAACTTTCCAAGTGCTGGGATTATTTGAAATATTCTAAAATATTGTATTTTATCATAATCTGCCCTCAAGAGAAACTAGCCAGAGCCTATCATTCTGGGGTTGTATCAGAGTCTAGTTTACCTTAAAGGAGTGTGGCTGAATCAAAACTTTGAGGCAGCAGTAGATAAATATGGGATCCAACGTACTTCATTTTATTTCCCACGGGATTCTGAACTGCTCTCAAGTATATGAGCTACACCTTCTGAATTGCTTGTGTATAGTTGGAGGTTCCTCTTAAACCTGTGTAGAACTGTATAGACTAGGGCTTCTTGCTGCTGCAGACAAATGCCAGACACATGGCACATTTTTCATCTGGCTTGTGTGGTTCTGTGGCATTGAACACAGGTTGGCAGGCTTTGCAAATACCTTTAACCATGGATCCATCTTCCTAGGCCTCTCTATTTCAACTTGTATAAAAAATAAAAAGCATGTAGACTGGGGAGATGGGGATAACATTGTCTTTATTTACAGATGACATAATCATTTACAAATAAAATCTGGAAAAATCAACAAAAAAGCTCCTGATAAAAGTAAATGATGATGCAAATTCACCAGATCCTGCAAAATTACTTTCTTCAGTAACAAAGAAGTCATTTTTTTAAAAATAAAATGTCTGATGAAGCCCAGGGTTGTTTTTTTAAAATCATTCTTTTTGAGAACTTTATTATATTAATATATTACCAATTGGTCATATTTCCATCAGGTTATACATTTATTTTCCCTCTCTTCCTACCCCATTCCCCTGAAGGTCCTCTTCAGTGTGGTTATTAGTAATCACTATGGCATCATGAATGCACCAGTCAGTCATTGGGGGGGGGGCACCTCAGATTACACCTCCCATCCTATGACTATTACATTATTTCTGTCCCCTCTACTGCACTGTTTCCTGAGCCTTGGAGGACATTTTAGAAATCTCCTTTAGTGTTGAGCCCATGCCAGCCTTGAATTTTCTGCTTTGATGAGTTTTGAGTCTCCTCAGTGCCTACCACCATCTCCCTGAGGAGGTTCTCAGAGCAGCATTCATATTTAACCTGCAACTTCATTTGTAATACTTCCTGGACCCTGGCAGGTATGAGAGATATGACTTATCTAGTGCTAAGCAGTCAGCTTTCATCTCTTGTCATTCTGACAGGTCTTGAGTCTCCAAGGTATTTGCTGCCATAAATAAAAAGCAAATTCTCTAATCAAGACTGAAAGCACAGATCAAAGGGGATAAGCATAGATATTTAGAAGATTTTTTATGGGCATAACCTCTCCTTTTAGCCAAAGAACAGTGAAAACTTTCCTCCAGGGTGTATGACTTTTCAGGCTTCTGACTTGTTATGAATTCCCTCCCATCAGGTGGGCCTCATATCCAGTCAGTGAGAAGTTGACTACCCCCATAGCTTTTGTGCCACTATTTTACCAGTGTGTCCATCTTGTGTGGCTAGTTGATTTAGTAGCTGGCAGGTCCACTGTGAGGTGGATTGAATTAGATGTCCCCTATAAAGTTATGTGTTCTGAATGCTTATCCCCAGCTGATAGCAATTTGCAATGTGGAACCTTGCTAGAAGACGAATGTTGGGGGCAGGCTTATAGGCTTATAGGACCGAGGTCCCCTTTGCTTGTGTTCATCTCACTCTTCTGTTGCTGTTTTCTACCTGATATTGGCCAGGAGGTGATGTCGAGTCTCTTACCTACCATATTTATCCCTGCCATCATAGAACTTCCACTATAGACTGTAAGCCAAAACAACTTTCTTCCTGTCAGCTATTTTGGTTGGGTACTTTGTGTGGCAATAAGGTAACTATAACACATTGCCTGTGCAGGCTTTTGGTGACCTTTATCCCCAGCAGCTCCATGGCACTTTCCAGATCTTTTAGAGCTGGCCATCAAGGAGCTGGCTTCGATCTCAGTTTCGGTGTGATCTCTCCAAATCCTGCAAATGCAGCCTGAGGTGTCTTCAGCAATAGGGTATCACTAGACTTTGGCAATGGCCTGCATTGTTTTGGGGGCCTCATGGTCCTCTTTGGTTAATACTTCACTATGAGTGGGTCACCCACTTCTGGCACTAGGATTTACCTGCAACAGCCTATGGTTTTAGGATAAAGTTTCCTCTACACCAGCAGAGTGCTTCTGTCCAGAGTGCTTCTCTCTCTCTCTCTCTCTCTCTCTCTCTCTCTCTCTCTCTCTTTCTCTCTCTCTCCCTCTCTCCCTCTCTCTCTCTCTCTCCCCCTCTCATTATATCTTTTACTTGGCTAACAGGGAGTAAGGTTTCTGTGGTACTGATCCATGCCATCATCAATTTTGTGTATCTCTCCCCTCTTCTCCCTCCCTTACTTTAGTCCCACCAAACCCTACCACTCCTGCTGCATTGTGTCCTTCAACTTCCCTGTCTTCTACAATGTTCCCTGAACCATGGCAGTCTAATTTAATGTTTAATTCTTTGTAGCCTCTAGATTTCTGCTTTGATAGGTTGTGTTTGATCACCATATCTGCCACCATCACTGTGGAGCTGGCTGTAAAGTTAGCAATAAGAGTAGTGTTCTTGGCAGTACTTTCCCTTCAAGTTCTCCTGGGCTCTGGCAGATGTGGAAGAAGTGGCAAGTCTCTTGGTGGGCAGTCAGTTATCTTCTGGTCTTATTGATGGAGTTTGATTCTCCTCTGTGTTCTCTTCCATCTGTAAATAAAGCAGATTATCTAACGAAGTGTGAAAGCAGCTTGTGTTAAAGAGGGTGTGCAAAGTTATTTGAGAGATTTTTGTGGAGCAAGCCCACTCTTCTTCTCCAGCGAGCAGTGGGAACTTCTCTCTGAAGTGTGAATTTCCTGAATATGGGAATCTGACTTGATTTCTAATATCAGATATGAGTTCCCTACTCCCAAGTGGGCCTCATGTCTAATCAGAGAACAGTTGGTTACACTCAGTGGTTGTTTGCCACTATTACACAGGTATGCACTTCTTGTCCAGCTGGTTGATTTTGTAGTCTTCAGGGTCCTCTGCTTATTATGTTGTTGGTGACTACTTCCAGTAGCTCCCATAGTGCTGCCACTGTGGGGGCTAGCCAGGAGGAAGCTAGTTTCTCTTTTGGCTTCAGCATGCTAATTAAATGTCCTATGACCATGGCCTGAGGTGTCTTCAGCAATAGGGTCTTACTGTTTTAGCTCTGTCAGGTAATCAAGTGTTTTGACAAGGGCCTATATGGTTTTCAGGACATCATGGGTCTCTCTGGGGTGGGAAACCCAGCTCTGGGCTTGGGAATTACTGGCCAGAGTCTGAGGTTTTAAGAAGGTTAAGGTTTTCCTATCTTTGGCTGGTCTGCTCCCCTTCCACCTTTATTGGTCATTATATCTAGTAGAATGATAGCTGAATTAGGATTTATACAGGACTAATTTATATTGTCTCAACATTTATGTAATTATATTCCCACCCTTTCTAACCCCCATCTCACCAAGACCTCCACAGCCCCCAATATTCTGCCCTCCCCTAATTTATCTTGTGACTCTTCTTCTCTCCCCAGTTCTTTTCTCTACTGGTCTCATTCTAGTTTTCTGCCCATATTTCTGGTGTTGACTATGATTTGCACTGATCCCAGTTAGGAACTACAGAATACGAGAGTATATATGGCATTTATCTTTCTGTGCCTACATGACCTTGCTTAGAATGATGTTTCTCAACTTCATCCACTTTTCCTATGGCTGAGTAGAATTCCATTATGTATATGTACCACATCTTCATTATCCATTTATCAGTTTATGGGCATCTGACCTAGTTCCAGTTCCTATCTATTGTGAATAAAGCAGCTACAAATGTGGCTGAGCAAGTATCTCTGTAGTAAAGAGCAAAGTCTTTGGAGCAGAGTCTTTAGGGCATATGCCTAGAAGTGCTATTGCTGGATCAAATAGTAACTCTAGTTTCAACTTTTTCAGTAGTCTCTATACTGATTTCCAAAGTGTTTGTACAAGTTTATGCTCCCACCAGCACTGGGTAAGGGTTCCTCTGTATCCACAGCCTTGCCAACATTTATTGTCATTCATCTTTTTGATGAGTGCCATCCTGGCTGGAGTGCAATGGAATCTCAGAGTTGTTTTGATATACATTTCTTTTTTGTTCCTGTTTTTCTTTTTTTATTTATAACTTCCATAATTGTAAACAACATTCCATAGTAATTCCCTGCCTCTCCCCTCACTTTCCCCTTGGAAACTCCACTCTCCATCATATCCCCTCTCCCTCTCAATCAGTCTCTCTTTTATTTTGATGTCTTGATATTTTCCTCCTGTTATGATGATCTTGTGTAGGCAGTGTCAGGCACTGTGAGGTCATGGATATCCAGGCCATTTTGTGTCTGGAGGAGCATGTTGTAAGGAGTTCTACCTTGCTTTTGGCTCTTACATTATTTCTACCACCTTTTCCACAATGGACCCTGAGCCTTGGAAGGTGTGATAGAGATATTTCAGTGCTGAGCATATTCCTCTGTCACTTCTCAGCACCATGGTGCCTTCTGAGTCATCCCAAGGTCACACACACACACACACACACACACAATTTAAAGAGAAGTGCTTACTGGGCAGTTTAGTAAGCATAGTATATATACTTAGCCAGACACCAGGCAGATGCTATACCCCTAGGGCTCTTGACTACCCCTACTGCAGGTTTTTAGTATCAGGGATGTATTCCCTTTCATGGAGCAGGCCTCCAGTCAAATTAGAGGGCAGTTTGGTTTCCCTCATAACAGATGTGCCACTATTGCACCCATTGACTCATTTGGCCTGGCTGCTTGTAGCAGTCACTGTTCAGTATCTTCACTGGTGATTTCTGTATCTCCCATTGAACTGCATGCAGCATGGCTTTCTGTCAGCTGGTCTACAGGGAGGATGTTTTCAGCTCAGCTCCAGCAGGATTTCTCAGTGGCCTTGCAGCCCAAGTATGTGGAGCCTTCAGCAATAGGGCCTTACCATCTGTTCCTGGTGGAAAACCAAGGGCCTCAGCAATGGCCTATAATATTTTGGGGGCATCAGTGACCTCTCTGGTCAAAACAACTCACTGGAAGGTATCCCATCTCTGGCACTGAAAATTTTCTAGTAAAAATCTATGGCTCCTGAGAGTTCCATTGTCCAAAGACGTAGGTTTCCATATGACTTATTTATATCCTCTTAGATTTTTATTAGCTCTCCCTCCACCTTTCATTTACTCATTCTGTTCCCCTGACCTCACTTAGGCCTTTTCACCCCATTAATCTGTTCTACTTACATATATATTCTGAACATGTTCTTAAAGTATGTTAGGGCAGTTCGTATTTCTTCCTTTGAGAATTCTCTGTTCAAATCTCTACTTCAATTTTAAAAGGCTTGTTTGATTTTATATTGCTTGGTTTTTTTGAGTTCTTTGTAAATTTTAGATATTCAACCTTTGTCTGAGATATAGCTGGTAAAGATTTTCTCCCATTCTGTGGGTTGTCTACTGATTCTGTTGATGGTTTGCTTGTCTGTATGGTAGGTTTTCTTAATTTTAAGAGGTTTCAATGATGTGTTGTTTATCTAAGTTCCTGTGGTTCTGGAATGTTATTCAGTAAATCTTTTCCTAAACCTGTACTCTGTGTTATTTTAAACTAGTTTTAAATTAATTTATTAATTAAATTATTTTATTATATTAAGAAAATAATGTGTAGGAATGCATCATATGTTGGTACCATTTTTTCCCTCCTTCCTGCCCTCATTCTGCAGGGGAACCTCCTCAGTGGGGTTACTGATATTCTCCATTGTGATGTGGGCTATGTATGCATTGTGAGAGCACCAGTTGTTAATTGGGGGGGCAGTGCCTGTGGGCATGATATCCCAACCTGTGACTCTTAACAATCTTTCTGCCCCTCTTCCTCAAAATTCCCTGGCCCTTGGTGGATGTGTTTTAAGTCTACTTCATTGATAAGCTCTTAGGAATCTCTGGATTTCTGCTTTGGTATGTGTTGAGTATCCTCAGCATCAGTTTCCTTCACTCTGGTGCTGCTTGTCAGGCTCATCATGGAAGCAGCACTCTTGCTCATCTTCCTTGGTGGTTTCACCTGGACCTTGAGTGAGATATTAGGGTAGGTTTATTTCCCTGAGTCTCACTACCTTCTGAAAAAGAAAAGTACATTTTCCAATGGAGAGTAAAGTTAGCATAGGTTAAATTGGATAAGTGTTATTAGTTTGGGGAGAGTTTGACGGATGTAGGCCCTCTTTTAGCCAAACTAGTGGGAGCTTGACACTGGAGACCATAGTCTTTGTCTCCATTGGGTTCAAACATGCTTCCCAGTTCCAGATATGGATTCTTTTCCATTGAGAAGATCTCTTGGGCATTCAGAAAGCCAATGGTTATCCACCAAGGTTGCATGCCACCACTGCACTGGTGTGTACTTCTTGTCAGGCTGGTTGTTTCTGAGTAGTTTAGAACCCTGCTAGCTAACATCATTGTTGGCCACTTTCCTACTGTAGCTCATGTGGCACTTTCCAGTACTAGATGGGCTAACCATCTGGGCACTGGCTGTCTTCCAGATTCCAGTCAAGTCTCTCTGTGTTCTGTGCTGGCAGCATATGATGTCCTCAGCAATAAAGTCTTGTCTTTTACCTCAGGTAGGTAAACAAATGCTCTGATAAAAGCCTGTATTATTTGTGGACCTCTTAGGTCTCTCTGATCAATGTGGGTAACACCTGTTTCTGGTACTGTGAGTTATACATCAGAGCCAAAGTTTTTTTTTTAAAGTTAGGCTTCATTGTACCCTCCCAGGCCCCTTCCTTTTTAGTGTTCCCCCAATACTCCTATTATGTCTCTTAGATATATCTCTTAGTCTACCTTCGGGGAGAAAGATTTTTTATGGTACCAGTTCATTTTAGATTTACTTTGTGTTTATTCCCCTGCACCCTTCTCTCCCCCACAAACCCTTCCATCTCTATTGTCTGGGCCTCAAGCAGCCTATCCAGTATGCTAGCAAACCAAGCTGATCTAGGTTAGGAACCACAGATCAGTGAGAATATGGGGCTTTTGTCATCCTGTGATTGTGTGTGCTTACTGAATATGATCTGTTCTAATTCCATCAATTTTCCTACAAATTTTATTGTATTGCTGAGTAGAATTCCTGTGTGTACCACAAATTTGTTATCTATTCATCCAATTATGGGTACCTGAGTTGATTCCAGTTGTTAGCTATTATGAATTGAGCAGACATAAACATGGTTGAGCAAATATCTCTATAGTGAAGCATGGAACATTTAGGGTAAAATGCCCACTAAGGAAATAACTGGATCTGTTGGTAGTTCTATATTCATTCTTTTAAGGACACTCCACCTTGACTATGGAAGTGGTTGCAAAAGTTTGGATTCCCACCAACAGTGAAGGAGGGCTCATCTTTCCATACATCCTCATCAATGTTTGTTTTTATTTGATATGATTGCTAGCCTTACTGGAGTAAGGTGGAATCTAATAGATGTTTTAATTTGTATTTTCCTGATTGTTAGGGGTGTTGAACATTTTCTTAAGCATGTTAGCTACTTATATTTCTTCCTCTGATAACTCCCTATTCAGTCCTCTACCCCATTTTTTGAGTGGGTTGTTTGATATTTTATTGTTTAGCTTTTGGAGTTTTTTGTAGGGTACAGATATTAGGTCTCTGTCAGTGGTGAACATTTACTCTCATTTTGTGGGCTCTCCTTGTGGTATGTTTGACTGCAAAAGCTTTTTAAGCTTCATGAGATCCCATTGGTTGAGAGATTGTTTCATTTTTCTGGGTTACTGGAGTTTTGATTAGGAAGTCCTTCCCTACTCCCATATCATGGACATTTCTTCCTATTTTTTTCTTCCAGTACTTGAAGAATTGAGATGAGTGTGTCTAGTCTCATTTTTCTACATGTGGTTATTTGATTTTTCCAGCACCATTTGTTAAAGATGCTGTCTTTTCTCCAGTCTACATTATTGGTACCTTTGTCAAAGATCAAGTAGCTGTAGTCACTTGATCTAAGGTTCAGATCATTAGTTCTGCCAGAACTTTGTTCTATAGCTTTAGATCTGGTATGGTGATACCTCCAGAGGTGTTTCTTTTGCTGAGGCTATGCTTTAATATCTGAGGCCTGCTGCCATTTATATGAATTTTGAGATCATTTTCTCTATGTCAATGAAGAATGATGCTGGAATTTTCACTGGTATTGCATTAAATATGTATATTACTTTTGGTACTATTGTCGTTTGCACAATATTAATTCTACCTATCTAGGATCGTGGGTGGTCTTTCCATCTTCTCAAGTCCTCCTTAATTTCTTTCTTGTGTGTTTTTATGTTTTCATTATATAGGTTTTACCTATCCTCAGTTAGTGTTATTCCAAGGTATTTGATATTTTTTTGTGGCTATTGAAAATGGAGAGAGAGCATGCCAAAGAATCACTTTCAGGAGACAGTCTCTGTGAACAGCTCAGTTTAATCAATAGGGAAATGGGTATATTAGCAATTGAGAGCAGGAAGAGGGTCCTAAGGGGATTGGATGTACAAGGTTGCTTGCTGATGCCTAATCAGCATATGGGGACATACATTCCAGCATGTGAGCAATGGTAGGGAGAAGGTATAGGGTACAGGGGGATGGGCTGTGCAAAGGTTGATGGCTGATACCATATAAGGTGTTCCCTAGGCAACTGGCCAAAGACCACAGGGTTATGGACAAAGCCTAAATCTTATCTGAATGTCCAGGTATCCTGTGCTTGGAGAGAGAATGGCCCTAGTTCCTGCCAATCTCAGGGCTCAAGATTTTTGTTCCAGGGTCCAGGCTCACTGCAACCCCCAAGAGTGGGGAGAGGATCCTGGCTCACTTCAACCCCCAAGAATGGGGGGAGGAACTCCCCTGCTGGTCTGGTCCCTGAGATATGACTGGAGGTTCAGGCTGTTGTGACCTCTCCATAGCCTGGGGCTTTTGTGTCGGACATTTTAAGCTTGCTCCCAGGGCCCTGCCTATGTCTAACAATTGTAGTCTACCCCTTTCAGGGAAAAGTCTTATTGTACTGAGGATAAAGTAAGTATTTGTCCTCTTAGTATATTCAGTGAGTATTCTGTTTGAAATGGGCACTGGATTGGTGTTGGATGGGATTTTAACCACAGTTGTGGAGATTGCAAGTACATCAAAGGTACATAGGTAACTGGGGAGGTGGAAAACTGGATGCTCCGGCCTACCCACTCCACTTGTGCCATCTTTTGCACAAACTTCAAGTACTGTGTTGAAAAGCAATGGTCGAAAAGAAATTGGTTGCTATTCCATTTGAGCTGTTGATAAGGTGATCAGTGAGGTCCCTAAAACAAGACAGGCTTCTGTCAAAGCACTTGACTGATTATTTGATTACCCACCTGACATAAAAGCTCAGACCCTGTTGCTGAAGAAAACATATGCTGTTTACACAGAACTCTGAGACACCTGGCTGCAATCCAAAAGAGAGCCAGTCCCCAGGTGGTTAGTCCATCTAGTACTGGGAAACACTACATGAGCTACTGGGGGAAAGTGTCCAACAATTGTGTGATCAAGCAGGGGTCTAAGCTACTCAGAAGCAACCAGCCTGACAAGATGTACACACCAGTGCAATGGTGGCACACAGCCTTGGTGGGTAACCATTGGCCTTCAGATTGGCTAAGAGGTCTTCTCAATGGAAAGGAACCCATAGCTAGAACTGGGAATGAGGTCAGAATCTTATGTAGACCAACATTATGATCTCCACGGACAAGCTCCCTCTAGTGTTTGACTAAAAGAGGGGCTATATCCATCAAAATTTCCCAAAATTAACAATTCTTATTCCATTTAACCTATGCTGACCTTGTTCTCCTTTGGAGAATCTGTTTTCCTTTCTCAAAAAGTAGTGAGATCCACGGAGATAAACCACCCCTCACACTTCAGTCAAGACCCAAGGTGAAACCACAAAGGAACTGGGAAGATGAACAAGAGTGATACTTTCATGGTGAACTTGACAATCAGTGCCAGGGTGAAGGAGACAGATACTGAGAATACTCAACACATACCAACACAAATCCAGAAGCTCATCAATGAAGTGGATTTAAAACACACCTACCAAGGCTCAAGGAATTCTGAAGAAAAGGGGATAAAAAGATTATAAGAGCCACAGGTTGGGTGTCATGCCCAGGGGCATTGCCCTCCCCTAATAACTAATCACTGCTCTCACATTGCATAAACCACAACCCCATGAGGAAAACCAGCAAACCCACTGAAGAGGTCTCCCTGCAGAATGGGGACAGGGAAGAGGGAAAAGATGGTACCAACACTTGATGTATCCATAAAATACATGTTCTTAATAAAAAAATTAATCAACAAAAATGCTTAACAAAAAGCCAATGATGAGAGTGGGTACCCCTGTCTTGTTCCAAACCTTAATGGGACTGCATCAAGGTTTTTCCCATTTCATGTGATCTGGGTCTTAGGTGCTTTGTAAATAGCCTTTATTATATTTTCATATGGTCCTTCCCTACCAAATCTCTCCATGGGTTTAATCATGATGGGCATTTTATTTTGTCAAAGGTCTTTTCTGCAGCTATTTATATAGGCATGGAATTCTTGTGTTTAGTTTATTTATGTGGTAAATTACATTAATAAACTTCTGTATGTTTAACTATCCCTTTATCCCTGGAATAAAACCTACTTGATTGAGTTGGATAATTTTTTTTTTTCTGAGGTATGGTCTCACTCTGGCCCAGGCTGACCTGGAATTCACTATGTGGTCTCAGGGTGGCCTTGAACTCACAGCAATCCTCCTACCTCTGCCTCCTGAGTGCTGGGATTAAAGGCATGTGCCACCATGCCTGGTTGGATGATGTTTTTGATGTGTTCTTGAATTTGGTTTGCAAGGACTTTATTGAGAATGTTTGCATTTAAGTTCATAAAGGATATTGGGCTATACTTATCTAGTTTTGTTGGGTCTCTGGTTTATATATTAGAGTAATGCTAGCTTCATAGAAGGAGTTTGGGAGCATTCCCTTTTTCAATTGTGTGAAACAATTTGATGAGAAGTAGTTGTAGTTCGTGAATAAAGGTTTGGTAGAACTCAATGTTGAATCTGTAAGGGCATGGATTTTTTTTGTTGAGAGATTAAAGAAAATTTTGTCAGGGGCTGAAGAGATGGCTTAGTGGTTAAGGCACTTGCCTGACATGTCAAAGACCCAAGTTTGATTCCCCAGGACCCATGTAAGCCAGATGCATAAGGTGGCTCATGTATCTGGAATTCATTTGCATTGGCTGGAGGCCCTGGCATGCCCATTCTCTCTGCCTCTCTCTCTCAAATAAATAAACAAAAGTAAAATATTAAAAAATAATTTTATTTATTTGAGTCAGAGAAAAAGCAAATATATATATATATATATATGGATATATATATATATATATATCCATATATATATATATATACACACACACATATACACATATATGTACACACACACACACACACACACACACACAATGAGGCTGTGTGCCACTATTGCACTGTCACAGTGTTTGCTTCTGAGTAGCATAGATCACTGGTTGCTCAAACCATTGTTGGCCATTTTCCCCTTGTAGCTCATGTAGCACTTTTCAGCACTAGACAGGCCTTCTGGGGACTGGCTTTCTTCTGAATTCCAGCCAGGTCCGTTTGTGCTCTGTGTCAGCAGCATATGGCATCTTAAGCAATAGGGTCTTAGCTTTTACCTCAGGCAGGCAGGTAATCAAGTGTTTTGACAGAAAACTGTCTTGATTTGGGGACCTAGTGGGTCTCTCAGATCAACAGGTCAATGTGGATAGCAACCAATCTCTGGAACTGTCAGTTACAGGTCAGAGGCATTAAAACTTTTTTTTTATGTTTAGGCTTCATCCCACCCTCCACAGAGCTCTACTATTCAGATGCTTCCCACTTACTCCTTTTGAGGGTTGTATCTTTTAGGCTATCTGCAAGGATGAAGATTTCTATAGTATCAGCTCATTTTGAATTTAATTTTGTATTTGTTTTTCTCCCCTCCCCTTCTCCTCACTCTGAATGTTTCTATTCATATTGTCTGGACCTTACCTTGCTTTTCAGGTTTGACTGCAGGTCCAGGTTGGGAACCGCATAAAAGTGACACCATACAGCATTTGACTCTCTGTGATTGTTTGTTTGCTGAGTGTAATCTGTTCCAAGTCTGTCCATTTTTCTACAGATTTCATTGTATTTTTTCTTACTGCTGAGTAGAATTCCATTGTGTAAATGTACCACACTTCATTATTGATTCATCCAGTGACGGGCACCAGGGTTGAGTCCTGTTCTTAGCTATAATGAATTGAGCAGCTATAAACATGGTTGAGCAAATGTCTCTGTATTGATGCATGGAATAGCCTTTCTATATGCAAATGACAAAGATACAGAGAAAGAAATAAGGGACATTGTCCCATTTTTTTTTTAATGTTTATTTATTTATTTGAGAGCGACAGACACGGAGAGAAAGACAGATAGAGAGAGAGAGAGAATGGGCGTGCCAGGGCTTCCAGCCTCTACAAACGAACTCCAGACGCGTGCGCCCCCTTGTGCATCTGGCTAACGTGGGACCTGGGGAACCGAGCCTCGAACCGGGGTCCTTAGGCTTCACAGGCAAGTGCTTAACCGCTAAGCCATCTCTCCAGCCCATTGTCCCATTTTTAATAGCAACAACAAGAACAACAAAAATACCTTGGAAAATGTTAACCAAGGAAGTGAAAAATCTTTACAATGAAAACACTACCATGCCCAGCCTAATCTTGTTTATTTTTTCAAAGAACCAGTTCTTTGTTTTGTCAATTTTCTTAATTGTTTTCTTAGTTTCCAATTCATTAATTTATGCTCAGATCTTAATTATTTCCTTCCGTCTGGAGCTTTTTGAGTTGGATTTTTCTTGTTTTTCCAGTGCCTTTAGGTGGATGTTTAGGTTATTGATTTGGGATCTCTCTGCCTTTGTTATGAAGGCATTTAGTGCTATGAAATTTCCCCTGAGAACTACCTTCACTGTGTTCCATAAGTTTTGGTACAATGTGTTCTAATTGTCATTGGTTTCTAGAAATTTCACATTTTATTTCCTCCACTACCCATTTGTTGTTTAAAAGTGTGCTGTTCAGTTTCCATGAGCCAATGGGATTCTTGGTGGGTCTTTTGTTAATTTCTAGCAATATAGCATCATAATCTGAAATCAAGCAGGGAATTATGTCAATCTACCTAAATATATGGAGGAAGGCTCTGTGACCCAGTATTTGATCTGTTTTAGAGGCTGTTCCATGGGCTGCTGAGAAGAATGTGTAGTCTGTGGATTTGGAATGGAATGTTCTGTAGATGTCCATTAGGTCTAAGTGATCTATAGTTTCGTTGAGCTCTCTTACTTCCCTGTTAAGTTTCTGTTCGGATGATCTATCTATTACTGATAACGGTGTATTGAAGTTCCCAGCTATGATGGTGTTGGTGGTTGTTTCTGTTTTATTGTCAGGTAGGTTTTGTTTTATGAACTGTGATGCCCCTGTGTTTGGTGCATACAGATTTATGACTGTGATAACCTCTTGATGGATCATTCCCTTGATAAGTAGGAAGTGGCCTTCTTTGTATTTTTGATTATTTTTGGTTTGAAGTCTATTTTATCCAATATTAGTATAGCTACTCCTGATTTTTTTTTCCCTATTTGCTTGGAATATTGCTTTCCACCCTTTCATTCTTTAGTGATGAGGTGGGTTTCTTGAATACAGCAGATTGAGGGGGCTAATTTTCTGATCCATCCTTTTAGCTTGTGTCTCTTGAGGGGTGAATGAAGTCATTAATATTTAGCATAATGACTGTGAGGTTTGATTTGATCTCTGCCATGTTGTGTTGGTATATGTGGTTTGGTGTTTTCATGGACTTTGAAGTTTTTTGTGCCTTCTCTGAGTTTGGTTATTGTGATCTGCTTCTTGTAGGCATTTGATGTTGATTAATTGATTCTTCTGTGTGGAGAAATTTCTGAAATACTCTCTGTAGGTTTGGTTTTGTGTTCATATAATTGTAAAGCTGAGTTTAGTCATGGAAAATTTTTCTTTCACCATCTATTATGAGGGATACTTTTGCTGGGTAAAGTAGTTTGGGTTGGAAGACAAGGTTCTATATTTGTGAAGAATGATGCTTGTATTTTTATTGGTATTGGATTAAATCTTTATATTTATTTTGGTAGAATTATTATTTTTACAATATTAATTCTATGTATCCCAGAGCATTGGAGGTCTTTCCATGTTCTTAAGTCCTTGTTAATTTCTTTTTGGAGTTTTTTTTAATATTTATTTACTTATGAGACAGAAAGAGACAAATAGAAAGAAAGAGGTTATGTGTATGCCAGGGCCTCTGGCCACTGCATATGAACTCCAGACACATGTGCCCCCTTGTGCATCTGGCTTATGTGGGTCTTTGGGAATTGAACCTGGATCCTTAGGCTTTATAGGCAAATGCCATAATTGCTAAGCCATTTCCCCTGACTTCTCTGGATTTTTTCATGTTTTCATTATATAGGTTACTGTTATTTCAAGATATTAAATTTTGGGTGGTACTATTGAACATAAGATTCACTTTCCATAAAGAAAGACTACTGATTTTTGTGCGTTGATTTTGTATTCTGCTACTTTATTGAAAGAATTAATCATCTTTAGAAGTTTTGAGATGGTGATTTTCAGGTCATGTAGCTTATATATAGGATCATGTCATCTGCAAACAAGAGTAACTTGACTTCTTCCTTTCCAACTGGAATCCCTTTTCTTTCTTTTGCCTGCCTTATGCTTGGGCTACTACTTCTACTACATTGTTGAAGAGCAGTGGTGGGAGTGTGCATCCCTGTCTTGTTCCCAATCTCAATGCAAACTCCTTCAGTTTTTCCTCATTAAGTATTATTTGAGTTTTGGGTGCTTTATATATAACCTTTATTTTGCTGACATATAAACCCTCCATGCCTATTCTTTCCAGAATTTTGGTCATGAAGTGGTGGTGTATTTAGTCAAAAGCCTTCTCTGCATCAATTGAGATCATTATGTGGTTCTTATGTTTAAGTTTATTTATGTGGTGTATTACATTGACCAATTTCTGTATGATGAACCATTCCTGCATCCCTGGTATGAATCCTACTTGATCAAGGTGGATAAAGCTTTTGATGTGTTGTTGAATTTGGTTTGTGAGGATTTTGTTCAGGATATTTGCATCTAAATTTATCAAGGATATAGGCCTATAGCTTTCTTTTCTTGTTACATCTCTGTCTGGTTTTTGTATTAAAGTAATGCTAAATTCATAAAAGGAGTTGGGAAGAATTCCCTGGTCTCGAATTATGGGAAACAGTTTGAAAAATATTGGTTCTTCAATGAAGGTTTGATAGAATTTGGCTGAGAAGCCATCTGTTCCTGGACTTTTGTTTTATTTGGGGGAGCAATTTGAATAACTTTTTAACTTCCATGGATATGATATGTTTGTTTAGGAGATTAATCTGCTCTGAGTTTAGTTTTCGTAGGTAGTATGTGGCTAGGAATTCTTCAATTTCTTCCAGATTATCCAATTTTGTGGAGTAGAGGCTTTGGCACCATGTCCCAATGATTCTTCTAATTTTATTGATGTCTGTTGTGATCTCTTCTTTTCATTTCTGATTGTGTTAATTTGAGAGTTCTCTTTTTGTTGTTGTTGATCAAATTGGCCAGAGGTTTATTAAGGTTGTTTATTTTTTCAATGAACCAGCTCTTCATTTCATTGATTTTAAAAATTGTTTTCTTAGTTTACTGTTCATTAATTTCTCCTCTGATCTTGATTATTTTTTTCAGTGTGGAGCTCTTAGGGTGGAGTTCTTGATGTGGCTCTTGTTTGTAATTTTTAGCTTTAAAGCCTTGTGATCTGATATGATGCGAGAAGTTACTTAAATTTTCTTGAATTTGTGGAGGAAAGCTGTATGACATAATATATGTTCTATTTTGGAAAATGTTCCATTGGCTCTTGAGGAGAATGTGTATTTTATGGAGCCAGTGTGCAAATTTCTATAGATATCTGTTAGGTCTAGTTGATCTTTGGTGTTGAGAGCTCTATTATTTCCATGTTGATTTTCTGCTAGAATGTCTATTTCTGTCTATTGATGACAGTGGAGTATTGAAATCTCTTACTATTCTGGTGTTGGTGTTTATTTCTGTTTTATTGTCAAGGAGGTTTTGTTTTATAAAGTGTGATGCACCTGTGTTTGGCATATGGATTCATGATTATAATATTCTCATGTAGGATCATTCCTTTGATGAGTGAGAAGTGGTCTTCTTTGTCCTTTTTGATAACTTTTGAGTTTAAGTCTATTTTATCAATATTAATGTAGCAACACCTGCTTGTTTTTTTATTTCCATTTGCTTGGAATATCATTTTCCATCCTCTCACCTTGAGGAGGTGTCTATCTTTATTGGTGATATGGGTTCCTTGAAGATAGCACTGTTTCATGATTTCTTTTGGTTTCCTTAAGCCATTCATTAAAATATTCTTGTTGAGTATCTTCCATTTTCTTTGTCCATCCTTTGAGTTCTTTTTCTTATCTTTGTTCCAATTCATTGAACCAACCTGTGATTTGTATTTTGCCAGTTTTCTTTCATTTTCATCAGATATTCTTGGAGTTCTTGTTTGATTACTATTGTTCCATCAAGCCATTTGGTAATGGTTTCATTAAGTTTGTTTAAAATGCTTCTTGAGATTTAATTCTGGGCTTCTAGGCCTTGATTTTCCCCTAAGCTTTCATCAGAGTAGGTAATCTTGTGGCAATTCTTTTTCTGGGTGGTGTTTGTTGTTTGCTTTGCATTGGGATCTGCCCATCTTGAGTTCAGTTGTCTCACTGATGGTGCAACAATAGCTGTTTTTGTATAGCCTGCGTTGGGTAGCCTGATCTAAATTGATCAAGGTGGGTGTGGGATTGAAGACTGTCAACTAGATTTTGGTGGATGCACTTGAGCCTTAATAGGGTGTACTTTGAGTGTGCTTCCTCTGGACAATTCTAGGTGCAACCTTGGAAGACCTGGCTTTCTTAATGTCTGAGCTGGGTGGTTTTCATCCAGTCTTTTTCATTGCCTGGCTTTTTGGGATGAAATCTGATCCAAGTTTCTCTTAGGGGCTGAGGCTAGTATGTCCTCTACTTCAGCAATTCTTAAGATAATTTTTTTGGGGGGATAGGCTTGGAAGGTAAATGTGAGAAGTATGATCCAATTGGTTTGGCTACTTCCAGCTATTCTGACACTAGTTTTGCCTTCCCAGGCAGCTGTTTAAGGATGGCTCCACTCTTGGCATGTAACTCCCATTCCTCCTAATTTTGTAGTGCTTATTTGTTGTTACTTTATTGCATTAACTGTTATTAAAGCATGGCTTCTTCTTTCCTGTGGTCTCATGTATGTGCTTTTTCTTCTCTTCAGACTAAAGGATCCCTTCAAGTATTTTCTGTCGAGCTGCCTTAGTGGTAATGTATTCTTTACCCTGTTTTATCATGGAAAGTTCTTGTTTCCCCTTCACATATGATAGATAGTTTTGTTGGATATAGTAATCTGGGTTGGTTGTTATCTTTCAGAATGTGAAATACGTCATACCAGCTTTTCTTCCTTTTCACATTTGTGTTGTGTAATCTGTTGTTATCCTGATGGGTATACCTTTATAGGTGAATCAGAGCTCTCTTACTGCTTCTGGTGTATATTCTTTGGTCTATATGTTTACTCATTTTGCTGTGCTTTGGAAAAGAGGAGGGTTTCTGTATTGTTGCCTCTTTCCCTTTCTATGCAAAATTTTCCTTTTATTATTTTGTATAAAATAAATTTCTTTGAATTTCTCTTTGGCTTTTTAAAAATATTTGTTATATATATATATATATATATATATATATATATATATATATATATATATATATATATATTTTGTTTTGCTTTTTGAGGTAGGGTTTCACTCTGGTCCAGAGTGACCTGGAATTCACTCTGTATTCTCAGGGTGGCCTCGAATTCACAGTGATCCTCCTACCTCTGCCTCCCAAGTGCTGGGATTAAAGGCATGTGCCACCATGCCTGGCTTATTTATTTAAGAGAAACTGATAGATAGATAGATAGATAGATAGATAGATAGATAGATAGATAGATAGAAAGATGGAGGTAGGGAGAGGGAAAGAATGGGCATGCCAGGTCCTGTAGCCCCTGCCAATGAACTCCAGATGCATGCACCATCTTGTGCATCCAGCTTTATGTGGGCACTGGGGAATTGAACCTGGATGCTTTGCCTTTTCTGGTAAGCACCTTAATTACTAAGGTTTCTCTCCAGCCCCTCCTCTTTTAGTTTTTTTGAACATATTTATAACTATTCTTTTAAATTATCTGCATGACATTTCATCTAATTAAGTCTCACTGGCTGTCATTACTTTAGGACTTTTAATTTTTCAAGAAGTTATATTTTCTAGATTTTTTGTGTTTTTGTATTATTTCATTGAATTTTTTTAGATCAGATCTCAACTTATTTAAGTGTTTGGGTATTAAAGTTGTCAGTTGTGTATTCTTAGAAGTTTAGATCATAAGATGTCAGATGTGGATACTATATTACTCCCCAGATTAATACCAGGAGTGATCCAAGATGGTGGATATACCTGCCATGCAAATGATCTAGTAGCAAATTAACAACAGTCTTCTTTTGGCTCCAATATTTGATGGTGGGTAAATGAACAAGGCTGGTATAAAGTTATGCTTGGCTCATTTGAATTGGGAGCAGTGTAAGATGAGTTAATGTGAGGATTAGTATAAACTTTGAAAAATAGGGAGATTTCAGAAGTATCTTGGAGACTGAATTTGGATACTGTTAGTGTCCACAGATTTTAGAGGTTGTAGAGGCTATGGAAGGTTGTAGTTATGGACAATAAAAGGGATAAGGAGGAGAAAATGTGGAAGAAGGGTTGGAAACAGAAGAAAAGTAAACAAGTTGTATATGAAAAGAGTAGTACAAAGATCCCAATTGATCTGGAATAACTGGAAAAAAAATGAGTGTAGAGGATTGAAAATGTAGCTCAGTTGGTAGAATATTTGCCTTGCATGCAGGAAGCACTGGTTCAAGGCCTAGCATCACAACTTGGGCATAATAGTGCACATCTATAATTCTAACATTTTGGAGGTCAAAGCAAGAAAATCAGAAGTGCAAAGTTTCATATAGAGTTCTAGGCCAGCCTGGGATATATGAGACCCTGTCTCAAAGCAACTGTTGTTATCTGTGTGAGACCTACATATTATTGCGACCATCAACATTCTTTCATAGATGGTTGACGAGAAGAGCAAAGCACACACACACAATATACAAACATAAACACCCCTCCCACCACCAAAACAAAAGCAGTGCATCTAATTAGAAGATTTTAAAAAGAAGAAGGAGTTCAGTGAAAGGTGCAGGGAAGGGGAGAGTGGATGACAAGAGAAGGTAATAGGAGAAGAGTCATACATTATGTACATGTAGAAAATTATCAACAAGCTTATAAAAACAAAATCAATAGACCAGACAGCTCAGTGGAAACCTGCTGTCTTGGGATGCCTCATACTTAGAAGTGTCTCCTCACTTAAAAAAAAAAAATTATTTATTTGCAAGTAGAGAGAGATAAAGATAAGGAAGACAGACAGAGAATGGTGCAGCAGGACCTCCAGCCACTGCCATCAAACTCCAGACCCATGGTCCAATTTGTGCATCTGGCTTTATGTGGGTACTAGGTACTGGGGAATCCAACTTGGGTTGTTAAGCTTTGCAAGCAAGCATCTTAATGGCTAAACCATCTCATCAGCCCATCACTCGCATTTTTTTCTTAATCAATCTACTTACGCTTTCTCAAAAAAAAAAAAAAAAAAATGAAGGTAGACACAAACTTCACAACCTTCACAAAAATTCACTCAAAATGCTTCATAAACCTAGCAGTGAAATATCTGGCTTCGCAGACAAGCACTTTAACCTCTAAGCCATCTCTCCAACCCATCACTCACTTTTTTTCTGAATCAATCCACTTATGCTTGCTCAAAGAAAATAAAGGTAGACACAAACCCTATAACCTTCACAAAAATTCACTCAAAATGGTTCACAAACCTAATGGTGAAATATCTAGAGCAAAATGCCATGAGCTATGGAACTATGAAAAGGCATAGCAAAAACATGTGCATAGAAAGAAATGAAAGAAACCTATGTAAAAACGTTATACATTGTATAATTCCACCTGTTTGGCATTCTGGAAGAGTAAAATCATAGACTGCAGTAATTAGATCAATGATTGCTATGTGAAAGGGAGAATAGTTGAAGCATTGAGAATTGTGGGGCAGTGAAACTACATGATTCTATGATGGTGGTTCATGCCATTATACATCTTCATTGGTGGTATAGTGATGAGCATATCTGTCTTCCACTATATATATACATTTTCCAAATCCATAAAATTCATAACACAAGAGTGAAGCCTAGTATGAACTTTTGGTAATAGTGGTATGTCAACTAAGGCTCATTGATTGTAAAAAATAAAATGTGCTACCCTGATGTAGATATTGATAACAAGGAAGACTGTGCATATATATAGAAAATCTCTATACCTGTCTTTAAATTTTACTGTGAGCCTAAAACACTGCTAAAAAAATAAAATGCATTAAGAAAAGTACATACAATATCTATTTTATATTAGATAATAATCCCCACAAGCATATCTCAAAAGTAAAGTCCTAAATATTTCATGAGCTTTTATTACTAAAACTTATTTAATATGATTAATAAAATGCTCTTATCATTTGCTCTGGGGAAAAAAAATCAACTTAATTTTACCATACACTAGGAACATTTATGAAGGGTGCTTTACTTCCATCTGCTGGGCATTCTCCGCAATGACCAGGTACCCAGCTCATTTCTTTTTGAAGTATTTAGCATCTTCAAAGTGTATATGATTTGAAATACAGAAGGAAGGAAGCAGGGGAGGGAGGGAAGAAAAAAGGGAGAGCTTTTTCTGTGTTGAATGATGTTTCAAACATTTCAATATATCCTACCACATTAATAAAAAGAATACATACCAATAACATTTAAATAACTTATTAGTCTGGTGCTAACATTTGTATCCTACTTCTGGTTTAGTCCAGAAATCGGCACAAGTGAACAGTATTATTGAAGTATTAATTGAGTTGGGGATGGGAATATTTTTCACAATGAAATTATTCATCTTAAATCCCCATCTCTTCCAACTGTCTTTAAAGTTCGGTTCACAGCTTCTTTGGGCATTCCTTATTCCTAGAAAACTAAGGTGTAGGTCTAATTTAACCATTCTTTTATGAATGTTAGAATACATATTCAGAACCCACAGAGTAGTATTGCTTTTGTGTTTTTAAGTAGCACACTAATGATAATGATACCATTTATTAAAAATGCTGACAATATGCCAGAGTTAGAATAATACACAAGTATTTGTGAAACAGATAATTATCTTTTTATTTATGTAAGAGCTGGAGTAGCAAGGACACAAAATTAATGAAATGAAGAAATGAGCTGATCAGATCATTCCTCTCTAATTTTCTATTTGATAGCAAGGATGTTATATACATTTGGTGTGAGAGAGAGAGAGAGAGAGAGAGAAAGAGAGAGAGCAAGAGCGAGAAAGAGGAGAGAGTGGGCATGGGTACCACAGCATTGGTGTGGAGTTCAGAGTACAACTTGTGGTTTGATTTTGCTTCTACTTTGTTTGAGGCAGCCTCCTTCTCATTGTTGTGCACTGCTGCTTTAGCAGGCTAGCTGGACCAAGAGCTTCTGGGAAATTATCTGATTTCTGCCTCCCTTCTTTTATTTTTCTTTCCTTGATTTTTTTATTATATATAATAATAGGTTATGCTTTTTATCCCCTTGTCCTGGCTGCTATTACCCTGGAGGCTTTTTTCAGTGGAGTTATGGTATTCACTGTGGAGATATGAGGACCTGCGTCAGTTCCTGTGGGGTAGTGGGGGAGACTATGACTCAGAATATTCCTATCTACTTTGTGGCTCTTACACTCTTTCTGTCCCCTCTTCTGAAATGTTACCTGAGCTAAGATAGGTCTCTTGGCAGTTTGACATAGTGTTTAGTTCTTTTACCCTCTGAATTTATGCTTTGATAGGTTTGGATTAATCACCATGTCTGTCACCATCAACCTGGAGCTTTGTATACTTCCTGTGTGAAGTGCTGGCCTCATGGAAGTCTGGCACAGTGCACCTTGATATATATGGGATAGAGTAGTGGGCAGGAATCAGGGCACAAAATGCCATGGATGGTAAGCCAGTGCATTGGCAAACTGATGCAAAACTGTTAGCTTTCATATAAAATCATATTTGGAGAAATTTGTACTTCATGTTCTATTTGCACAGTGGTGTATGTTTTAGATGATGCTTTCCAGTGTACTGAGAGTGAATAAATTAGAAACTGTGAAAGAAACATGGCTTATAGGCTTCAGTCAAGCCTGTAGTGTTGTTTTGCCCCTGCATAAGTGGAAAGTGCAGCACCCATTTCCCTTCCTATTGTACTCTCTGTGAGTGTTGCTCTCTGGAGTTGTGCAAGGTGTAACATGTTTGCGTGTGGGTTGTGCACAGGTCCTTCATTCTACCACTAAACACTTTGACTTCTGTTTTATCTAAAGTTTTTCTTATCTGTTTTTGATCTCTGTGTTCTCTAAATTGCCTTCTCAGTCTTCTGTGCCTCCCCTACCATATCACCATGTCTGGCTGCTCCAAAGCTCCTCCACTTCCTCCTCTTCTCTTTCCTTCCTTCCTTTTTCCTTCCTTCTTTCCTTCCTTCCTTCCTTCCTTCCTTCCTTCCTTCCTTCCTTCCTTCCTTCCTTCCTTCCTTTCTGCTTTCCTTCCTTCCTTCCTTCCTTCCTGCTTTCCTTTCCTTTCCTTTTCTTTGTTTCTTTCTTTTTCTTCATTTAATGTTTTTCCATGCCATTTGACTCCACTCCAAACTTCTCTAGCATATGTTTCAGTCAGTTGTCACAAGATAAGTTTCTGCTTCCAGGGGCTTGATACCAGCATCCTGGGCAGGGAGAAGGTGAAGGGCAAGGATGTCTTGCAGCAAGTTTGCTGTCAGTGAGACAACTTCTGTTTTGAGATGGCAACAGAGTGGACACCCACCTTCCACCTGATGGACTGGGTTGTTCTGTGAGTGTCCCAGCTATGATTAAGCCTCAGAAACAGACTTACTTTACTCAACATGGGACATATGTGACTGTGAAGAGGAAGAGGATATTGGCTACACTCATTGTTTACCACATCCAAGATTAAGAAGTAGCCATTTCTATTTTTTTCCTCACAAAATGGGTATTATTTTAAGAAACATGTTTTATATTTATCCTTTCAAGCAAAAGTTCCATATATTATATGTATGTACACACACACATTTTTTCTTTGGCTTTGTTCTTGGTGTTTAATCTTCTCCTCTCATGCATCCATTTCATCTTTTTCTCTTCCCATTTTAGATAAAGCATATCTGTTGCTAGCATCAGATATCATTGAACCAATGATACTTAATGCCAGCAACACCAGCCTCACACTCAGGTTACCTCCAGTCAAGACAAACCTCACATGGCACTGTATCACCAGCTCCACACCAACATACCTGGTTTATTACTCTGAAGTCAATGGCAGCACACACAGCTCTGGCCTGAAATACAGAGTACTGGTAAGATTGGAGCCATGTACAAAATTTAACCACAGTCATGTGTTTCCTATAGGTATTGAGATGCCTATTTTGCAATTTCTTCCAACCATATTGATTTTTAGCCTTCTTGTCTGTAGGTTAAACTTAAAGTGTATTGCCTTGGTAATGGTTTCCTTAGCATCCTGTGAGAATGAATTTGTTCCCCTTCCTGTTTACTCCTGACAGCAATAGACTTGTTTTGTGGTCTATCCAGAAGACTGAAGAATGAGAAGCAAAAACTGAATTGGAATAAATGCCTTTTCTATAACATTGATCTAATATAACAATTGTATATTGTATTTCTGTCTGGTTTTCTTATATGTTTTGAAATGTACCCTAAGGACTATGTCTGCTTTTATTTATCATAGTTTTCCTAGCAATAATGAATAGTTGGCACCATGTAGGGATTTGCTAACTAGACCTTTCCATTTTTCCTTCCTTTCTCTCTCTGCCTCTCACTGTCTCTATATGGCTCATGTGGAGATGTGTATGTCAGAGGACTTGAGGGTATCAGACCTTACCTTCCACCTTATTTGAGACAGACTGTTTTGTGCCACTAAATACCAGAAGAATAGCTGGCACAAAGGATTTTCTGGGTTTGGCCTCCTATTACCTTAGGAGCATTTTACTGATAGTCACATGCATACCACTGCATCTAGATCTTTAGGAGCTGAACTCTGGTCACCAGGCTTGCACGGCAAACTCTTTTTAACCACAGAGCCATCTCCCAAGCTTTCCTTATTTATTGAGACATGGTCTCACTGTGTAATTTTGATTGGCCTGGAGCCAGTAATATAGCTTAAGATAGACTTCCACTTACTATAGTGTTCTCTCTCAACCCCTGAGCTATGGAATTACAAGCAACTACCACCACACCCAGCTCCAGCTATCATTTGAATGAGTGAGTTTCCACTATTTATTCCAACAGTGGCCCTGGTATTTCCACTATTTTGATTTTTACTTTATTTCATTTAACCAATTCAAAAAGTGAAGTGGAACATTAGCTGTTGGACATTAAATACTATGTACTTTTCCATAAAGTTATAGAATTCTTCATAATTTATTTTATTTTTGGATCTTAAACTTTGTACTTTCTAAGACGAGTTGTTTGAGAGAGTTTGAGTCATTTGGCTCAGCAGATTGTGCTTATTTCTGAGATCTACTCTTAAGTATTTATTATCTTTCCATTGATTAAGATGGATTGTACCTTGTCTTTACTATACAATTTATGCAGTATCCTAAGTGTGGAATCCAAATAAAAAAACTTAGTTTCTTAAAACTTCTTTTTAAAATTTATTTATTTATCTATTAATTAGTTTTGTACTCAGTGAATACAGTACAGTTGGTACCACTGTTAGCCTCATCCATGTCCTACCCCCTCCTCCTGGCCCCTCCTTGTTGAGATATATGGGTCTTGTATTGTGGAGGTAGCCCACAGTTATGGGTAGGAGAAATGTCTCTACATATCATGACCCAACATGTGGCTCTGACATTCTTTCTGTCCCCTCTTCTGCAAAATTTCCCTGAGCCATGTTGGGTTCATTTTTGGTCAGCTTCAGTGATGAGGTGTTGGGGGCCTCAAGTGTCTCTGGATATCTGATTTGGTAGGAGATAATTGTTCTCTGTGTCATTCTCCTTCCCCCTTGTGCTGGTATCCAGTTCACCAACAAAACAGCACCCTTGCTTGTTTCACCAATTATTCTTAGTTTTGGGTGAGTGTCTCTCTCCTTACGATATGTGTCTATCTGAAAAAGAGAAACTGATTCTCCAATGGAGAGTAAATTTAGCACCAGACAAATGGGATAATCCTTATATTTTTACAGAGAATTTAATAGGTGTAGGCCCTTCTTGTAGCCCACAATTGGTGGTAGCTTAATAATGGAGAGCAGGCTCAGGTTTGGATATGGTTCTGATTTGCTTCCCAGCTCAAGCTATGGGTCCCGTTCCACTGAGGGGATCAGTTAGCCAAATCAAGAGCAGTTGGTTCCCCCCCCCCCATGGCTGTGTGCCACTATTGCACTTGTGTGAGCATCCCGACAAGTTATTTGCTGCTAAGTAGGTGAGACTGTGAGTTGCTTGGACAGATATTGGTCATTTTCCCCCACTCGACAATGTAGCACCTTCTGGAACTAGAAGCGCTGACTGTCTGGGGAATGACTCTCTTCCAGCTTCCAGTCATGTCATTCCATTTTACATGTCAACTGCATATTGTGTCTTCAGCAGTAGGATCTTACCACTAACCTTTGGTGGGTCATCAAGTACTCTGACAGAAATTTGTCATTCTTTTAGGAAACCTTGTAGGTCTCTCTGATCAAAAGCTCTTTGTGGATGATAGCCATGTGCTGATACTAGGAATTGCAGGTCAGTGCCCAATAAGAGAAGGAAGAAAAATATAACTAATATAAAAGAGTTAGAGAGGAGAAGGAGAGAGAGAGAGAGAGAGAGAGAGAGAGAGAGAGAGAGAGAGAGAGAGAGAGAGAGAGAGAGAAAGGCTGTAGAAGACTAAGGTCAGTCTTCACCATACCCTCTCCAGTGCCCTGTGGCTCAGGTGTTCCCTCTAAGGGCCTGGTGAAGGTTCAACCATTTGGTGTCTTTTTTAGGATGTAGAATTTTATGGTACCATTGCCTTTTGGATTTTGATTTGTGTCTCCCACCCCCTCCCTTGCCCTTCCCTCCCTCCCCTCCCACCCTATGGTCTAGTCCTCGAGATGCTTGCTGGGTATGTTGGTGTCTTGGGTAGATTCAGGTTAGGTGCTGTAGATAAGTGAGAGTATGCAGTGATTATCTTTCTGTAATTGGGTAAGTTCACTGAGAATGATCTGTTCCAGTTTCAACCATTTTTCCTCAAACTTCATTGTGTCATTTTTTTCTTACTGCTGTATAGAATTCCATTGTGTAGATATACCACATCTACCACATCTACCACATCTTAGTTATCCATTCTTTTAGTGATGGACATCTGGGTTGACCCAGCTCTTAGCTATTATGAATTAAGCCACTATAAACGTGGTTAAACACATCTCTCTGGACTGAGGTTTAAAGGTTTTTGGGTACATGCCCAGTAAGGGAATATCTGGGTCTGTTGGTAACTCTATAGTCAGCTTTTAAAGGAGTCTCCACATTGCTTTCCAAATTGGTTGTACCATCTTACATTCCCACCAACAGTGGATGAGTGTTCCTAATTCTCCACATTCTCACCAGCATTTATTTTCATTTGATTTTTTTTTTTTTTTTTGATGTTTGCTATCCTTACTGGGGTAAGGTGGAATCTCATAGTTGTTTTAATTTGCATTTTCCTGATGATTAGGGATGATGAACATTTTAAGTGTGTGTTTGCCATTTGTATTCCTTCCTCTGTGAACTGCTTGTACAGCTCTTTGCCCCATTTTGTGAATGGGTTGTTTGGCTTTTTATTGTTTAGGTTTTTGAGTTCTTTGTAGATTCAAGAGATTAGGCCTCTGTCAGTTGGAAAATCAGCAAATATTTTCTCCCATTCTGTGGGTGATCTATTGGCTTTTCTTATTGTATGCTTGTCGGTAAAGAAACACTTCAGCTTTGTGTGATCCCACTGGTTGAGTGACTGTTGAAGACTGTGAGCTACTGGGGCTTTGTTCAGGAAGTCTTTTTCATTACTATATCATGGAAAGTACTTCCTATATTTTCTTCCAGTCGTAGTTGAATTTCTGGTCTTATATTGAGGTCTTTGATCCATTTGTACTTGCGTGTTGTGCATGGCAGTATGTGTGGATCAAGTTTCAATTTCCTGCATATGGTCATCCAGTTTGCACAGCACCATATGTTGAAGATGGTGTCCTTTTTATAGCCTATATTGTTAGGGCCTTTGTCCAATATCAAGTAGCTGTAGTTTCTTGACCCAAAGTCTGGGCCCTCAATTCTATTCCATTGGTCTATACTCCTGTTTTTATGCTAGCACCATAGTGGTTTTTTTTTTTTTATTACTATGGTTTTGCAGTATAGCTTTAGATCAAGTATGGACATGACTCCAGAGGTATTTCTTTTGCTGAGGATATGCTTGGGTATCAGAGGCCTTCTGCCTTTCCATATGATATTTGAGATCAGTTTTTCTATCTCTGAGAAGAACAATGTTGGGATTTTAATTGGAATTGCATTAAATATGTATATTGCCTTTGGTAGGACTGCCATTTTCACAATGTTAATTCTGCCTATCCAGGAGCATGGGAGACCTTTCCATTTTCTCAAGTCCTCCTCAATTTCTTTTTTGAGTGTTTTCATTGTATAGATCTTTCACTTCCTTGGTTAACATTATTCCATGGTATTTTATTTACTTATTTTTTGTTGCTATTGAAAAATGGCACCATGTGGGCTGGAGAGATGGCTTAGCGGTTAAGCGTTTGCCTGTGAAGCCTAAGGACCCCGGTTCGAGGCTCGGTTCCCCAGGTCCCATGTTAGCCAGATGCACAAGGGGGCGCATGCGTCTGGAGTTTGTTTGCAGAGGCTGGAAGCCCTGGCGTGCTCATTCTCTCTCTCTCCCTCTCTCTGTCTTTCTCTCTGTGTCTGTTGCTCTCAAATAAATAAATAAATAAAATTAAAAAAATATTTAAAAAATGGCACCATGTCCCTTATTTCTTTCTCTGTATCTTTGTCATTTGCATATCCAAAGGCTACTGATTTTTGTGCACTGATTTTGTATCCTTCTACTTTGCTATACGGGTTAATCACCTTCAAGACTTTTGGGATGGAGTTTCTCACATCTCTTATTTATAGAATCATGTCATCTGTGAATAGAGCTAACTTAACTTCTCCCTGTCCAGATTGTGTCCCATTTATTTCTTTCTCCTGTCTTATTGCTTGAGCTAGGACTTCAGGTACTATACTGAAGAGCAGAGGTGAGAGTGGACAACCCTGTCTTATTCATGATCTTATTGAGAATTCCTCTAGTCTCTCTTCATTAAGTATTATTTGGGTCTTAAAAGCTTTGTCTATTGTCTTTATTATGTTAAGATATGTCCCAACCATGCCAATTCTCTCCAATGTTTTGATCACAAAGTGATGTTGTATTGTTTCAAAGGCCTTTTCTGCATCTGTTGCAAAGATCATGTGGTTTTGTGTTTCACCTTGTTTATGTGGTGTATTACATTGACAGATTTCTGTATGTTGAACCACCCCTGTGTTCCTGGGATTAATCCCACTTGATCAAGGTGGATAATTTTTTTTTGTTTTGATGTGTTGTTGGATTTGATTTATGAGGATTTTGTTCAGGATCTTCGCATCTGAGTTCATCAGTGAAATAGGCCGGTAGTTTTCTTTTCTTGTGGCATCTCTGCCAGGTTTTTGAATTAGGGTGATTCTAGCTTCATAAAATGAGCTGGGTAGCTTTTCCTATTCTCCAATTGTGTGGCACAGTTTGAGAAAGATTGGTTTGAATTCTTCATGAAGGTTTGATAGAATTCAGCTGAGAAGGCATCTGGTCCTGGACTCTTCTTTTTTTTCTTTTTCTTTTTTTTTATTTTTATTTATTTATTTGAGAGTGACAGACACAGAGAGAAAGACAGACAGAGGGAGAGAGAGAGAGACAGAGAGAGAATGGGCGCACCAGGGCTTCCAGCCTCTGCAAAAGAACTCCAGATGCGTGCGCCCCCTTGTGCATCTGGCTAACGTGGGACCTGGGAACTGAGCCTTGAACCAGGGTCCTTAGGCTTCATAGGCAAGCGCTTAACTGCTAAGCCATCTCTCCAGCCCCCTGGACTCTTCATTTGGAGGAGGTTTCTTTTTTATTACTTTTTCAATCTCAATGAGTGTGATAGGCTTGTTTAGGAGATTAATCTGCTCTGAGTTTAGATTTGATAGATGGTATGTGTCCAGCAATTTATCCATCTCCTGCACATTATCCAGTGTTGTGTCGTAGATAGTTTTGAAAGAAGTCCTGATGATTCTCCTAATTTCACTTATGTCTGTTGTGATCTCTCCTTTTTCATATAAAATTTTGTTAATCTGAAGCATCTCTTTTTTTGCTTGATCAAATTTTCCAGGGGTTTGTCAATCTTGTTTATTTTTTTTAAAGAACCAACTCTTTGTTTTGTCGATTGTCTTAATTGTTTTCTTAGTTTCTAATTCCTTAATTTTTGCTCTAATCTTAATTATTTCTTTCCTTCTGGAAATTTTTGGGTTGGATTCTTCTTGCTTTTCCAGTGCCTTTAGGTGGATGGTTAGGCTATTGACTTGTGATCTCTGTCTTTGTAATAAAGGCATTAATGCTATGAATTTTCCTCTGAGGACCGCCTTCACTGTGTACCATAAGTTTTGGTATGATGTGTTCTCATCATTGTTCATTTGTAGAAATTTTGCAATTTCATTTTTTATTTTGTCCCATATCCATTAATTGTTTAAAAGTGTGCTGTTTAGTTTCCAGGAGCCAATGGTATTCTTGGTGGGCCTTTTTTTTAATATATATTTTTTGATTAATTATTTGTGTATTCAGCAAATACAGTCAGTTTGGTACCATTATTAGGCTCATCCATGACCTAGTCAACTCCCCATTGGCCCCTCCTTGTTGAGGTATATGGGACGTGCATTGTGGAGTTAGCCCACAATTATGGGTAAGATAAATGGCTCTACATATCATGACCCAACATGCGGCTTTGACATTCTTTCTGCCCTCTCTTCTGCAAAAATTCCCTGAGCCATGTTGGGTTCATTTTTGGTCTGCTTCAGTGATGAGGTGTTGGGGGCCTCTAAGGCTCTGGCTCTCTGGTTTGGTAGGAGTTGGTTTTTCTCTGTGTTGGTCTCTTTCCCCCTTGTGCTGGTATCTGGTTCATTAGGAAAACAACACCCTTGCTTGTTTCGCCAATTTTTCTTAGTTTCAGCCAGGGCCTTTTTAGGTATGATGGGGTGGCTCTCTCCTTAGAACCTACACCTATCTGAAAAAGAGAAGCAGATTCTCCAATGAAGAGTAAGTTAGCACCAGAACAAAATAGATAACCCTTACTTTCTTTAATAGAGAATTTAATAGGTGTTGGCCCTCTTGTAGCCCATGATTGATAGTAGCTTGGTATTGGAGAGTGGGCTTATGTTTGGATATGGTTCTGACTTGTTTCCCAGCTCCAGCAATGGATCTCATACAGCTGTGGGGATCAGTTAGCCAAATCAAGAGCAGTTGGTTCTGCAGCTTGTCTGTGTGCCACTATTGCACTTGTGTGGGCATCATGGCAGGTTATTTGCTGTTATGTATGTTAGAACATGAGTTGCTTGGACTATGGTACTATTGCCATTTGAGTCTAGATTTATGTTTCCCACCCCTTCAATGCCCTTTCCTCCCTCCCCATCCATCCTAGTGTCTAGTCCACAAGATGCTTGCTGGATATGTAAGGTATATTGAGTAGATTCAGGTTAGGTGCTGTAGATGAGTGAAACTATGTGGCGATTTTTTTTTCTGTGATTGGGTAAGTTCACTGAGAATGATCTGTTCCAGGTTCAACCATTTTTCCTCAAATTTCATTGTGTCATTTTTTCTTACTGCTGTATATAATTCCATTGTGTAGATATACCACATCTTAGTTTTCCTGTTCTAGTGATGTGCCAGGCACCTCCCCTGCAGGTATTTAGTGCTGAAGGAAGGACCAGGCTCACTGTTACCTCTCAAGGGGTTGATGAGAATGAATGAGCGTTGGACGACTCAGAACCTCTCCTAGTCACTGGAGGAAAAACCACACTGAGTCAGGAGTCTTGTTGAATCAGGAACTTGCTTTATTGTTACAAGCAGTTGCCTATATGATGTTGAGAATGAAGGTGGGAATTCTTGGATGGGGGAGAAGTAAGGGCCAGTAGTAAACCGTGACCTTTGAGATGATTGGTCCCAAATGCGCAGTTATTCCAACTCCTATTTGGAAGTAGGAGTCCAAAAGCCATTAAGCCTAGCTGGCCTGAGGCAGATCACCAAACTTTAGGTAGGCTCAGGAAGTTCCACTAGGCCTCATGCCCAGGCCTCTCAAGGCCCAACATCTCCCCCTTTTGTTTTTGTAAGGGTATTAGTCACCATGGCCCCTGTCTTAGGTTGTCCCCCTCTGGGGATCTTACCTGTCACTGGGTACCATGTGTTTAGCTTGCTGAGAACCCACTCCATGGCCTATCTTAGGTTGTCTCAGTCAGTCTGAGATCTTCCCCATCATTGGTCACATGGAGGGCAGAGGAGGTGGCAGTGGGTCATCTGAAGATCTTAATTCCTGAGTTGCCAGCTTGTGGTAATATATCTCAACCTGATGGAGTTATATTGCCTCTAACTGCTGGTTAATGAATTGTGTAATTTTGTTAATTACACTGGGCCCAACAGTGAGGATAAGGAGGAGGGGAAGGAGGGGCCTAAGTAGAGGGAGGAGGAAGGGTAAGAAGCCATGTAAGCCTGTCCACAGTGGGCTGTCCTGGAGTTCCTGCTGCCTCCTCTCCAAGTCTTCCTGGAGCCTCTTAATCTTGTCCTGGACAATTCCTGATTTACTGGTGTAAAAGCAGCATTTTTCCTATACAAACAAGCATATGCCTACCTTTTCAGCCATTAGTAGGTCTAGTCCCCTCCTGTTTTGTAGGACTACTTCAGCCAGGGAATCTAGCTGTTGTTGGAGATAGGTCTCCCTCTGATATATTCAAAAGAGGGAATAGGGAGGGCCTCATTTCCAGGAAAGATATCTACATCTGGGATTAAGGTGGCTGGGGCACAAAGGCCAATCCAATTGGTGGGCAGAAAGTTATAGGCCATCCCACCTCCACAAACATAAACCATTCCAGAAGGTGGGCAGTATTGAGCACTGGGCTCATTTGTGTTAAAAGTACAGAAGGAAGGATAAATGTATCCCACATCTATACTGGAATTATTAGGAGAAGGTGGGGCCCAAATGCAAGTTTGTAAAGGGGATCCTTAGAAAAATTTAAAATGTTTAGGGTAAGTAATGCCTTTTTTTAGTTGTTGTGTGGGGGTAAGGATTCCCCCTTTTGTTTTTGTAATTGAGACTTGAGTGTCTGATTATATCTTTTAATGATAGCCTGGCCCCAGGGTTGTATAGGATGCCTGTGGAATGTGAGATTTTCCAGGTCTGGAGAAAATCTACAAAGGCCTTGCTTATGAAGCAGGGGCCATTATCTGTCTTAACTTGGACAGATAGTCCAAGGGTGGCAAAGCATTGAAGGATATGACTAATGGCATGTTTAGATTTCTCCCCCGGCATGTGCAGATGCCCAACAGGCACTGGAGAAAGTATCAACTGATAAGAAGATATATTCAAGTTTTCCAAAGGGAGAATAATGAGTACAAGCCTAAAGCCAAAAGCCACAACACACTTCAGGAACTCCTGCTTGCACATCTTTATATTGAAATCTGAAACCTATCATCACACCTTAAGGTTCACACAATGGCACTGATCCCAGCCAGGTGGCTGCAGAATGCAGACTACAAACAAATAAACAACTGAATATATTTAGGGCCATCTATTTAAACTACCACATTCAGCCCCTGGCTCACAATAGATTTATAACAATCACACATTATAAATTATACTCAGTTCGGTTTCAAAGGTCCCCATAGTCTTGACCAACTTAAGATATTAAGACCTGTAAAATCAAACAAGTTAAACATTTTTAACATATAAAGGCACAGAATAAACATTTTTAACTGGTATAAGGCATCGCAAGGAGAGACTGAAACAATGCAAACTCAACCACCATCCAAAAGTGTTTGCATTTCTATGATAGTCTTCCCTCAGGCATCCTTTACATGGTAAAGCAATTGGACCAACTTCCTTAAGATTGTTAATGTGTTGTCATAGCAGCTTTAGTAATATAAAGTCAGTCTTTGTGCCAGTAAATTTAACTTGCTTAAAGTTTTCCAGCTTAAAATCTTAAATCTCTCAGTCCAATACCTCTAGCCAAGCACATCGGTACATTACAAATTTTAAAATTTGATCAAACTCTCTGGGCCTGGGAAGCAGGACACAGCCAGCCCTTATGCCAGTAGCCCAGTTACAACAAAGTCCTCTGCAGTCTTTCCTTCCCCTTAGAAAGCTCATAAGTCAAGCGTCAAAGTTCAATACTATCTGCACTTAGCATTCTCAGACTCTCATCAGAATAGTCCATCAAATTTGGTTTACCACTCCAGAAGACATCTTCAGTTGCAATCGCCAAGTCCATGCCTATTCCTCCAAAACAAAGGTTCCAAAAGATTAATATCCACATGGTCAGGTTCATCTCAGTCCACTCCTCAGTACCAAGTTCTGTATCAGATAGCTTCAGGTTTACTAAGATGAACTTCCAGACCAGGTACAGTTATGGAGGAAGGGATATTTATTGAAGCTTACAGATCCAGGGGAAATTCCATAATGGCAGAAAAGGCTGGTCTGCCTTCATAGGCCCAAGCAGAGAGAGAGAGAAGCACAAGTGTAAAGGTCAAAAGCCACACAGTGTGTCCAGTAGGGACATATGACCCGTTCAGAAATGCAAAAGCCACAGATGTAGCTTGCCAGGACCAAAAGTGAAAGAAAATAGAAAGAGAATGAAGAAATGTTGACAAGCAAGTACAGGTTATAGAGGCAAAGTTTAGCACATTAAATATGAAGATTGCCTCATAACTTATGAGGGTACACTCACCTGCACATGTACACCAATTGACCTCAACGAATGCCTCTCATGGGTCACTAGTCTACCAGGTTCCTGGAGCCCCACATTAGGTGCCAGATGCAAGGCTCCTCCCCGGCAGGTAGGTAGTGCTGAAGGAAGGACCAAGCCCGCTGGTTCCTTCCAAGGGGTTGAGAAGAAGGAATGAGCATCAGATGACTCAGAACCTCTACTAGTCACCAGAGAAAAACCACGCTAAGTCAAGAGTCTTGTTGAAGCAGGAACTTGCTTTATTGTTACAAGAAGTTGTCTATATAATGTTGAGAACGAAGGCAGATATTCTAGGATGGGGGAAGAGGCCAATAGTAAGCCATAACCTTTGAGATGATTGGACCCAAGCGTGAGCGCGTGGGAATTACAACTCCTATTTGGAAGTAGGAGTCCAGAAGCCATTAGGTGTAACTGGCCCGAGGCAGATCACCAAACTTTAGTTAGGCTCAGGAAGATCCACTAGGCCTCATGCCCATTCCTCTCAAGGCCCAACAGTGATGTACATTTGGGTTGATTCCAGCTCTTAGCTATTACAAATTGAGCTGCTACAAACATGGTTGAGCAAATCTCTCTGGCTTGTGGTTTGAAGGATGTAGGGTAGATGCCCAGTAAGGGAATAACTGGGTCTGTTGGTATCTCTATAGTCAGCTTTTTCAGGAGTCTCCATATTGCTTTCCAAAGTGGTTGTACCATCGTACATTCCCACCAACAGGGCATGAGTGTTCCTACTTCTCCACATCCTCCCCAGCATTTATTTTCATTTGATTTTTTGATGTTTGCTATCCTTACTGGGGTAAGGTGGAATCTCATAGTTGTTTTAATTTGCATTTCTCTGATAATTAGGGATGATGAACATTTTCTTAAGTGTGGGTTTGCCATTTGTATTTCTTCCTCTGTGAACTGCCTGTTCAGCTCATTGCCCCATTTTGTGAGTGGGGTGTTTGACTTCTTAATGTTTAGATTTTTGAGTTCTTTGTAGATTCTAGAGATTAGGCCTCTATCAGTTAGAACCTGCAAATATTTTCTCCCATTCTGTGGGTGATCTATTGCTTGTATGCTTGTCTGTAAAGAAACTCTTCAGCTTCATGTGATCCCATTGGTTGAGTGACTGTTTAAGATTGTGAGCTACTGGGGCTTTGTTCAGGAAGCTTTTTCCCCTTTCTATATCATGGAAAGTGCTTCCTAAATTTTCTTCCAGCAGTATTTGAGTTTCTGGTCTTATGTTGAGGTCTTTGATCCATTTGGATTTGAGTGTAGTGCATGGTGAAATGTGTGGATCAAGTTTCAGTTTCCTGCATGTAGTTATCCAGTTTGTCCAGCACCATTTGTTGAAGATGCTGTCTTTTTTCCAGCCTATGTTGTTCGGGCCTTTGTCAAATATCAAGTAGCTATAGTTGCTTGACCCAAAGTCCAGGTCCTCAGGTCTATTCCATTGTTCTATTCTCCTGTTTATTGACAATACCATGCTATTTTTATTACTATGGCTTTGTAATATAGCTTTAGATCAGGTATGGTGATGCCACCAGAGGTATTTCTTTTGCTGAGGATATGTTTGGATATGCGAGGTCTTCTGCCTTTCCATATGAAATTTGATATCATTTTTTTTTTCTATCCCTGTGAAAGATACTGTTGGAATTTTAATTGGAATTGCATTATTATTATTATTATTATTATTATTATTATTATTATTGCCTTTTGTAAGATTGCCATCTTCACAATGTTAATTCTGCCTATCTAGGAGCATGGGAGGTCATTCCATTTTCTCAAGTCCCCCAGAATTTCTCTTTTGAGTGTTTTTATGTTCTTGTTGTATAGATCTTTCACTTCCTTGGTTAACATTATTCACAGGTATTTTGTTCTTGTTGCTATTAAAAATGGGACCCTGTCCCTTATTATCTTTCTCTGTGTCTTTGTCATTTGTTTATAGAAAGGGTACTGATTTTTGTGCATTGATTTTTGTATCCTGTTACTTTGCTATAGGAGTGAATCACCTTCAAGAGTTTTTGGAGGGAGTCTCTTGGGTCTCTTATGTATACAATCATGTCATCAGCAAATAGAGCTAACATAACTTCTTTCTTTCAAAATTGTATCTCTTTTCTTTCTT